>NW_019525551.1:1390592-1427194 GCF_002814215.2 Seriola lalandi dorsalis | reverse complement strand
GGAGGGGTGTGTGAGGTAGAATGTGTGAGGAGTGTGAGGAGGGGTGTGTGAAAAGGAGTGTGTGAGGAGGGTTGTGTGAGGTAGAGTGTGTGAGGAGGGGTGTGTGAGGAGGAGTGTGTGAGGAGGGGTGTGTGAGGTAGAATGTGTGAGGAGGGGTGTGTGAGGTAGAATGTGTGAGGAGGGTGTGGGAGGTAGAGTGTGTGAGGAGGGGTGTGTGAGGTAGAATGTGTGAGAGGGGTGTGTGAGGTAGAATGTGTGAGGAGGGGTGTGTGAGGTAGAGTGTGTGAGGAGGGGTGTGTGAGGTAGAGTGTGTGAGGAGGGGTGTGTGAGGTAGAGTGTGTGAGGAGGGGTGTGTGAGGTAGAGATAGAATAAGCATTGTAACATCATCAGACAGATTTAAAGTTATTTTCTATGACGTCATCGTCCTGCTGATCAGAACATGCCTCTGTGTGTTGCTGTGTAGGGCATGTTGTTACATCACTCCCAGACATTAATAGTGTTTTTACACTGCATGGTACCAACTCAACTCAGACTCCGTCTCTAAACTCTGACTCTGACTTTGACTAGACAGTGTTTGCTTTCACCCAACAATATCATGCAACAAATATCAATCACTGCCCCTGGACAAAGCAAGCTCCAGGGACTGGATATTACCTATAGCAATGGTTCTCAACCTGTGGGCCGGGGCCCACTCGTGGGCCACAAAAGTATTGCAAGTGGGCTAACAAATCATTTGCAAAACAGTACAATTTTGGAGAATATAATAAATAAAATTAAAAATATATAGTATGTTTTTAAAACAAAATTATCTTTAAAAACATTTAACATGCAATATTATCACAAAGATGAATCCGAACGTAGAAGAATGGAAAGAGACAAGGAAAAACCTGAAGCTTGTTTTGAAGTAACATGGTGATTTATAAGTTTAATTCTGTCTAAAATTACTGACATCTACCACAACAAAAATGTGCATTCATGGAAACAGTAGAAAAACCCTAAATGTCTGGCTGGTCAGTGGTTTTAAATAACTGGGACTGCCTCTGAGCCTTTTCATCCAACTCTAAACTTTCAAATGAAGCAGCAAGGAAAGCTTTTTATTTATTTATTTGGATGTAAGCATTAAGTGTGGTTGGTTTCTCTATTAGAGACAATAACAGCAGTGGAGGATTCAGTTAATAAGAGAGCTCTTTATGTAGTTATTTTTTTAATGTTGATGATTATTATTTTAGTTAACACCTTTCTAATGAGCAGCTGTTCTCAATTTTCTGTGTGTGTGTATGTGTGTGTGTGTGTGTGTGTGTCTGTATGGCGTTAGATGGGCTGCAGAGAAAGAATCTGATGTGTGGGTCAGTGATTCTGTCTGACTGACATGCTGTAGCTGCTTGTATTATTCTGCATGTTTATCCTGTTTTTATTGTCTTTTGTAATTAACAACAGCTTTATGATCACAAGCAGGTAGATGGGCCTGTGTATGTGTGTGTGTGTGTGTGTGTGTGTGTGTGTGTGTGTGTGTGTGTGCCATCTCTGCCTGGTTGTTCTTTTCTGTCTTTAATGAGCCAGAGATTGCTGTTATTATCGTCCGTGTTGTTTCTTCAGCTCACACGTTTCTAATGAACAGCTGCTCTACGCCTGGCGGTGCGAGCCGGCGCACACACAAACACGAATGGACGCGCAACACAAGTTTGACAAGGCTCTGTGTGCTAAAGGGCAGTGGTGGGAGTCTTGGATTTAAAGGGCTGTTACAGTTTTTTATAGTTTTACTTAACACAAAACATATTCTGCACATCTACAAACTGTGTTGGATTTCTTTTTTAGGTTTTTGAATGTTATACCTCCATTTTCCTTTTCATTTCAAAAATACCATAAATAATGTAGGCCTACTTTATGGGCCCTCTTCCCTTCTGTCAGTAATATTCTCATGCATAGAAGACTGAATCAACAACATAACACGCACATCTGTATTCTTATTCTAACGTTTCCCTCCCTCTCTTTACTTTCTTCATCTTCACTAGTTTGGCAAATTATATATTGTATGTTAGAGAAGAGACAGGAATAATTAGATCCTTCTTCAAATGTTACTTTTCATTTTATCAGCTAAAACATACAAAACAATGAAGCAGTAATTGTGTGAAAGTTTGGGTGCCCTATTATGTCAGCACTAAGTAAACCTCAGACATGACAGCTTACAAAGACTTCCAGCCAGAGTTGTTCAGTTCTTTCATCCACAGAGTTTCAGTGATGTTCAGCTCAGTAGCTTGTGTTTCTTGGAGTAGTCATGGTGGATATTAAGGTCTGCTTACGATCATTTTCCTGTTGTAGAAGCCAGCCTCTTTTCACTTTCACTTTCTTGATGGACTGTGTGACATTTGAATCCAGAATTTACTGATATTTAATAGAATCCATTCTTCCCTCTGTCCTGTCTCACTGGCTCAGGACAAGTACAAAGTATTTAATAATATTTTAACCCCACACTGAACAGTTGTCAAAATGTTATTTTCATCAAAAGCTGCACTTTTTTTCCAAACAAACTATTGTTGATTGTGTCTAAAGAGCTGAATTTGAACTACATTGGTCCACAGCAGCTGTTTCCAAAATCACTGTGGCTTATCCAGATGTTGCTCTGCAGACTACATCGATGCTGCACGGTGAACGGAGCACCACCACTCCTTTGTCAGATCAACGTTCCTGGAGTTCTTTTGCAGTCTCTTTTTGTCCAGCAGACATTCAGTTTTATCCGAAGGTTTTCTTGGTCTTCCAGAACTTGTCTTCATGTCCACAGTTCCCCTTAACTGACATTTCTTAAAGGAGCTAGCCCCTGAGTCAGTTGCTCAGAGACGCTCATGGTCGTTACCACAAGGTTTGAAGACTGAGAGAATTTATCAGTTATCAACTGACAAATCCTAACGACAATTCACGAGCAAGTCCAACAAGGCCGAACAAGTTAATGAAGTTCAAATAACTTAGTCATCACTTTATGAGTTCAATTTGTCTCAAAGAGCAGCAGGTTCATGAAATTGAGGCCAGTACGTTCTCATTTGTCAAAAAGCTAACCATTGTAATAGGTTCCACCAACATCTACACCAGCTTTCATCGCTGACTGACTGATGATTTTTCCACCACTGGTCAGTGGAATGCCGAGCCACAGTCGACTGAGCTGCTCTGGTTTCCCGGCTGCTCAGGAACTGCAGGGAAGAGGAGGAGCACATCCAATACAATTGCCTCCATTACAGCAAATGCATTACTTTCATTCCATGTATCATTACTACTAAATGAATAACTAAACATGAGACACACTGAGCAGAGAGAGCAGGAGAGAGGGAGGGAGAGAGAGAAGTCATCGGTAACGAGGCTTCGTACTAACGACTATGACCAACTCTACATATCAAACAGAGGGAGTAAGACATAAAGACCTGCCTCTAATAAAAGTCTGTGACGTTCTGGAGTTGAAGTAAATAAAGACCAAACTATTGTGGATCCAAGAAAGTGCTCCATGTGTCAGCCACCTCACACTATAAGACTATAAGAAAAGGACTAGGACTTTTACATCTGGTGGTCACACTATAACTGCATGCCAATGCAGTTGTGAGCGTGGATTATTTTGGACCGTCTGGACTACTTTGGACTACTGCCGCTCTAATACTAGACAAAACATTAGAAACATCACTCTTTATACCACATTAGTACGAATTCACCACTAACTACAGCCTCTAAATGAACACAGAGTTAGAGCAACACTGCTGACATAGTGTCAGTGAAAAGCTTCACAAAGATAGGTTTTATTTCAGGGCAGTTGTGTAGAACTGCACTGCAAGACCGTACAAACCTGTGTATTTAATAAAGTGGTAACTACAGCCCTGCAATTTGACAGTGAATATTTTGTCACTTGACTAATTGAGCCTTAATTCGCCCAAAATGAAGAAATAATTAACAGCACAACAATGTCAGTCACCCCGTGTCTTTCCTCCCCTCCCCACTCTCTGTGGTCTCGTTAAAGAGCCATAAGTGAGTGACAGACAGGAAGTCAGATCATAAAGGTGTCATCGTGTCACCTCATGTCTTCTGTTCCCATTTCAATTAACAGATCACTCCTGATCTGTATTGTTGAGACAGATTTCCCAGCATGTGGTCCTGTGCTGCTCTTTCCTGGCTGCTATTTCTGAGGTTTGGCAGTTGAATTCAACACCATGATCATGGTTTTCATACTGAGAACAGTTACTATGAAAGCTATGGTTACAGTAAGAATATATTCAAATTACATGTTATACATCCATTGTGATACGTTCTAGGCTATATTTCCCATCGACAATGGATCATGGTCTAACTGCTGTGTATCTGCTAAGTCAGATTGCTACATTTCTGTTTGGTTTTGGACCATTTTAGTTTGGAGGAGGATAAGCATGATAAGGAATGCAACAAGTGGCAGCAAGTCCTTGTAGCTCGTAGTTTTTTTTTGCAATATATTTGTATATATTAGTATATTTTTTGTCAATTGATGTTTTTTAATCTACGTCCTCGTTTCGTCTGACAGAGAAAATAACGTAAACAAAGGAAGAACTCCTGGTTTTAAAGTTTACCAGATATGGAGTTAAACATCCCATAACGGCTGAGCTGGAGAAGCCGCTCCGTGGATGCAGAGCCGGGGCTAAGCTAAAGGCTAGTACATGTACATATAAGCCTTTTCTACCATCAATCCTCATGGGAAATGTCAACTCCCTGGCTAAGAAGTGTGATGAACTGGAGGCACTTATGAAGAACCAGCAAGCATATCATGAGTGTAGTCTCATGTGTTTCACTGATACCTGGTTAACGACAACACTCCCGACCGCTGTGTGGATTTACCCGGCTTCACTGCAGACGCCAGAGCAAGTGGAAAGAATAAAGGTGGAGGACTGGTTCTGCTTGTGAACAGTAGATGGTGCAACCCTGGTCACATCACAGTGAAAGAGAAGATCTGCTGTTGGGATATTTAACTGTTGGCAGTTGGTCTTAGACCGTACTATGTACTGAGGGAGTTCTGTCACATCGTCGCCATTGTTGTTTCCATTCAACCACTAGCAGAGCCTGCAGTCGCCTGTGACGTCATCCACGAGACTGTTGCGAGAGTACAGACCCAGCACCCTGATGCATTCATTACAATATCGGCTCAGGTCCTTTGATGTCTGCAGTGAAATGCTGCACATGTTTTATCAGTCAGTGGTGGCCAGTGTACTCCTTTATGCTGCAGTCTGCTGGGGAAGCAGCATGTCTGACATGAACACAAAGAGACTGGACAAGCTGGTCAAAAAGTCTGGGTCTGTGCTTGGCACTTCAGGGATGGAGACAGGGAGAAGCTCAGGTGTGTGTGTGTAACAAGGCCAATGAGTTCAACCTGTTCTACAACACATCTCCTCCACAACCTGAGACGCAGCTGCAACTCCCTCCACCTGGGGTCAGTCCTTTACAGCAGAACAGATGAATCTGAGTCTCTCCAAAGATCTTAAACTTAAGTCTTCAAACAGGGAGGAAAACATTATGTCTTGTTCCGGTCCCTAAAGTAGGACGATCGGCTGAGATAAATGACTACTGACCTGTGGCCCTCACATCACACATCGTGAAGAGCCTGGAGCAGCTGGTTCACCTACAAAGAACATATTGGAGTGGATGATCCCGTCCTTTAAATGCTCCACTGGCCCATTCTTACTTGGATGAGCGAGGTAGTTATATGAGGGTTATGCATTTAACACCATCCAACCCCCCATCCTTAAAGACAAGCTGGAAGGTACGGCCGACTTTAAATACAAATCTGAGTCCTGCCACATCCAGAAATACTCGGATGACACAGCTATTGTGGCGAATATCAGGAACGGGCAGGAAGAGGAGTACAGGGATCTGATGATGGCCTTCAGTGAATGGACAAGAACTGCCTCCTTCTGAACACCTCCAAGACCAAGGAGATGGTCATGGACTGTTGGAGGTCTAGGCCCACCCTTCAGCCAGTCAACATTCAAACTTATAAATACCTAGGTGTTCACCTGGACAGTAAACTAGACTGGTCTCTGAACACAGATGCCATCTACTGAAGGGGCAGAGCCAGCTCTTTTTCCTCAGGAGGCTCAGGTCCTTTGACGTCTGCAGTGAAATGCATGTTTTATCAGTCAGTGGTGGCCTGCTGGGGCAGCAGCATGTCCGACATGAACACAAAGAGACTGGACAAGCTGGTCAAAAAGTCTGGGTCTGTGCTTGGCATCTATCTATCTATCTATCTATCTATCTATCTATCTATCTATCTATCTATCTATCTATCTATCTATCTATCTGTCTGTCTGTCTGTCTGTCTGTCCATGGACCAAAAACAAACCATACATACAACATTATATAATAATAATTGGACACTATATTGATTCATTACATGAACTAAAGAACAGTAAAGCAATAAAAGCATTAGAAACCTGCAAAGGCCTAAATATTTTCCTTTTAATATCTTCGTTTTCTTTCATGGTACCCCTGTTTGGTATTGTCCTTTTGTCCTTTGGAAATACATTTGTTTATTATTTTCATCATCCTTTTTTATATGTTGCATTTATTTCCTTTTATTATATTTTTTTATTTGTATGTATTGTTCATATTTAACTATGTATCTTATTTCAGAGGCTATTGTTGAATTGTTTTAATAAGATGAAATGGACAATGTTTTGAATAATAAAGCATTTATTATCTCTCTATTTATGGGTACATAATGTTACATATACATACATATATATACATATACATATATATGCATTTGCATGTGGTTGCTTTTTCCGTTTCTCACAAAGTTGCAGAGATGTAGCAATGACGCTTTTATTCTTTAATTCTAAATGTCTAAAAAGACAGGAAGTTGTCAGCGGAACAGTATTCAGGCGGACTATACACGTAGCTTGTTTTTCACGGGGACTCATAACATTGCTGTACACAATGTCGTCTCACGAGCGACAGCATTCTTTTTAAGGTATGTTCAGTGATTTACATCTAGAGCACAAACAGAAAAAACTCAACTAAAGGACAGAACCCAAAGTGTCTGTTTAACGCGCTCTACTCATCACAAGCTAACGTTAAAGGAAGAACAACGTTTCCGGTTTCTTCAACGTTAAACGTTGGTTCCATACAGCGCTCGAGCGTGTATTTTGATGTGAGTTCATCTCGGTGGAGTTAGCGCCATGTTTTTGCTCTATAACACCGTGTAGAAAACATTGGTGGAGTCGTAGCTTCGTAGCCAGTCAGTTCACTGCCTGTGTAACAACGCTGCACTGCTCCAGTCTCACTGTCAAACATCTGGCGGGGAAGAATCAGTGTTGTTAAGAACCCGGAAGTAAAGTAAGTCCAGATTCAACGTAGGGATAACTATCGAGTATATTTGTATATCTGTTCAATTCTTTGATTAATAACAAGGTTCGTGAGCCACCTCATTATGTTTCTTAAAAATATTTTATTTGGCATTCAATGATTCTCTGTCCTCCACTTGAAAAGAATTTTTGGATTCGTTTTTCAGTTTTCTAATAGGTATATTACATATATTAACAATTGTTTTGATAATAGATTACACTGTTTTTCTATTTTCTTGATAATTCAATTAATTGTTTGGTCAGGAAATTGTGCAAAATATGAGGTAATGTTTCCAGGTGTCTTGTTCAGTCTGACCAAAAATCCCAAACTCCAGAACATTCAGTATTGAATATAGATGAGCAAAGTAGTTGCTGATTAATTCCGTGGTTCTTTTATTGATTATCTGAATACTATGTTGGTGAGAATCCACTAGAGATGCCCCAATAATTTTATTTTTTCCAGTTGTGAGACACGTTTGTTTCTCTAATTTTCTTTTGTATGTCATGTAATCCAGTTGCTCAGTGAATAATTAATAAGTAAATCAGTGCCTTATAGTTATTTGAATAGTGTCTGTAAAGAGAGGAGTGTTAGTGTGAGGAGTGTGGAGGAGGTTTGGACAAGATATCAGCAGCCTCTCTCAGAGTACTGAGTGTAGTGTTCAGCTAATAGCAGCAGCAGTTTTTCTGTCCACCGGACACACTGAGGAGGCAGAACATGACCATGTCATTCTTGATGTGTTGTTTAGATTTGCTCCTTCTTCTCTACTGATAATTCATTTTGAGTTCTGACCTTTACAAATTCAGTGTTTTAAAAGAGTGTGTATTTAGTTACCTTTGAGCTTTGTACCCGCTACTGATCAAGCAAAAATCATAATCAGGATTATTTTGATCAATATTGAGATCACGATTATTTAACACCATTAATCATTGACTTTGGAAACACCACACATTTATTGAACTTAAAAAAAAGGATTTTTATCATTGGACTCTTTAAATACAATTCAATGGAAAAACAAAAAAAACATAAAAACATGAGATAAATTTAAAAAATGTATATAAATATATACAATTAAATATACAATATATTATTTAACAAAAATAGATAAGATCAACTACAACACATCAACCCTGGCAGCAGCTTGTTGATAGTTGATAGTAAAGCTAATATCAAGCACCACCAAAAAATAAAAAACAAAATTAAAAAAAACGATTTCAAAACTAAAAGAATAGAAGATAAAAGTAGATTTTCCAGTTATACACGATATAAGTTAAAGATATCTGAGAGTGGGATAGCAGCCAAACAGGGAACAGTCTCTGCAAACTATCTATAGAAAGTCTGTGAACCGACAAACTGCCCGAGATGATGCACTCCTACGTACGTTGCTAACATACATCAAAGTGTAATCAGGGAGTGGTTGAGGGGATGGTTTTTAATCTTAATCAAAAATAAAATAAAATAATTCTCCCACCCCTACTTTCAAATATGTTTTTGTAGTTTACGATGTGCACTACATGCTGCTGTGAGCTCAGTGATGCTTATATGTAAATGCCAGTGTGAAGAGCATTAACTTTACCAGTAGTCATTGATGTCTCAGTCTGATTTTAGTCTTGTGTTAGAGCAGGGATGTGCGAAGCAGAAAAGAAGGACCTGTATGCTGTCCTGGGAGCCAGCCCCTCAGACTCGGTCCAGCAGCTCAGACACAGATACCAGCAGCTGGCCCTACAGGTAAACACACTACCCTCTGTGCCAGCCTGAAGTAACACACAGCTACTATTAGATAGTCAGTCTGTCTGTCTGTCTGTCTGTCTGTCTGTCTGTCTCCACACTGCTTGGCTCCATTAGGCGTGGGACACACTGCCAGCGTTACGTGAAAATATAATTATATTTTTTAACCGTTTTAGCAGCTGCATGTGGAGACAGTAGAGGGCACATGCACTATATAGTTATAGCAGAATCCCAGTGTAGTCTCTCTCTCTCTCTCTCTCTCTCTCTCTCTCTCTCTCTCCCTCTCCCTCTCTTTCTGCCTCTGCCTGTGAGGGTTTATAAGGAAATATAACACAAACAATTTTAATCTTTGGTGTCTTTATTGAATATTCACAGTTCTGGTGGAAAAAGTCAGTGAACCCTTTGGTTTAATAACCGGTTGAACTTCATTTGGCCCCAATAATCTCCAACAAGAGCTTCCAGTAGCTGCTGATCAGAGCTGCTCAATGTTCAGGAGGAAGTTTGGACCATCCTTCTTTCAAGAACTACTTCAGTTCAGACATATTCTTAGGATATCTGGTTTTCATGTCTCTCTTTGGCTCAGTCCACAACATTTCCACAGGATTCAGGTCTGGGCTCTGACTGGGCCACTTCAGAAGGTGGATTATCTTTGTTTGAAGTTGTTCTATAGGCAGTTTGTGTGACTGTGGACTGATGAAGATCTAAACTCTTTGAGATGACTCCTGTGACCCTTGCAGCTTCATGCTAATTCATGCAATTGTCGATCATAAGTCCTCTGAGATATGTGAGGCCTGGTTCTCATCAGCAGATGTTTCTTGTGAACAGCAAACTCTAAATATTTTAGTGTTTTTTATACGTCAAAGTGTCTCCAACCCAAACCTCAAGTCTTGTTTCAGTGATTGGACTCCAGGTTTGATAACTCCTGAACTCTTGTTGATGTCATTAGTTGAGGGGTTCACATACATTTTCCAGTTACACTGTGATAGTTTGGATGATTTTTTCAATATGGACAAGAACACTATAATGATTTTGTATTATTAGTTCAGATTGACTGTTTGTTCATAATTGCAACTTGGATGAAGATTTGACCATATTTGAGGACAAATTTATACATAAATGAAGGTCATTCCTAAGGGTTCAATTACTTTTTCTTGCCACTGTATTGATAGCCAGTACTCAAGGTAAACTCAATGTTTTCTCAATTCAAATCTGTTTTTCATGTCTTAACACAACACACACACACGCCTGCATGTATGTGGAGGAGGTTATGGCTCACTGCAGTCTATTCATGCTGTCATAAAGTCATCATTTCTTGACAGGACTATATGGTAGAAATTTAGGGACAAAATCTACTGACTTTGTTCTGTGTTAAAACAGATGCTGAAGTTCAGCTGCGGATTATCAGTCTTCAGGAGTCTGAGCTTGTTAAATCAAGTTGGTGTGTTCCAGAGTTCCAGCCTTTTTTTAGTATGAATTTCCCTGTGTATCTCTGTGTGTGTGTGTGTGTGTGTGTGTGTGTGTGTGTGTGTAGTACCACCCAGACCGTCTTAGAGGCGAGTGTCCGACAGAAGCAGAATCTGGTCTGGAGAAGTTTCTGGAAGTTGATGCAGCGTGGAGGATCCTCAGCGACCAGAACAGTAGGAGACAGTACGACCTGCAGAGGAGAGGTAGGACCTCACATTTCACTTATAATGTAATAATGTTGCATTCATTTTTACAGAGGTAAATGTAACAATTAATCATGACATTCATTTTGTGAAATATCACACAGCCTAGGTGGCTCATTTTACATTTTATTTTTTATTCCAGTGTCTATATGATATTTACAGTACTTACAAATACTGACAGCAGAACAGTGTTTTTACAATAGCTTGATAATTTGTCAGCATAGCATTACCAGCCCTCTTAAGAAATATAGGGATTTCTGTCTACTGAAACTCTTGAGTTCTTTTAATTTGAAACAGTTACGGAAGGTGTTAACTCTGTATTAACAGGTAATGCGGTAACTTCAACATGGATGAATGAAAACAAGGCTTCGCACTAAAATACTGCTATGATTAATTTTACATATCAAACAGAGGGAGTTAGACATAAAGACCTGCCTCTAATAAAAGTCTTACCTTCTGCAGGTAAATAAAAAAAAAGACTGCTGGTCAACATGTAATCTTAATCAGCCATGTGTCAGTCACGATTTCAAACTTGTTCCATTGTCATGACAACAGAAACAGGAATATGATAGGTAGGTAGGTAGGTAGGCTATTCTATTTGTACCCGTAGGTAATTTTTTTTTGCAGTAAAAACACACAGCACAGACAACACCAAATGCACAGGGTAAGTAAAGATAAATAAATCAATTAAGACATTACTTCTATGCACTAACCCTAACCCTTATTTATATGAGTGATGGCTGATAGAACAAAACACTTAATACCGTTTTGTTTTGCACTTTGGGACTATGAACCTTCATTCAGAAGGAAGAAGCTGAAATTCACTGTTCAGAGGGTGTGAGCCGTCATTTAAAATCAAGTCAGCTACCTGCTGTAACTGTCTGGTGTACAGGGATGCTAGGTTAAGATGTGCACCATTCAACTGACTGGACCATTTAACAATTTGATTGAGAGAATGCCCGCTCTTTAAAGACAGATTTTCAAGCCATTATACTTGAGACAAGATCAAATCGATTCAACAAAAGCACACGGTAGAATAAGATCATCACGGTCTTGTCAATATGGAAATGCCACAGTTTTCTCAGACACAACAAATGCTGGTGCCCCTCCTTGCACACAGCTTCACAATTTACCTCAAAGTTCTACCAGAGGTGTTTTTAAGATTGTACACATTCCACTGTCTGATCTTTGATGGATGTGACTTCATGTGTGTTGGCTCGTCTTCTGAAATCAATTATCATATATTTTGTCTTAGATATGTTCAGTTAAAGGTAGGACTCCTCACACCACTTGACAAAATCATCTATGACTGTGCTGTGGCTGGTGTCATTGTCCTGGAGCCGACTAACAATAACAGAGTCGTCTGCATACTTTAGCATGGTCCTGTTTTCATACCTGTTCTGACATATCTGTGTAGAGGATAAATAAAAGCAGTGAGAGCATGTGTTCTTGTGTGGAGGCAGTAGAGGAGTGAAGTTGGTCAGTTTCACACATTGACCACACGCGGTCCTGCATATTAAGTTGACATGAATGAAAATTAAAAATATACATAGATGATGTGATTTGAGAAGAATCTCAACAACTTCAAGTTGTCTCACAGTCTCAAAGTTTATTAAACTGATCTTATTCCCTTTGTGCATAATTTACTACAGGGACATTTGAAGATGGAACGAGAAGCACATTTCTGTAGCTCTCTGCATGTTTCACTTTGTGCTGCTGCTGCAGTCTTTATGTTACTCTGACAGTATTCAATTCAGACTTGTTTCATGTTCACAGTGCTACAGAAATGTTACAAGTCTGACCTAGAAACTTCTCAAACGATTATACTGTTGTCTCAGAAACTGTAGGAAATAAGGTGTTTTTCTGTCGGTATATGTGCGTAAATGCTTCCTTGAAAGCTCCTGCCTCTCCCTCACTATTTATCCTATTTTAAATTATCACTAGTTTAGCAGCAATTATTCCTCACACTAATTAAAAGCCAAGCAAAGTTTAGCACTAATTATTCATGGTTCAAAGTCATTATCACTGTCAAACTGTACTACTTGATAATGACTGTTTCCTCAAGAGTGAAGTGTAAAAAATGTGTGTGAACATCCATCCGTTCACCTGTCTATCCATCCCTCCATCATCACTCTATCCATCAGTCCATTGATTTCACTTTCCATCTGTTGACTGAGATTCTGTCCACTGTATTCTTTTTGAGTGTTTTTTTTGACAGTGTCTTTTCAAGTGTTTCTGTTTGACAGTATTTCTTTTAGACAATGTGTCTTTTTGACATTGTTTAACAGTGTGTCTTTTTGAAACTGTTTGTGTCTTTCTGACATTGTGTCTATTGACAGTGTCTGTTTGACAGTGTGTCTTTCTGACAATGTGTCTTTTAGACAGTTTGTCCTTTTGACAGTGTGTCTTTCTGACAATGTGTCTTTTTAAACTGTGTTTGAACGTGTCTTTTTGACAGTGTATATTTCTGATAGTGTTTCTGTTCGATAGTGTTTCTGTATGACAGTATGTCTTTTTGATAGTGTGTCTATTAGACAGTTTGTCCTTTTGACAGTGTGTCTTTTTGACAGTGTGTCTTTTTGACAGTGTGTCTTTTTGACAGTATGTCTTGCCAAATGACGCGCTGGCAACAAGTGGCTGCAAGTCCGCATAGCTTGTAGTTTTTTTTTTTTGTAATGTTGCAGCTCAGGATGACTTCACAAGCCGGACTTTTCTCTCACAGTGTCTTTTATTTATTTTACACAATATAAAATAGGAAACAATAACTTTACAGTCCACCTGTGTGTCCTTAGCTGCTAAAGCAACTAGCATGTAAGCTGTCATGCTGTTTACAACGACAACAACTCTGAACTGCGTTTTCTTCTTCTCTTAGCGCATTAAACAAATTGTCTCTTGTAGCCTCAACAGCATCACCTGGTGGCGGAACTCAAATAGCGCTCAACTCATAAATGAACTAAATGGATTGCAAACTAAAGCATTAAATGAACAGAATTACACACTAAAATAAATCAGGGGGGTCTCTTAATTCACAATATGAAATACCAACGATAATAAACATAAACAGTCTTGAAATAACTGACCCCTCACACCCTCCTCCACTTGAAAGAAAAATGTCGTCCCAAACTTTTTAATTATACCTTAAAGCCTTTCACACAAATACAAATACAGTTGTGAAACTGAATGGGCGGATTAAACAAATTGTCTCTTGTTGCCTCAACAGCATCACCTGGTGGCGGAACTCAAATAGCGCTCAACTCATAAATGAACTAAATGGATTGCAAACTAAACCATTAAATGAACAGAATTACACACAAAAATAAATCAGTGTGACAGTGTGTCTTTTTCTTAGTGTTTCTTTTAGTCAATGTGTCTTTTAGACAGTTCGTCCTTTTAACGGTTCGTCCGTTTGACAGTGTGTCTTTTTGACAGTGTGTCCGTTTCCTAAACAGAGCTAATTTGTTTTTATGCCTACACCTAAGCAAACCATGACCATTCCACACGCTTAACCCCCTGTTCATTACTGTAACCATGACAACAAAAGTCCAGTGCACATGACGTAAGCATGAGAACAAAGGTCTGGTAGGACTGTTCTCGTGGGGGTGATATTGTGGGTGAGTAGGGAAAAGAAGCTATGTGATCGTTCAGGTTAGGGATTGTGTTGGACGTATGCAGTCTAGTATCAAACAGACTCAGTCACAAACGGTCACAGTGAGGTGCTTCCACTGTAGCCATGTATTCTGCCTGTGTACTCTACACACATATAGTGTAAAGACCTCATAGTGTTCATCGTGAATATTACATAATTTTGCTGGTCTTCCTTCCACCATAATAATGATGCATTAATGCTTCTCCAGCACAGGAGCTGAAACAGGATTGGCCAGTAGATTCTACAGTCTATCTGGAGGACATGACCTGGGACAAGGGTAATGACACACCATTTACACTAAGACACATAAAAACAAAATAGCAGTAGTTGATGAAGATGATAAATGATACATTTGTTATCTTGCATACAGAGTTACGTATCTTTGCCTTAACCACAGGATATCCAGCAGCTGAATTCTGAGTGTAAAATTAACACTTCCTTCTACATTGTAACAAGGTAGTTTCACACTTAACTCATCAGTTTGTTCAGCTGCATCGTCTGTACTCACACTACATCTCCACTAAATTTGTCTACTTCAAGTTGTCAGTGCGTTATTCAGGTAATATAGGCAGGGTTTCTGACAGTATAGCTGCCAGGATATGCAGAGCTGGGGGTGCTCGGTTCGGTGAAGTGAGCCCAGTCCCAGAACATGCATGCACCCAATACGCTCTCAGTGACAGGCAGGGTGGGCTTTGACGACTCAAGGCTAGGGGGTTGACGTCGCTAGTGTGCTTTCCAGCCTTTATATCTAGGTTTCAAACCAGGACGGACTCAGGTCGGGGCAGGGTCAACACAGGTCCCCGCAGGAAGCCAGCTTTGGAATACACTGGTGGAAATCCTGAAAGGAGAGATAGACAATAACTAATAACAAAATAATGAAAACTAGGTGTGAAAACTGAAATAAAATTAACTTTTATTAACAAAAACAAGGTTTTATAAAAAAAGATAATTAACTCAAACTGTATTGCATGTTTACAAAACTAACTAAAATTATAGAGCAAATGTTGTCAGTTCTTCTCTTTATTGCGTACATAAGCCTGTAGTATTTTAGGGGGATATGAAATCTAACATTCATTTCTTTAGCTGTGTCAGACAGAGCAGTATCTTACCAGAGGATTGGCTCCCAGTGTACGACCAGTACACATGCACTTAAAGTGTCCAAAACGTTCACCGTATTAATAAAGTATTTTATTGTTAATTAACTGCAGTGATGAGCTGTAACTGGTGCTGGACAGTCCAGTTCACTGGTGAGTTAATTTTGAGTTGGTTCATATAAATGAATCAAACATCAAGAGTTTGTTGGGTTTTTGAGTTGTTGATTTTTTCACACACGTCGTTTTTTGTTTACCGTCAAGTAAAGTCTCTGCAGCCGCATTTAAGCACTCCTTCACCACTGTCCCATCGCTGAATGTTTCTTGTGTTGCGCCAAAATCCACGCAATCTTAAGTGAACACTGTAAATGCATGTGTGAGGACACGGGTAGACCGGTCATACTGTGCTTTCAGTTCCATAATCTTACTTGCCCTCACTGCGGACTTCTGCGGGTATGTTTCATCAAACGATCCGTGTTTGGTCTCATAGTGACGCTTAACGTTGCTACTTTTTATTAACGCCACAGTTTCACAGCATGTGAGACACACAGGTTTAGAAGTGGCTGCAGGCAGGACGAACATGTATTGGTCCGTCCATTCATCTTTAAAAGTTCGGTTTTCACTGTCTACTTTTCTCATTTTTGTGCAAGCCATTTTCACTCATCTACTCTCTCTCTCTCTCTCTCTCTCTCTCTCTCTCTCTCTGTTCTCTGGTGCTGAAAGGTAAACAATCGATTTGATTGGCTTGGCTATTGATGACGTTTCTGTCGTGATGATTTATCTTTTTATTAGGCCTAATATCATAATTATAATATAATTTTCACGGGTCCGGGCAGAACCGTCACTAGGTTCGTGCCTGGACCGCGGTCCGCCATTTGGTGATGCCTGATATAGAGCATTCAGAAAGTTTTCAGAAGCCTTCACTTCACAGTTTATGTTGCAGTCTCATGCTAACATTGTTTACATTCATTTCTCCCTCATCAGTCTACATGCAGTACATCATGATGACAAGTGAAAACAGAAGTTTAGAAATGCTGTTTTTATTAAGAAGGAAAAACTGAAATATCATATTGACAGAAGTATTCAGACACTTTACTCAGGACTCAGTTGATGTCTTCTTGGGTCTGATCCAACAAGCTTTTCACACTGTTCTTCCCTGCAGATCCTCTCAGCTCTGTCAGGTTGTTGAGGACTTCAGTGGACAGATGTTCTCAGGTCTCTGCAGATGTTGGATTGGGTTCCGGTCAGGATATTGACAGAGTTGTCTCTAAGCCACTCTTGTGTTGTCTCAGCTGTGTGCTGAGGGTCATTGTCCTGTTGGAAGGTGAACCTTCAGCCTGGTCTGAGGTCCTGAGTCTCCCTGTCCCCCACAGCCTGATGCTGCCTCCACCATGCTTCACCATTGGGATGGTGTTCAGGTGATGAGCGGTGTCTGGTTTCCTCCAGACATGACTCTGAGACCTGAGACCAAACAGTTCAGGCGTCGTCTCATCAGACCAGAGAATCTGGTTTCTCTCAGTCTCACAGTCCTTTAGCTGCTTCTTTACAAACTGTCACTGAGGAGAAGCTTCGTCTGGACTTCCTGACATAAAGGCCAGATCAGTGATGGCCGTCCTTCTGGAGGTTTCTCTGGAGCTCAGAGTGACCATCTCTCTCCCTGATATCTCAGTTAGTCCAGGTCCAGCTCTAGAAGAGTCCTGGTTGTTCCAGACTTCTTCATGTGAGAATGATGGAGACCACTGTTCTTCTCAGGAACCTTCAGTGCAGCAGAAATGTTTTTGAGCCTCGACACAGTCCTGTCTCTGAGCTCTGCAGCAGTTCCTTCCTCCTCATGGTTTCTGCTCTGATCTGCATTGTCAACTGTGAGACCTGATATAGACAGGTGTGTGTCTTTCACATCATGTCCAATCAGCTGAGTTTACCAGGTGGACTCCAGTCAAGGTGTAGAAACAGAGATGATCAGTAGAAACGGAGGAACCTGAGCTTAACTTCAAGAGTCATAGCAAAGTATCTGAATACTTCTGAATACTTACGTCAATGTGATATCTCATTTTTTCAAGTGAATGGGAAAGCGGTCTCAGTCTTTTGGATCCCCACTATATATAGAGGAGATGGATATATATACACATACAAATGTTTGTATTCTAATTGCTTTAAATAGCAAATGAATATAGAGAAATCTCTTACGATTTTTGAGCAATGTCTGGATCATAATGGGCCGTATATGTTTATGATCACTGTCTGATGAAGGTAGATAAATCAACACTTTTCTATCTAAAATGTGATTATGTTGTTTCAGATGAAGGTGTGTATTCGTACTGTTGTCGCTGTGGAGGAGGATTCAGCGTCTCAGAGGAGGAGGTGGAGGAGGAGACACAGAGGAGGCAACATGATGATGAAGAGGAAGAAACAGTGGAAGGACAACACAGAGGAGTGGTTGTCTGCTGTGATACATGTTCCCTCAGTGTGTACGTCACATGGTCAAGACATCAACAGACTCCAACGTTAAAATGTCTATAATAACACTGGATTGGATACCTTTCACTTTTCATACTGTTGAGCAAACATTTGTTCATTTCCCACCAAATCACCAGTGTTCTGTGGGTTGATGGAGGTCAGTAGTTATGAGTTTTGCTCTGTTGCTAAGATAGATGTCAACATCTCAGGTTTCATGTTCAACATGTCAATCACTTTTATTTAGGGGCCCACAAAGCAAGGCACCAACGCACCAATAAAATGGCTCACTGAGAACAAACTGTGTGTATGAGGTAGTTTGAATGTTGGAGGTGACTTGCTTTTTATTACTCATTACTAGAGGAATAACTAAACATAAGGCACTCCAAGCAGAGAGAGCAGGAGAGAGGGAGGGAGAGAGAGAAGTCATGGGTAACAAGGTTTCGTACTAATGACTATGACCAACTCTACATATCAAACAGAGGGAGTTAGACATAAAGACCTGCCTCTAATAAAAGTCTGTGACATTCTAGAGTTGAAGAAAATAAAGAATAAACTATTGTGGATCCAGACGGAGGCTGTGCTCTGTGTGAGAGACTCAATAAGAAAGACAGACTGTCTCAGGCCCCGGTGGTTCACCTGGGGGGGGCGCCTGCCATCTACGCTTAGTCTTTGCTGTGGCAGTCCAGGCTCCAGTCCAGCCTGTGGCTCTTTGCTGCGTGTCAACCTCTCTCTCTCTCTCTGTCTCTCTCTCTCTCTCTCTCTCACACTCACTCACTCACTCACTCACTCACTCTGACTAATAGAGGCAAAAGCCTGAAAAATAACTTAAAAAAAATAAAGATATTGTGTCTCCTCTAACTTTCTCTGTGAGTGATCATGTTGTGTTGACAGTGTTCTACCTGAATGTATAACCTATAAATTATTGGGAATTATTCAATTATGACAAAGTGTTTCTATTTTAAGTGGTGTAGCTTTTCTTGCGTTTACGGTACTGGTCACATGTTTCTACTCAGCCAATCATTGCAACTCGAGTAAGAAAGCTTGGGGACATTTAGCCCAGCTGGACCACTTTTAAATGAATTTTAAATGAATACCCTTGGTATACAATTAAGACAAGTCCAACTAAACTAAACCAAACCAAACAAAAGAACCCATGTGGTGTAAGGGGGATATCCAGCGATGGAGTGAGAGGGGGAAGATTGGGATGGATGATCCTGAATGCATTCTGTATGGAGTGGCCAGGTGCACCCAGTTGCACAAATGTAAACTCCGCCTACCCGGACCTGAAGGGATACAAGACACACCCTACAGGCCATGGTATAGCCAGCGGGCTGTCACAATGTAAATAACAAAATGTCATAATTAAACATACACGTGTGTTTTCACTGGTCAGATACTTAAAGTTTAATTTACATATTTTGGTCATACCATAGAGAATTTAAAAATTGTGGCGCACCAGAGACACCATCATGGGGATTGTTGTGAGGCCATGTGATGCTGAAGCAGTGGAGGGTGATGATGAGAGTCTACTTTTGAGGTTTTACCGAGGCAGAGTGAGAGGCGTCTGTAGACTCTGGGGTCCTCACTACATGTCTAAACCTGCCTGCATGATGCTACTTAGCATGCCTGATGCTCATCAACCACATCACACACACACACACACACACACACACAACCTGTATGTTCAAAACCAGTCAACAGTTAAAGCTGATTTGGGTACATGGATAACGTGTTCACACTGTACTCATTTATTCCTACATTTCTTGTACAACTCTGTTGAACGAGGCTTTATTTTCAGAGGGATTTCTGTTATTGTCTTTTTCTATGAATAATGAGATTAACATTCAATAAAATTAAGCAGTAATTTGTCGTACTGCATTTATAAAACTGGCCATGATTGCTGGTAACAAATGCAATGGAAAAGACCCTTCGCCTGTTTCCATGTGGTTTAATTAATAATTAACTAATTAATTTTTATTTTTTTTTAATTTTTCACTCATCTTGTAGCTATGTTTCTGTACCTTCATAATGGCTCCTGTCTGGTGGTGGGGTGAGGCGATTGGCCTTAATGAATTACTTTAACATCTTAATTTTTCATTTTATTTTAATATTTTACCCTGTAAAGTGCTATGTATCTTTGAAAAAATATGATTCTGACATTGTGAACACAATATCTCAAATGAATTTCCCCTATGGGATAAATAAAGTATCCATCTATCTATCTATCTATCTATCTATCTAATCTATCTATCTATCTATCTATCTATCTATCTATCTATCTCGAGAACTCCTCAAGGGAATTTCTTCAAATTTGGCACAAATGTCCACTTCTTGGACAAACTGAGGTCAAAGGCCAAAGGTCAAGGTCAGTCTTACCTTACAAAACACTTTTTAGCCATTACTCAAGACTTCGCAAAGCCAATATGACACAATTTCACACAAGTGTTTAATATTTTATATCATTCTGGATAAACAGGATTACTGGATGTAATCTGAAACTAGTCTGAGAGGCGGAGGCAGACAACCACAAGTCGGTAATTGTAGTTTTTTTTTTTTTTTTTTAATCATTTGAATATTGGACATCAGGGAGACAGACTTTTAAAGTAGATTGGCCCTTTTTATTTACAAAAAGTGTCTGCCTTCTCTTCACTCAGAACTGTGATTTGTGTCAAGGTACATCCTTAAAGCATCCTCACAAAGTGCAGATACAGCATTGTAATACCAAGAATGATGACGCATCAACCCAGACTCCAGAGGTAAATCAACATTCATCTGAATCAACATTTCACCAAATCTTGAACATTTTCCTCACGGTCCAAACAATGATCTGAAATCTAGGAAAAAGCAAAAACAGGGAAAAAAGCAAATCATTTGTATAGTAAAACCATATGCTGAAAATTTTTCCTGTGACCGCCCGGTGTCCTGACCCCCAGGTTTAGAACCGGTGTCCTAAATGACAGCGCCATTCTCCTCTCAGCGGGGCTGTGACAGACACACAAAGGGATAAAGGCTGATAATGACTCTGCTCTCTCTCTGGTCACTCAGCCTGCAAAGGTCACAGCTGACAGAAGCTCCGAGAGATGATCGTCTGTCATCTATTACCCCCCCCCTATCCATCCATCCATCCATCCATCCATCCATCCACCCATCTAGGGTAGCAGGAATTGAAAGTTAGGGTGTGACAGGGGGGATGGGGGGGTTGGGGTGGGGGTTAATGTATTGTCTGAATTCTCCACTAATTATTTTCTCTCCACAGCATTATCAAAATCGGCAACAGTGGTCAGCAGTGTAGGAGAGTTTCTATTGACACATTGAGAGAGAGGTGGGGGTAGAGGGATTGGATGAGGTGACAGCTGATGCTTAAATGAGGGGTTGGTAGAATATTGATGTGACAGCCACACAGACGTGCTGGGATGTGCTGGGATATAAAATCACTTTCACCAACACACCACCTACAATTACAGCGCTTTAGATCACTTTCTACCAACCACCCCTCAATAGCCAACCCCAACCTCCCAAGACTCCACCCCTACCCTGTTCACACACTGTAAAATCTTCTCTTCTATTTGATTAAATCAACTCTTCTTTCACCAGTAATTAGTAAAAGGATCATTCTAATTTGTTACAACTTGGATGTTATTTTTGTAGGTTTGGCCATTTTATCTTCCAGTAGTAATAATAGTATAGGTTTATTGCTGGGATTTGGGAACATCAACAGAAGTCTGACAGATCAAGGAAAACAAGAATTAGACAGACATGCTGGAAACTGTCCAGCCTAGATAAAATTATTTGGGTGCCTGGAGCTTTCACTTATATTACTTGATCTTCATCAAATGAGTTATATCATATGATGTGGGGCCTTGTAGTTTGATTGTTTTCATGGCTGCTGTTCTACGGTGCAGCATATTCAGAAAAAATGGAAACTGCTGATCCATCCATCTGTCGATGAAGGCAGGCAGCTCCAGAGCAGCTGCTTCAACTGATGAGACAAAACACTGTGACTATAATGTGCACTCTGACAGGTCACTGTTACACTTTTTATCTAATGTGTTATAACAGCCTATAAATTATTTGTAAAGTGTTAATAAGGTAATTAATAAACTAGTTATAAACGATTCATAAATGCTTTGTAAGGGGAGTTAATATAAAGTGGTACCAGATGCTCTGACCCAGTAGTCTGTCCACAACCATGTGACTCTTCAAAGTTGCCCATTCATAATGTTTTGGCTCATTGGTGTAAGTCAACTTTGTGTTGAGATCGTTTCCACAACTGTTGTCAAGTATGAACTTTGCTCTGCTGTAATTAAATGAATTTATTTGTCAGGTAGGCTACCTTTATCTGTAGCAACTTACAATATGTGCAACCACCACAACACCAAGCATTAGATGTTTTGAAAAGTTTTAAGGGTTCCCTTTCCAAAAAAAAAGAGAATTGTTCCAGAACAGCAACTAAAAGGACAAAACAGATTTTTATCAAGAATAAACTTCTACTTTTAAGCCCAAATGGTCAAGAAGTCCATAAAATGATCTGAAAAGAGGGACATTATAACACTGACAATTCAATGACCAAGTGCCAAACTACTACTACGTTGTGTGATATGATTCAATATCCTGTATCTAAGCTCAACAATGACTTCAAGCTTCAACTAAGACATGAGAAGTGCTACCAGGGGTTTTGAGGTGTAGTGTGAAAAGGTGGTTTTCAGCCTGTGGTGGAAGATAGGCAATGATTCTATGGGCAATGACTCTATCTTGAGTTTTCTGGAGCCAGTGTAGTGATCAAATAAGTGCTGTGGGGAAACTTTGGAGGGATGAAAACCAGAGGTGTATCAGAATTCTGGACTAAATTCAGACGTCTAGTGACAGACGCAGGGGCTCTGGCCAAGAGAGAGTTGGGGTAGTCAAAACAGTCTGAAGATAATCTAATAGCATGTTCATAATCCCTCTGTAATGCCAGAACCTCCTATTATTCATCATTCATTGAAGAAAAGAAGAACAACCTCAGGTTTCCTTACAGCGCTGAAGCCAGGCTGACAGTCATAGTTCTGCTGTCAGATGTAATGACTTCATTACTTCCCTGCCGCTTTACTTTCTCTGCATTCACTTCAACAATTACTTCATTTAAACCATCAACTTGTCTTTTAGACCCTATGAATTAATACATCTATATTAGATCTGATTTGATTTATCTTTCTTAAAAGGTTGTTAGTTGTTGCTGTTGTGATTTCCTCCAAGAAGACACATGAAACAGAAGTTTCTACTCATGGGATCTATTCTATGGTAAATTGTTAATGGCTTCCAATTTATTGCACTTATCTAATCTTATTGACCACTCAAAGAGATTTACAAGTGATAGAAGCTTGGTCACTTGTGTGTTTCGCATGAAAAAAGGATGCAGCAAGAGTTGCAAATTCATTGAAAAGCCAGTCACTGACTGAGTCAAATTCTGTCATAGTGAAAGACTGTGTTTTTAGATGTTAGAGTGCAATCAAAGAGCTGCAGTAACCAGATGATCTGAAACACCTGTTCCAAACAAGAACCAAATAGAGAACAATCTAAGGGAATAAGTAAAAGTAAGGAAAGAAAGCTAAAGTCAACAACAACTACAAGATGTCACCACCATCACCATGGCCTGTACGAAAGCCCGTTCTACTGCTTGAAACAGAAGAAATGTCTTGGTTGCTTTTTTAATAAATATTATGTAATTTAGAGGTGGGCGATCAGGCAAAAAGATCATATGACAATCTTTTGGGTAGAATCGCAATTGACGATCTGATATTTACCTGGACTCAAGGACAAACTGATTACATTTTGGTGGCTAAAAGTCAAGGGTTACGGTCACAGTGACCTCACAAAATATGGTTTCGGGCCTTGTGAATGCAATATTTCGAGAACTCTTCAAGGGGATCCCTTTACAATTGGCCCAATCATTCACTTGGAATCAAGGACAAACTAATAAGATGTTGGTGGACAAAAGTCAAGGTCAGTGTGACCTCACAAAACCCTTTTTAGCCATTACTCAAGACTTTACACAGCAATTATGACAAAATTTCACACAAATGGTTCATATTTTATACGACTGGATAAACAGGGATGTAATCTGAAACTAGTCTGAGCGGCAGAGGCAGTCAACCATGAGAAAGTAATTCTAGTTTTCCATTGTTATGCAGATGACACCCAGCTGTATTCATCTATGAAGCCAGATGAATCGGGTAGTCAAATTTCAGATATGTCTTAAAGACATAAAGGTCTGGATAACCTCCACTCCAAAACGTCTACCAGGCAAGTCATGGTTTGTATCTCCACATATTGAGCCTCATTGCACTTCAAACAAACTTGTACAGTGTCATTTGATCATGTGTAAATTCAAACTGGTTCAGCCTGTTCTGAATGTTTGCTCTGGAAGGCAGGGTGAAAAGTCAAAAGACTAGCATATCAACATTTACACTAGCAGAATAACACACCACAAGCCCTTAGGTCCAAATTTCTCAAGGCTCAGCTTCTTTACTCCTTCATTCTCATTGTTTAATTTAACCTATAGTCCACTCAGCCTTTAGGGTCCCACTGCACTCCTTATATTCAAAGTGTTTTGAGCTGAATATCTGTTCAGCAGTCACAGTCGTGACTGTCAAAAACAGCATAAAGGCCTCACACATCTCATTTGAGCTAAAATAAGTCAATGTACATGTCACTGTTAGAGGAGCCAGGATAAGCATTTTAGCTAGACCCATGCAGCATGCACCTGTTGGTCATTTGTGATTGTACCTGAAGCAGCAATCTTCTTTCTTACCAGCAATGTAGATCACCTCTACAGTGTGTGTATTAGAAATATGCCTGACCTCAAATGAATCTTCAGTAACTCCATTTAAAGTGTTTACTCAGAACAAAAATAAAGTTACAAGATCCACTCTTTGTGCTCGACTTGGCACACTGTTCAAAAACTGTCTTGCTCCACAGACTAATTAACTCCAAGAGAGCTATTGGCTCTGACATCACTAACAACATAACCAAAGGAGCATTTCAACATTTTAACTATCAAGTCACTAAATACAATTGACCAATTATTAATATGGCTCTTTACAGTACTGGAGCAGAAAGTCCGTGATTACCTATGACAAGACACAATAATGCTAACCATGACCTTGAATGGTGTCATCCTAAAATAAGATTCATACAAACTAATGTGTGATTTTCAGGGGTTCATTGTGTTTCATTAAAAGATTATATCTTTGTTTTCTTTCACCTTTTATAAACCAAAATAATAAATTTGCCAGGTGGGAGTGTGAGAACATGGTTTACCCAAGGAATCATAGTTAGAGGCATATGTTCCACCGTCTTCTCCTCATACCTGTGGAGAATTAAGCAGCAAGCCACGTCTCCCTGTCCCACCCTGCTTCCCTGTATTTCAGGTTAGTAATGTGTCAAAATCTCACAGAGGTTGCTGTGGTTTGTTGCTTCACGCTGCACACGAGTGAAGTGAGTGGAGAAGCACTTTGTTAGAAGCAAATGGAGGCTTTCAGATGGGGGAAATAATAGAATAAAATAAAAATAGATAGGTGTCATCAGCATAGCACTGGTAGGGGAAGTAATCTGTGCTTCAGATAGTTTAGTTTTAAATTAAAAGAACTAATGATCAGTCGTAGTTGAGGCAGCCTGGTCACAACTCCATGTTTTTTTACAGTGTATCCTGTGCTTGTCTTTCAAAGCCCCACCCCTCTCTATCCTGCAATTAGAGCCCTTAGATCACTTTCTGTGTCTAACCCTCTACCTCTTTTCTCCCTCTTTCTTCCTCTTATCCTTTCTCACTCTCTGACCGCCTGCAAATAGACCTATTTAATCTCCCCTCTCTCTCTGCCAGTCCACCTCATCCTCTGTCTGTGTTTCTGTTTGGAGGGCTGACAGTGGTGTAAGGTTGATAGAGGGGGGTGGAGGTGTGATGGATGTGCTTAATAACTGTCAGGATAATAACTGTGAAATGGTGGCATTGCCCTTTAATAACTGTGCCTGGAAGGCTTTGGTGAATGTGGATTATATACTCTGATAATATACTGTCATCTTAAAACCTCCTATCTAAAAAGAGGGCCATCAAGAATTATTCGCAATTATTGAATGTGTTTCAAGTCATTTTGAAATTGAACATAAGTTGTGTTTGTGGATCAAGAGACATTTTCCTCTTATTTTCGTCTTGATAAAATTGCATTAACACGAATGTAAATGCACATAATTTAATTTTTACCTATTTCTTTGGAAAATTGAATTTCTCTCTTTGATTTGTAGAAATTTCATTTAAATGAATGAATGAACACTCTATACAACAAGCAATTGCTAACCAGTCTAGCAAGATACAAATGTTTTTTCAGGCTGCTCCAGTCCTTGGATCCTTTTGTTTTGTTTGTTTGTCACACAAATGTGGTAAAACTGATACTATCACCAGCTGATACTGTATATATGGATATAGTTTAGAATATAGTTTAGAAAATCTCACTGATCTCTGTGTCACATTTTAGGGAAAAAAATAAAATATGACAAATATGGACAGGATCTCCAGAGGATTACTCCGCTCTCATTCAAGCATGTCACAGTTTCTGTGTATATACTGTGAGCTATTATATTTGTTTTTATGAGACAAATATCTTAAAAATGGTAGCACTGACAGAACTCAACAGCAAAAGCTGGCTAATGAGTTAAGTTAAGTTTAATATTTTTGATCACACTGGTTGTAAACATTAGTTTAAAATTTCCCAATCAGGGTAAACAGACGTGTCTTTAAAATTAAATTTCAATGTGTGGATGAAACAGAAAATAAACTACACTGAAAGGAATGGATGGGATAAAAAGTTAAGTTTGGAAGACTTTTGAAAATAATCTAATAACTTTTAGCTTTTAAAAAGTTAAATTATACATACAGAATAATCAGCAGAATTCAATAATTTGCCATAGTGAACTGTCTTTGCCCCTCGACCCTTTAAAGCATCACCAACATACCAACCTTACCAATCCCTACTACTACTAAATTGTTGTTATTAAAATGTGTTAATTAATAATGATGATGAATAACAAACCAGTGAAAATGTCTGCAATCACTCTGATGGCACACTGCTGCAACATCAGTAATCATAGCTGTGATGGTTCTTTGTAACAGTTAATTTCAGCTTCATCAGAGTAACCAAATGAGAGGGGGTGGGGGGGACACTGCTCCACCCAGCAGCCACCTTGTTCATAAGAGGTGATGTCCCATTGGGTGCTAACTAATTGGCTGTAGCAGACAGGGCCTCAGAGACACTCAGACCTCGACTCATTAGCATGTTGTTAGCTTTTTAATAGCTTAAAGCTTCTTTTTTTTTTTTTTTACTCCTTCACTTGATGAATGACCATGAAAACAATCAGTGGTTTACTAAACCCTGTGGCTCTGTGTGAGTGTGAGAGACAGAGACTCTATTTTCTGTTGTCAGTGACTTTGAGTGGTCCATGATGTAAGACTGGAACAGTAGTGTGACTGGACTCGTCATGGTCCCACTCAGCTATGAAAACAGTGCTGTAATATCTTTTATGGAGGAGCTTTGTCAAGTCTGAGAAAATAACCCTGATGATATCACAATGATATCATGACCTGCATGTGGAATTTGAAAGATGTGTGAATTTATCAGACAGGAAGGATTAAACTGCATAATGGAAAATGTAGGATCCACTGTTATTGGAGTTTGACCCATTCATGTGACCAAAGTTAGAATATCTGAGTCGCTACTTCTTCAGTTTTCACAATTAGTTGTTAATGGTATGAGGTTTAATGGACATGAAGAACTAAACATACTGAACAGCAAGATTTGATAGTGACATCCTGGCCAGCAGAAAATTTTAATTATTCTATAAGATAAAACTTTTATCTCTTGATTTGATCATTGATGTTTCTGACACAGTTTAACATATCACAGCACCAGCCAATCAGGGGTTATCATTTCAAGTCACCTTCAATTATTATAATATCTAAGCTTTACAGGCAAGTGATTTTCAAACTTTTTGCTGCTGTCATCTCTGTGGGGAGGAGGGGTCTGCAGTGGTTGCAGATGCTGCTCAGGGCTGAAACACCTCCTTCACTCCTCTGTGATTTCACATAAAAAAATAATTTATTGCTTTAGTTGATTGAGTAGGACGTGAGTTTGGAAGCTCCTGCTGATTTCGATTAAAATTGTTATTCTTTTGCGCTGTTTGGTCACATTTTAAGTCCTGCCTTACGCAGCAGTACTTTTTGCTGGGAAGTTTTACTCTGGACTCCGTAAAATGGCTGGAAAGAACTCTAAAACCCACAATACTATTCAGACACAACTGAGGCTTGGTCCACAAACCGCGATCACATCCTTGAGTGAGCCGTCGGCCGCTGCAGAGGTCGCCTCGACGCATGCTAACCTTGACATTGCTGCCCTCAAGCTTGAGTTGCTGGCTTCGCTAAGGAAAGATATTGGACACTCTTGGGGATGCTTTGACTACTATCAAGCTCGACCTGCAAGCGGTGAAGACACAGCTAACAAGTGATAAAGCAACTACCGATGCTACCATGTCCAAGCTGAAAGGTACGGTTGAGGAGATGGAACACGCGCTCACCGAGTGCTCCGATGACATCGCAGAGATGAAAGCTACCATTAAGTTCCTCACTGCTAACGTAGCCAAGCTGGAAAATAAATGTTAGGATAGTGGGAGTACCGGAGGGTCCTGACACCTGTACCACTGCCGCTGTTGCCGCCTTAATGAAGGAAGCATTTGATCTGGTAAAGGAGCCGCTTTTGGACCTGTCTCACCCGACTCTCCAACCTAAACCCAAGCCTGGTGACCGTCCTCGAGCCATTGTATGCAGATTCCATTACCACAGTGACTGTGTTGGCAACTCCGTGGCATTGACGGTGCTCGGTATGGTCTGATTCATCCAGCGCGACTTCGCATCACACACAACGGTGTTGAGAAGGACTTCGTTTCAGCGGAGGAAGTATCCATAGTCATCATCATCACTATCATCATTGTTTGTCTCTTGGTCTGTTTGATCTTTGTCTCGACGAGTCTGAGCTGTGATTTGTCTTTTCACTTTAGCTGGTTTCAGCTGAATTTCTGGGGGTAAATGGTCACATGGCAACAGGAGGTTACGGTGCAGGATCCTACGTCCTCTCGCTTTGCCTTGCTCAGGTATCACTTCATATATGGGCATGTCTTTTCCCACCTGACGGATGACTTTGTGGATGCAATCTTCCCAGTGATTCCTGAGCTTTCCCGTTCCCCCTCTAGGTGTCATATTCCTAATGAGAACACGGTCGCCCTCATTCAGAACAGAACTCCTGACCTTGTTATCATGATTCTTCTTGCTCCTCTCAGCACATTTTTTTGCATTTGCTTTTGTGATCTCATAAGCCTCTTGCATCTGTTGTTTCCACTTTTTCATGTACTCTTGATGATCAGCAGTCCCAGTCTCTGGGGTCAAACCAAATAACAAGTCAACAGGTAGTCTTGGTGATCTGCCAAACAGGAGGTAAAAAGGTGAAAAACCTGTGACTTAACTTCTGGTGCTGTTATATGCATAGATGAGCTTGGGCAATGACTCTCTCCAATCTGACTTTTGTTTCTCTGTGAGCGTTCTCAGCATTTGTAGCAGTGTTCTGTTTTCCACCTGCCCGTTGCCTTGCGGGTGATATGGTGTGGTTCGAGAGCCCATCACTCCGCAGTTTTTCTTCAGCTGTGCAAACAATTGATTCTCAAATTCACCTCCCTGGTCATGGTGAATTCTTAGAGGGAATCCAAACTTCAGCGCATAATCATTGAATATTTTATCAGCAACAGTCTTGGCAGATTTTGATGTTGTGGGGTAGGCTTGTGCAAAGCGTGTGTAATGATCTACTATTAACAATATGTATTCATATCCACCTCGACACTCATCCAGATGAAGGAAGTCAATGGATACAAGCTCGAATGGCTGAGTGGTGACAATTGGTACGAGTGGAGCTCTGGATTCTCTACAGGGCTTTTTCTGTTTCAGACATGTACAGCTTTGTGTGACATAATGCTCTATTTCTCGCTGCATGTGTGGCCAGAAGAAGCGATCCCGGATGAGCGATGTTGTTCGTTCCACGCCTTGATGTCCCATCTCATTGTGGAGCTGTCTCAAAGCTGTTGATTTGTATTTTTCAGGTAAAACAAGTTGTGTTCTGGTTGCAGTCTTTCGTTGAAGTATTCCATTTCCATCAAAGGTAAGTTTCTCCCAGTCACCAAGCAAACACTTTGTCTGTACATTGAATGACTTTAACTGCTCTCTTGTAGGTTTCTCTTTTGATTGTTTGCAGGCAATGACTGGGCCAATAGTTTGATCATCTCTCTGAGCTTGACAGATATCAGTTTTTGAAAATGGTGTAGGTGTGTCTTCACCCATTTGTGCACACTCAAAAGACATCATGGACCACACTGTGTGAAACATCACTTTCAACAGCTTGTACTGTGGCTTGCACTGAAGGGGAAGACATTTCTTCTGTGCATTCCTCCACCATCATCTCTATGTCACAGGGCATTCTTGAAAGACCATCAGCATCACAATTTTCTTTTCCTGGACGATACTTGATCATTAGGTCAAAGTCAGTTAATTCTGCAACCCACCTATGCCCTGTTGCATTGAGTTTGGCTGTTGACAACACATAGGTAAGTGGGTTGTTGTCTGTATATACAGTACAGGAGGTGCCAATTAAATAGTCTCTGAATTGCTCAGCTACAGCCCACTTTAATGCCAAAAATTCAAGTTTCCCTGAATGAAGATGATAGTTCTTTTTTGCTTTGGTCAGAGTGCGTGATGCATAGGCTATTACACGTAGCTTACCCTCCTGTTCTTGATATAATACAGCACCTAAACCTTGGTGTGAAGCGTCTGTGTGTAAGATGAATGATTTGTTGAAGTCTGGGAATCCAAGAATCGGTGGCTCAACCAGACAGTCAATCAGTCTCTCCAGTATCAGTTGATGTTCATCAGTCCATGTGATCAGCTTGTGTGAAGGCGCCCCTTTGAACTTTCCTTTCATTTTTTTTGTCCTTGTGTTTCTGTCCTTGTGTTTGTCTGGTTTGGGGTCTGATCCTGTCAGGGCATAAAGAGGGCCGGCGATGCGGGAGAAGTCTCTGATGTACTGCCGGTAGTAGCTCAGAAGTCCCATGACTGCTCTCAGTTCTCCCACAGTCTGTTGCCTCTTCTCCTTTAAAGCTCTCACTGCCACTGTGTCAGCCGCGTCCATTTTACTACCCTCCGCAGACACGATGAGCCCCAAATAGCGGACCTCACGTTTGAACACTTCACATTTTCTAGATTTTAACTTTATACCATGCTGACGTAACCGCTGTAGCACTGCCCTCACATGTTCGACGTGATCCTCGAAGGTTCTGCTGAATACCAGGGTGTCATCTAAATAAGGAACACAGATGTCATCTCTCAGCCCTTCCGAGCAATCCTCCATACAGCGCTGGAAGGCAGCTGGAGCGTTCATAAGACTGAAGGGAATTCTGATCCACTCATAGAGACCCCATGGTGTCACAAAAGCGGTCAGAGGTCTGCTCTCCCTCGCCATAAATCCCTGATGGTATGCCTTTCCTTGATTGATTGAGGACTGCATTGATAGGGTAGGAACAGCTTTTTATGTGACAAAGCTAGATTTGCTTAAGGGTTACTGGCAAGTTCCCTTGACACAGAGAGCCTCTGATATCTCTACCTTTGTCACCCCTGACAAATTTTTTCAGTACACTGTAATTGCATTTGGCATGCGTAACGCCCCTGCCACCTCTCAGCGACTCATGTGGACAGTGTTGTCTGGTGTAACTAACTGTGAGGCCTGTTTAGACGACGTAGTGTATTCACCTGACTGGGAGAGTCACATGAATACTCTCCTGACTGTTTTCCAGCGCTTTGAAAATGCCTCGTTGACCTTGAACCTGAGTAAGTGTGAGTTTGCAAAAGCCACCATCACTTATCTTGGCAAGGAAGTAGGTCAGGGACAGGTTCGTCCCCTTGCAGCTAAGATCAATGCTGTTGCTGAGTACCCAGCTCCCATCAACAAGCGCCAGTTATAGCGTTTTCTAGGACTAACTGGTTACTATAGGGCTTTACCTATTTATCTTCAGTGATGCACCCGGGCACGCCATAGACCCCCCAGGGCTATCACACAAAAATAACAAAAATGGTGCTGGTCTCTCCAGCACCCGCCGGCTTACTCACTGGGCAAGTTCAGCAACCTACCTCATGTGGCTGCACATAGATGACCTCACTAACTAACCAGAACTAAATGACTAGATTTGTATCCCGGACGAGCCCTCATTATTATGTTACCGCTGGCTCAAACACCGAACATAATAATGGACACCACACCAGTAGGAAGGTACTGCATATGAATTTATTACAGTAACTTAAGGACAATGCAGGACTAAATGGAGACCAGATACCTAGCACCAGAAAGGTGCGGCTGCAGCAGGATGGAGAGAGAGAGAGCTGAACAAAGAGCCTATATAGACTCAGCCCATTAATCAGCACAGGTGTCTGCCAAACAGATGATCAACCTAAAAGGATCAACAGGAAACACCAAAATAAAACAGGATGTAACAGTCCCCTTCTTTTTCTCTTTCCCTTTGCTTAATACAGATACACTTGTGATATGCGAGTGATTCGCTTTCTGAGGGAGAGGGCCCTCGGTACCTTTCCCACTCACTTGGTCAGACAGCTGAGGGAAAACCACAGTGAGGAGTGGCTTAAGCGCCTCTGCCGGTACCTTGGGGCATGCTCAGACTTTGCTGCCCGGCCAAGCCTGCTCCCTGTCAAGTTCCATGAACCACCTGAGCCAGTAGATATTCCTTCACACAGGTGGATGCTGGCTGTTTATGGACGAAACATTCTCAGCAGGCTGGACCACATCAAAGCCAGCATAACGTCCACGTTTGACAGTATCCTAAAAATGGACTCTACAAAGAAGGTAAATATTTTTAACCGTTAACACTGTAAATTACTACATTATAAACAAAAGTAGTCTAAAATACAGCAATACATGCATGTAAAATATGAAATTTAGAAATGAAACATAGTACTATTATACGAGCACTCACATATAAATTAAACAATTTATTTAATCATTCACTGTCTTTTCTGTGCCATTACAGATCACCAAAAAGCTATCAAGCATTGCCAAGGGGACGGCCTTGTGGCTTACATCTGTGAGCAATGAGAAAGGCCAAATCCTTATCAGTGTCCTGACTGCTCAAGAGGGTCCTGCCTTGGACATCATGGCAACTGACCTGTAAGGTTTGGATGGTGGTGAACCCTTACAACCAGGATGAAGGCCAGCAGGATTGAGGTGCAAGCGTGATGGAATACAGAATCAAGGATCAATCAAGGATTGATTTCAGAGCTTTTTGAAAGCAAAATTGAAAGAAAGATTTGGTGGGTGGCCAGACCTGGTTGTCAAGCTTGACATCTACCACTTGGCATCTGGATTTAAAAAGGATGCACGTCCTCTGTACCCTGTCTTTATGGCAAAACTGTCCAGCTGTATTTTTGAGTGGGACAGAGGAGATGCTGCCTTGCTGTGGCAAGCCAAGCGGGAGCAGCTGAGACAGGAAGGTGTCCCTGGCATCACTGAAAATCTAGTTGACCAGCAGATCACCAAGGAGGAACTGGCCCTGCACTGTAGAAGGCAAACAAGAGGAGAGTGGCACACCACCATCATGATTTCACAGCTTCTTAATGAGTTGATCAGGGTCAAGGGCAGAGATTTTCTTGGTGTCCCTCTTTTGGACCAGTAGAGGATGCAGCACATCTGGCAAGTTCAGCAGAGGCATGTTAAGTGCATTCAGGATGAACCAGGTGTGCTCCTCTACACACAGACTGGGACTACCACCAAGGCAGGCATTGTCTTACCGAACTACAGGTGTGCCAGAGGTTCCACATCTCTTGAGTCTTTTTACTTACATGTGAACAGGTTCATTCCAGGTCAGTATGAATCATTATTCATCAGCGAGATTAAATATTTACAGTTCAACATTTTATTTTATTGTTATCATTACCAATTTACACTGGTTAGTTTTAGCTTTCAATCATGATGAAGCTATTTGTTATATCCATTAAATAGAATAATCTTTTTTTATGAATTCTGCGAAAGCTTATTTCCTCTCTCTATTATTGTCTTGTCTGTCCCAGGGGAGCTAATAGGTCTAGATTACCTATTCCGTCAGACTCTAAAGGCCTTGCAGGATGTACATCCTGACTCAGAGGAGACTGATCAGATGCTGGAGAATGTCGGCACCGAGGAGGAACTGGAAGATGAGCGCTTTGAAGATACTGGTTTAGACCCAACCGTTGAAGTACTGGACCTGTCCTCTGAACCTTCATCTGTCACCACCAGCTAAGCCCACATCCAACTCCCACCTCGCTTCAGGCCTCTGCTGTTCCTGCATCTGCTATTGCTCCAGCATCACCCGAGCAACAACTGGTAATAATTCTTGTCATATTTGTATTGTGCTATGTCTGTATTTGCTTATGATTTTTGATTTTATTGTATAATAATAATAATGATAATATTAAACCTTATTTGTATAGCACTTTCTATAAACAAGTTAACAAAATGCTTCACAGAAATACATAGAAAAATTACTTAACGCCATCAAGAAATAGAAACGTGGATAAAACGCAATGATAAAACTCTAGTTAAATGCAGTTTTATAAGAATTCATTACATTTTACAGATTGTGCATGAGAGCAATGATAGTCAGTCTGGCCCATCAGCCCTCCCTACCTGCTCTGCGCCTGTCCTCCCAACTCCCACCAGCCTTCCAGATACCACGCCCGCTACAACTGCTCATCCCTTTTCTTCACCACCCATCACCCTTGCCCCACCTCAACAACAGGTGGTAAGTGTTTTTATTATGTGACATATCATGTGTTTTACTTTTGGTATAATGTGAATTTTTATTTCAATTGTATTGTTTGTTTCAGGCTTTCAATTTGCTGACCAAGAAGTCCTCAACGACCAGCACAGCCTGGTCACAAACCATCACCCCAGCAGCACCTGAGCAACAGCTTGTAAGTCTTTTTGTGAAATGCTGCATCAAAAAAGTGTCAGTGGTCTTCTTTTTTTGCTTGTCATTATTTTGATGTTTATTTTATTACATTTAACAGATTTTGTATGAGCGCAACAACACGTCCTCTGGCCCAAGAGCTGTCATCCCCAGCACAGCCTCTGCCCCTCCCTACATCACCATCCTGCCAGCTACTCTCGCCACTCAAACTGCTGGTCCCTCTGGGGAACCTGCCATGACCCCAGCAGCACCTGAGCAACAGCTGGTAAGTCATTTTGTGACAAGTTAGACTGTGAAAGATGTGTCACTTTTCTGCCTGTGAAATTGATTTTGATGTACTCTTATATTTTCCAGGCTGTTGATGAGCGAGGTATCCCAGGGATGGACTGAGTGGATAGCCTGGCAGAGTACTTGGTGGGGCTGAGGAGTGAAACTGGCCAAACACTCAGCAACCAACAGGCCAGTACAATTATAGCCCTGCGCCAGAACCTTCTGCAATATAACCAGCAGCGAGTGGTGTATGCTGCGTGGTACCAGGTCCACCTTACCACAGGACGCTTCAGGTGTGCCAAAAAGAGACCTGAATTTACACCAGGTGTGGAGTGCACGACACGTTGTTCCTTGGCATCTTCAGGATCCCCAGCCCAGTGGCGAGGCTGTAGTCGTCTGGTAGAGTCCATCTGTGTCAAGCTGTGTAACATTACAAGAGCCCCAAAAAACAGGGCAGTTACGCACTGACAAGATGGATTCTGATTGTCACGAACTACAGGAAGATCCAGCAGCTGGTCCTGGGTAATGCCACAGTAATGCAGAGCACTACTCTGCAGTTGTTTGAGATCAGTCAAACAACACTGGTTCAATGGAACAACAAGAGACTGAAGAGGCAGGGCAGTAGTATTCTGCTTCAAGGGGTCAACTTGCCTGCCTCTATTCCAGTTGCTCCTGTGCCTCTCCCACCTGTACAGGTGCGCCCCGCAGCTGCACCCCCACGCCCTGGCCCCCAGCATCAGTACCACTTGCCCCACAGTACAGCAGGACAGGCAGTGGTCAAGAGGAAGTTTGCAGCTCAGAGGCAGTTCCCTCAGCCGGCACCTCCACCTACATCTGCCACATTGCCTGTTGTCCCCAACCCCAGCCCTGTCATCGCTCCTCTTATATTTCTAACCCCACAAGTCCCTGGAGCCCAACAGATCGCTCCTTCTGGCCCGCTTCCCTCCCCACCACCTGGGCTTACACCTGGACAGTTGAAAAGAATAAATGTAGTCAGTGCCACCAGCCCCGCAATAAGGAAACTGGTCACAGTCGGTATTATGGACACATATACTGTCCCCAAAAAGCCAACATGCCAGTTGATCAGTGGATGGAAGAGATGCGGAGGAAAAGGGCAGATAAAAAATAGATTTGTGACATTCTTTGTCTCTATGTGTACTAGGGTTGCACGGTATACCGGTACCAGTATAGTACCGCGATACTAGAGTTTTGAAAACGGTACTATACCGGCATTTAAAAACAAATGGTACTTTTATTTTTTTTGGTAAATTGGAGCCTGTCTCTTTAAGCACAGCGAGGCCAGCGAGTGTGACGTAGTTGCCCGAGAGGATGTA
>NW_019525551.1:1389167-1390196 GCF_002814215.2 Seriola lalandi dorsalis | reverse complement strand
GTTAATAAATACATTAAAAAATATATTTTTAAAAATTAAATTACATTCTTTAAATATTTAAATAACCCATTAAGGCAATACATAATATAATGAAATATTTTTTACAAAAAGTATCGAAAAGTATCGAAATACATATTGGTATCGGTATCGAAACAGAAATTTGGTATCGTGACAACCCTAATGTGTACATAATGTAAATAGTTTTTTTTTTAAATGTCTTGTTATATTTTAGTGTTATTCTAATAGTGTCCTAGCCTTATTTATCTTCTATTTTTACTTCATTTATTATATTTTATTTATTTTATTTTATACACTTAATTTATTTCTTAGTATGTTTGCTATAATTATAGGTGTATGGGTGTGTGTGTGTGTGTGTGTGTGTGTGTATGAGAGGGAGAATTAAGGTGTGAAATTTGTAATAAATTTACTATATTTCGACAGAGGTATCTTTCACTTATTCAAACACTAGCATATAATGAAAATACAACAACGGAACAGAATAGTATTTCAAACAGTTCCACATTGCATGAAAGCATGCAAACTAATCAGTCAGAATTACATTGTTGCAGTACCTTCAATACTTATTGTATTCATTGGTCAGAAATTTAAAAATAAATATCAAATATATTCTAGCCAAAAGTAAATGCAAAACGTATGTGTCTAGGTGTGATTTTTACAAAATGTTCTTACATTGCTATATAAAGTTTATTATTATTTCATTAGTAATAATAAAATTTTGATATTATGTAAACATTAAACAACACAATGAATTGCTATTTGGCTGTATGGCATTCACAAAAGCCCCTATCCAATTTGTATCACTTATTAAGTGATATTTGATAGATTTATAATGCTTGGTAATTTTGGGTAGCAACATGTTCCAGTCGGGAACCGAAACGGCGACCTATGCCATACTCTAGTTAAGTTTCATGTTTGGTCATATTTCTCAAACTAATGGAGCGTAAACTGTGTCCAGTAACTTGTGATGGGCAGCAGAGACACTAATGACTATCAGTTCACTTCACCCCC
>NW_019525551.1:1387555-1389116 GCF_002814215.2 Seriola lalandi dorsalis | reverse complement strand
ACTATTGTTCCCCAGCTTTAGCTCAGACGGTAGCACATCAGACTTTTAATCTGAGGGTCCAGGGTTCAAATCCCTGTTCAGGCGAAGCCCCTTTCTCTTTGAAGGTTTTAGAAATTTAAAGAGGATTCAAACCTCACTCTATTTTAATCGATTTGGATCAAAGTTTGGTACACTCTGCACCTTTGGTTGACTCCTTATAGGTTTGCAGAAAGTGTGCTTACTGCTGGCCTCACAGGCTTTGAAAAGTGCATCCAGGTGCATATTTCCTCAATCAGAAAAGCTTTTTGACGCCTGCGCAGATCCGTCAGTAGGACATCGAACTCTTAATCTGAGGGTCCAGGGTCTCAATCCCTGTTCAGTTAAAGCACTTTCCTCCTCATGTAGAAATAACTGTATAATCCACATGTTGACTGGTTTACATTGCATCCGAGAATTTTGCAAAAAGTGTGCTCAGCATCACTAAGCGTGTGATGGTGTCTGTCTGTGACATGATCAGCCCTCCGGACTTTCATTGATATAATTATTTGGATCAAAGTATGGTCAAGTCTGCAACCTGACTGCATTTTCTGTAAGATTGCATTAAGTTATCTTCAAGCCAATCTCACTCTCCAATCTAACTCATTTTCATGGAGTATTTGTTGCAAAGTATGGTGAACCCTGCAGCTTTGGTGAACTCCTCATAAGTTTGCAGAAAGTCTGCTTACTGCTGGCCTCACAAGCATTGAAAAGTGCATTTGGAAAGTGTCCTTCCCTCATTGTGTTCATGATAGTGTGTTAAGCAAGTCAACAAATCTGCAACTCAAATTCAGTGTCCTTACAGTTATGTTAAATTATATATTCATGTATAAAGTTGAGATTTGGACTCCAGGCCCACATTTCCTCAATTAGGAATACTTTCTCAAACCTGGGTAGCTCAGACGATAGAGCATCAGACTTTTTATCTGAGGGTCCAGGGTTGAAGTCCCTGTTCAGGCGAAGCCCCTTCCTCTTTGAAGGTGTTAGAAATTTAAAGTCTGCAGGGGAGTTTAAAAAAGCTGTTACTAGTGTAAGCATACAAACAATATTCACCGGATTAGGCTGAATCCAAGAAAACACTCCCTTGTGAACTGAGTCCTCTTACAATTACGTTGTACTCACTGTGATGTGTCTGGATTGCTCATCATGAAGTGTGTGAGGGTGGTAGTCTGTGAGAGGATTCAATCCTCAAAATGGTTATGAATCTTTGGTACAAAGTTTAGCGAAGTCTGCACCTTCGGTGGACCCACTGTAAGTCTCTCTCTGAGTGATCATGTTAATGTAAATCCAGGTGTTATAAAATAAGGATTTGGTTTGAATAGAATAGGTGGTCCAAACAGAATTTAGGTTTAGACCTTTTCATGTTAATCATAAGACCAAATACCCCACACTTCAACTTCAAAACAATACAACTATTTCATTTTAAGATGGTGCAAATTTTAACTTTGTAGAGATACTGCACACAGGTGTACTCTGTTTTGCTGTTATGTCGCTGGTCAATTCCAATTTTTTTTTTTCTTAGAAACCCCCCCCCCCCCCCCCCCAA
>NW_019525551.1:1378157-1387535 GCF_002814215.2 Seriola lalandi dorsalis | reverse complement strand
CACACACACACACACACACACACACACACAAACCCTGGCTCTTATTTCTAAAGTTGAAAATAAAAATAGTGAAAATGCCCGAGGGGGGTGTGTGTGTGTCTGTGTGTGTGTTGGATGGGGGTGCGGGTGGGGGGGTGGGGTTGAACTGAACAGAGCAGAATAGAATAGAGAGCAGTGTGTCCTGGCCGGTGCTAAGCCGCTTCAGTCCAGGTTAAGCGTGAGTAATCTTTGTTGGCTCACAGGCCCCCAATAGGCCCTGGACCCCCACTCCCTGCCCTGTTCTCTCTGCTTAATCTGCCCCTAACTACCTGCCCCCCTGCCCTCCTGCCCTGCCCGCCACTCTACCCTCTCCTCCCACCACACTATTGTCTGTGTGTTTTCAGTGACAGCCACAGTAGCTACACACCACGTTCAGAGAACTTTCATTCTTATTTCTAGAGAAATGAACCGATAATTCTCAACAAAGTATTGATCTGTAGTTCACAACAATACTGTTGCATTGCATTGTCTTTAGAGCATAACTGTAATTAATGATTCTTTCTTCTGCACAAGTTGTTAAGATGTTCTGTTCTGTTCTTCATGTAAGGTCATTTTAACTCAAAGAAGAACCACAACAGTCGTAAAACTATTGGTCTCACTGATTTATCAGTTTATAGTATGAATAGCAAGTGTGAAACTTCACATCATGTCTGGGTACAGATCTGGTCTTTGACCCCCTACATCTGTAGAATTCATTGTTACAATTGATCGACTAATTATTTTTCCCCCGTCTTTTATTTTCGTTAACATTTAATTTTCTATCAAGTCTGCACTGCATATAAACAGTGGCTGTTTCTGCCACATTTAACATAATAGCAGGATGCATCTAATTATCCAACAACAACAACAGAACTGTGACTTTGACATATGACACCTCATATGACTCCTTGTAAACCTAACTTTTTCTCAAACACATCTGATAGGTCCAATTCTAAAATAAAACAAGGAAAGCGTGCACGCTAGCTCACCACTTCTGGACTTGTCCGAAACTCCTGAAAAGAAACAAAACAACTTTTTTGGCGGGGTTTAAGGGGTGCAAAGGGTTTTGTTATTATCATATCCAAGATGTATTTATTTCCTTGCTTATTATGCTTTCAGAATTTGTCTATATTATTTGAGTTTATCTGTCTGTCTTAACAATGCAAAACCAAAACCACTATAAATAAAATGTTTAAGAAAAATAAAAAATAAAATAAAATACAGAAAGCAACTATTTTAAAAAGTGAAACTATTTGTTTCTGTTGACATCTTCAGTAGGAACCAGATTTTGAATTCTGCTTGTTTTTAATGACTTGATTTGTTGCAGTGATGTTGAAGTGTACAGCAAGGCGTGTCAGTACACTGTGACATCAGAGCTGGGTGTGGTCACACGTGTTCTCTGACAGACTTGAGCCCAATGTTAAAAGTTAAAAAGCCTTTAACTGAAACCATGTTACAGATTCCACATCTGAAACTGAATAAAACACTGGTGGAGTCCTTCCATACAATATGTACGGTACATGTCTCTGCTGAAGGCTGTGCAGTGTTAAAAGAGGATGAGGACAGCGACAGGATGAAGGACATGAGACCATCATCACATGTGCTGTGTGGACAGCTGGAGGCCGGACTTCAGTCAGGGCAGAGAGAATTCTCCTCTGACATACAGACAATAGAAAAGCTTTGAGAGGCGCAGCTCATCAGACGTGACCTGATGACAGAGAGCAGGCATCCTGTCATTAGCTGCTCCTCTACATGTGCTGAAGCACAAGAGGGCAGCAGACCTGTCAGCTGCTGCTGCTCCATCTCTACAGGACCAGAGACCAGATGATAAGAGCAGTGAAACATCTGTCAGAGGAGACGCCTCTTAATCCTCATCACTGTTCATCTTTATCTTTATACTCATACAGAAGGGTAATAATGATGTGAAATACAATGAAATTAAATGTTTTATATAGTTTGTTTTATATATATCTCGACCATTAAACAAAAACTTTAAATCATTTTGTCAGTTCTATCACAGCTTTCTTCCAGGAGGCAGCAAGGAAAATTATTAGATAATTCAGGCATGTATTGTGATTAGGGTTTTGTATTACAAATACAAGTATTGTTAGTCTAATATTAATAATTCTTGCACAGGATTCCTGCTCCAAGCTGCTGGTGTAGGACCGAGGTTCTATTTTATTCCAATGTAAGAACTGAGGAGCTTCATCATCATACAAATCTGACACCAGTACTCAAGATGTCTTTCCATGGATCATCGTGCTGATGATGAGGTGACAGCTCTGAGGATGGGGATGTAATAATCCAGAGGGTCTCTGAGGAGGTCTTGTTTTCACCCAGGTCTGTTTGTTTGTTTATTTGTTTGTCAGCAGGATTACGCAAAAACTACTGAACCGATTTGCACCTAGTTTGGTGCAGGGAGGGGGCCTGGACCAGAGAGGGATGAATCTGGTTATAGGAGCAGATCCAGGAATTCATTCAGGAATTGTTCAATTTGGCCTGGATCATAATCTGGATTTGACAGCGTAGGATTGTTTGGCCTTGCAGAGCTTGGCACTCTGAGAGCCATTCTAGTTTCAAACACTTGTTCCAGTGATTGTGTGTGCCTTCTCAGAGGGGACGGAAGCAGAGAAAATGGATTAAACTAATTCTGCCTCAGTCTGGTAACAGTTTGCGTAAATGTGTGAATTTTCTAAATACCTGACGATTGTGTAATTTCTCCCCCTGCTTCCGTTCCTCTACTCATGTCTCTGTCTCTTGTATTCGTTTGTTGGATAAATTACAAAGTACAATGACAACCAGACTCTCAGCTGTGGCTCTATTGTGCTGACTGTTTACACTGTCTTTATTTCCTAACTCTGCTCAGTGGCTCAGCATAATCACTTAACACTTCCTTATGGTGTGTGTGTGTGTGTGTGTGTGTGTGTGTGTGTGTGTGTGTGTGTGTCTACACTGATTCACTACACAAACCGAAGTCAGTGAAAACTGTGGCTTTATTGACGGCACACTGTGCTCTTCACATGTTTGCACTGTCTCTGTGTAAACCAATACACACATAATGAGAAGAACCACATGAGTGAGTCTATTGTAGAGAACAAGGAAACCCTGAGGCATGAGTGGCTCCTTTGGGCCAATGTCTATTTGGGAGTTCAAATAGACAATGCAACACAAAATAATATTGACACTGCATGAAAAAAGAATAAGTATGAAGTATATAACTACTCTTCCTGGGGTCCATATTACATTATAATTATGAAATATTTGGGATTCGAGGATTGAAAGGTTTATTTATGACATACACAGATAAGATGTGAAATAAGAATGAAACAAAATATATTAAGAATAAAAAATGTATGAATATATGTATATGTACAAACTGACAAATGTCATAACTGTAGGCAAATTAGGAAATTAAATTTTGTTCAGATCAAAGTGCGGATATGTAAATCTATGTAGTCCTTAATCAGGCTCTGGGTAAAGAGATGCGGCCTGATGCTGAGCTGCAACTTTTCTTTTAGACTGGTGAGTAACATCTAATGTTGGCCTGTTGCGAAAAGTATCATTAGTGCAAATGACAAACCGCACTGACAAACACCTGACAAAACAAGTGGCTTAAATGTATGATTGATTATGTCGACGGACGTTTTAGTGATGTAGTAGAATTCAGCCTGTTCCTGCGGCTGTTGTCCAGATAGATGCGTCAGTAACTTCAAGTAAGACAAAGAGACTGTTTGATCCAGAACCAGCGGGTTCAGGATCCACTGCCTAATACTGTATTTATTTTAGCATATTCATATCTATCCTTACTATTTATTATACACACACAACAGACCTAACATGTTTGAATATAAAGAACTTGTATGATCTAAACTAATTGTCCGATCACATGTTTGTCTGTATCAGGACCAGAATTCCAGTGCAGTCCTCCCAGTGATGGACCAGCACCGGCCTTTTCTTCTGCGTCTGGCCTCATCAACCATCAACAACCACATTACAGTAACACCTCAGAGTATTATCCCTGCACAGAACACATATTGTCTGTACTGTGATCTTTTGCACATCCTGCTCAGCAGGAGTTTTGTCAACACTTTTGTACATAGTTTTTTTCATTGTTTTATTTTTTGAATATGTGTATCTATGTATATTTATTTTTTTGACTTGCAGTATTTTACCTTTTTATTGTTATTTCTGATTCTGCCTTTGTGATGATGTCATCATCCCTTCCTCATGCTGCTGTAGCCTGACACCCATGTGTCATGCAGTATCTCCTCGCCTTCATATTTTTATAGGTAAATAAAAACATACTGTTTGCATCACAAGTTTTCATAATTTGTTTCAGTGCTATCAACATTTTAACTATAAATGCACATATGAATAATAAATTATAAGGTACATGGGGAAAACAACAACATGATTAACTGGACAGGGGCAAAGAGGTGAAATGCTGCCCCCTATGGAGGTGGAGCAAGTGGCACAATCTTACACATTACACCTTTAAGTGTAGTGGAGTAAAAGTCAGAAGTTTGCAAAAAAATAACACTCAGGTAGAGTAAAGATACTGAAAATGTACTGAAGTTCAGCACTCAATTAAATGGACTTTGTTACTGTCCACCCGTGCTCAGAGCTCACCTCAGGTTAGAGGTGAGTGAGCATGGAGAACTCATTTCGCCTGCATCATCAGATGAGCTAATGCTAATGGCATTAGCATAACATCTGCTATGATTTCACAGTCACCAGATGTCAACTGAAGAGTAGAGATCATCCTCCAGTAGATCAGTGACAAGGAGCACCATATTCTGATGAGCAAGCTTAGCTTCTAGTGTAACAGTGAATCCTCATCTCTCTGGTTTGCTTTTTAGGAATTCATTCCTCAGTAAAAACTCAGTAGCTTCTTTTAGTTTTGTGTGACAGCACGGCACAATAAGAGCAAGTAATGTATAAGTCATTAATAATAATGAGTCTTTACTCAGTGGCTGATTCAGTTAATCAGGAACTAATAATGAAGAGAGTGGTCAGTTTGTTGATTCATTAATAGACAGTGTCTTATTGCATGTGTTCTATAAAATACTTTGTTTTACTTTGTACGAATCATTCTGTACAAAAACGTCTGATTGAGTGACTGATTGACCAATTGATTGATTGACTGATTGATTGATATTATTGCCTTTGTAGTCATTGATTCATTCGTTATTCAGGATCTACTTATTGATGATTCATTGACTATCAGGTCATGTATGAGCCGTTTTCCACTCGTTCCTCAGTGAAGTGAAAAGTGTCTAAACCTGAAGAAACTGCTTCAAGCTTTTTAAAATATCTGAAGAACAATCAGAGGGAATTCAGGCCGCAGGTCAACTCTCTTTAAAAGAAGAACTGAAGAGAAGTGAATCTTAGTGAACTGTGTGTGTATGTGTGTGTGTGTGAGTGCATGTGTATGTGTGCTGCAAATGTCCTTGTGAAAAAAACTCAAGATCTTTTCATTATTTTTTTTTGCCTCTTCAGTAAGATATAGTCAGGCTATTACCATTGACAAGATAATGATAATGGTGATCGTGTTTGTGTGTGTGTGTGTGTGTGTGTGTGTGTGTGTGTGTAGCTTGGTGACACCACCGGAGGGAACTGTTATGACATGCCCGTTGCTATAGAAACCCAAGGGTGGGTGTGTCTGTCAGGAACCATTTCTACTCCCCCAGGGGAATATACACACATATACACAGATTTGTTTTCCAGTGTGTTTCGGTGTGTGTGTGTGTGTGTGTGTGTGTGTGTGTGTGTGTGTGTGTGTGTGTGTGTGTGTGTGCGCGTGTGCGCATGTGTGTGTGTGTGTGTGTGTTTGGCAGGCTCAAACAGTGTCTTGGGTTCTCTTTGTGTGTCAGTTTGGTCCCCAGGGGCCCACAGGAAAACAACTGTACTTGCCAGCTAAATGATGACAAACACTGTCTGAGAGACTCTGTGTGTGTGTGTGTATATGGTGTGTGTGTGTGTGTGTGCGCGCACATGTGTGTGTGTGTACCTTACAAATTTCAGCTGCTGGATTCTTGCCAGTCCTGCCCATTAGTTATCAGTGTTTCCCTTGAGAAGCCAATTTCTAAAAGTTCTGTAAAATTTAAAGTGATTTGATGAGACAACAGAACTGATCTGAGGTCAGTACATGATTACATACATATTCCTCACATTAAACAAGGAACAAGCAAAGTTTCACAATGATACAGAACAGTCCTCTGGTTATAACATGAAAGTACACCGATGTGTGGTGAAGCTCTTTGATTTATGTAACTATTGACACACGTTTTTTTTTTCTAGAAAAAGACATATCAGTGCTGTCGAAGGCTTTATGTCGGGAAACAAGGGGTAAATAAATAGGGTTCCATCAAACAGATTTAGATTTTATTTACTATATATATTATGATCTCTATATATTATGATCTTTCTTAAGTATATGCAGATGTTAGCATCCACACGAATATACACACACACTGATGATACTGTGATTTTCACCCATGCAAGATTTAAAGAACATGCTGCAGCCAAACTGACAGCAACAATGACACTGATGGACTTGTATGTATGTGCTGCTTTATGTATTTTCTATTGTGTGGTCATTTTATTGTCGACCTATCCAGGGACAACAGATTAGCATATTAGCTATATGCTACCTCTGGTGCAAGTACTTTTAATTGTCCGCTGTCACTGCAAAAATAAACAATAAGAATAAAGTAAAGCTGACGGCTGCAGCTTGTGGATACTTTACAGATTAATATTTTACAAAACATATAATTATTTTATGAAAAAAAAAGAGTCAGAGATCAAAAAAATTATTAAAATCAGTTACACCTCAACCAGCTATTACATTCAAATGTTTGAATGGATTAAAAAAAAATCCAATAATTTAAAATATAATATACCTCTGTGAAAGGAGCATCTCTGTCTGCATAATGATTACATTTACTTTGATTTACTTTAAAGTACATTTTGCTGCTAATAATACTTTCATTGGCTGTAAATGTAATTTTTCAGTTAAGTTCAGCAGGACAAACTAAACTCCATTCATCCCAATAGTACTGCAGTGGAGGCAGAAATAATAATCTTTATTGCCCACAAATGTGGAAATTTGCTTTCGGCTGGCTAAAACTCATCATTATGATTCCCAAACAATAAATACAATAATAAATTAGCACAACATGTAAAAACAATAACAGATATGATTCCAGTGTGAATGACGCGATGAGTTCAACAAAGTAATATCATTTGGTATAAAGGACTTTCTGTAAATGTTCTTGGTTGCTGTTGCTCTTCCTGAGGGCAGTTTAGTCAATTCTTTAAAAAGGTGATGAACAGGATCAGACACAGTTTGTGGAGCTTTCTGTTTCACCTGCAGTCTGTATAACTATAAGTTCACAGACTGTGTTTGTGATCCTGGTCAGTCTGTTTCTGTTCTTAGACCCCAGATGCCCATACAATGTGCACCTATTAAAAGTTAAAACATTTTCCACAAGAGAAAATCTCAAAATAAATATCTCCAACCATGACAAATGAAACCAAAACCAATTGGATGAATAGAAAAATGTGTGTTTTTGTAGTTAGTGTGAGCCAGCCTTGCTACATTTTCCTCCCAGGGGTGTTGAGACCAGGCACAACCTCAGTAATTATCACCAATCACACAAGGTCCTCAGGTTATAGTGGTCCTGTGTGAGGGGGCTTTATTGAGACACTTGATCAGCTCAGGCCCTGGCGCAACCTTTTGTTGGGGGTCAGTCTTTTAAGTATCCAGGGTGGGCTGGACGTCTTCATCACCTCTCTGCATCTAGATGTCTATTGTACTGAGGTCTTGTATTGAGTGAAAGCCTCTTACTGGACCTCCCTCCCACTCTTTAGCCAGTTAAGGTTAGCCACAGTCAGCACAACAGTGGTATTGGACTGCTCCATGCTCTCTACAGTTGTTTATTGTTTAGCCTCCATACAACCAGCGAGCAGACAAAGCCTCTAATGCTGCCAAGGGAGCCTGTGAGTACCAGTACCTATTGGGTGACTGCCCTCTCTTCACATGGCTCTCACATCAGTAAAGCCTCTTATCAGAGCTCCTCTTCAGCTTCAACTCAAAATGGACACATTAACTGACACTTCAACTGTCAAAATGATGCTCATTTTGTATCAAACCCTGTTCGATGTCATGTTTTTGTTTGTATTCTTTAAGAGTTCAAGTTATTTATTTATTTATCTTCTGTTTTGTATTTTTTTATTTAATTTTCTTTGGATTTATTTTGTAATGTAGATGGTATGGTGGTCAACTGGTGCAAAGTTAGGTCAGGCAGCTTATATGTACAACACCTTTCAACAAAAAGAAAAAGGCTGGTGTTGTTCTATACTTTGTAGAGCCAAACAAATGTGTTAGTCTGTCTCTCAATACTGTCTGAGTTCTCAGCTCCAAGTTGATTGGTTCCTACTGGAGTTGTACGTTGTTAAAACACCTCATAAATATGTACTTTAATTTATAAAACTAGCTCAGTAACAGTTGCTGTCAAAATAAAGTCAAAATATATTCAGTCAAAATAAACAACAGTGTGTGTGTTCATGGTGAGAAGGAACATGTCATCAGTGGCTCATTGATGTGTTTCATAGTTTGTGGACCACAATAGAGCTCTGTGACTCGGAGCAGTAAAATATACTAGGCACTGGGAAATATTCAGTATTCAGTATTGATGCATTTTCAGTGAAGTTAGGTGGAAGTCCTAGCATTGAATACACAAGAATCAGTAATTAAGAATTAAGAATCCTCTATTATAATTTTGAACATGACAATGTCGTGATGTTGTAATTATCTGGAGGTGCACCTCTCAGTTATTATCCAGGGCCTTCACTGGGATTTGCCGGATTTCCCTCTTTAGGCACTCTCCTGTCAGTCCACATCCAGATGTTTTTTTTGGATTTTGTGTTTTGCTGCGTCCCTTGATCTGTTTGCCACTGTCCCTGCTCACCTGTTGCCAAACCAAGCCTGCAAATGGACTTTCGCATTTGCCATTTTTTTGCTTGCTTCTGCCCTCCGAGCTTTCCTTAAACGCACAGTATATGTAACTGCTGTCTGTAGGGGTCTCTCAATCCAAACAATAAGAAAAGACTGCGCTGGGTGGTGTCATGAAATAGCGTGGGATCATGGGAGTTGTTGTCTTCAACAACACTACCGTAAGCTCCTCCTGGTTTGGATTCCTTCAGTTTCAGTGGTTCAGGAAATCAAACAGACCTGGTGATTCTAACCATTAAAAACACTGAATGAAGCAGTTTGACATTTAAAGTCAGTGTTTGAGCGACGCTGTACGGAGGACAGAGACTCAGGGAAGAGCTGGAGCTGAGATTGATGCTAACCTT
>NW_019525551.1:1308416-1378026 GCF_002814215.2 Seriola lalandi dorsalis | reverse complement strand
CGACTAAAATCCTTCATCTGCTTCAAATATAGAGCTGAAAACCACCAAGGTGGAAAAAGTGTATGTGACTTAAAACTAGATAAAAGTCAGTGTTGAGCTTCTGTCAGACAAACACACTGACACATGATCATAGAGGATATGATGTCACTGACAGGCGACCAATGAAACAGAGCGTTACCATGATTAAAATCACAGATTTCTCTGGTTTGAGAATTGATGGAAACATTTTGGGAAAATGTAAGAACACAACTCAACAACATATAGAGCATAGGTCTAGTTTTTTTAGACATTTGAATGAGGAAATGGTACAGATTATAATATATAATATAACCTTGACTGGTCTCTGTCCTTTTAAATAAACCACATCAAATACTTTTTATTAGATAAAGCTTCTCCATTCTTATTCACTTGTGCTGTCTTGAGCTATAGTTATGATAAAACTGGGTTCCGGTATGAGATGGGCAGATACTGTTACTGAAGTTAAAATCTTTTCACAGTATGAAGCTAACAATGCTGCTGCAGTGTTCAGAGCTGAAGTCCATCCCTGCCCTGACTGTGTAACAGTTTTACACTAGCTCTACTCTCAGTAGAATCAAATTGTTTCTAAGCCCTACGTGAAAATACAAGAAAATGTCATTGAACTGATGCAGCGTAGTTTGCTCAGTGTTAAAAATTGCAGAGATTTTTTGGGCTGTATCTAAAATCTTCATTTAAAGCTTCATGCTGCCAGGACATGGCTTCATAAAAAATATCTGGTCCATTAGTGAATTTTCTGTATTTGAAAATCTTTTTTGTACTAAAGCAGTAAATATCTGTCACACTGATGATTAATATGTTGATTGACCTTGGCCCACTTTTCAGCGTTCTCACCAGACGTTCCCTGTGTAGCACCAGTCTGCATTTTATTAATCTTTTTCTGCCTGTTTTTCTCCTGCTGCATGTGTAACATGTAGTTCCTGCAGTTCCAAAAAATTCCAAGGATTTGTTGAATTTTAATCTTCAATGCACCTCCTCTCCTCCTGGATAAATCCCCTCCATTTTGTTAATGAAGTCTCCATCACAGTAATGAAGCCTTAAGTGTAATTGTGGCATCTCTGACTATGTGTGTGTGTGTGTGTGTGTGTGTGTGTGTGTGTGTTGATGGGATGCTGGCATATGTGGCTTTGCAAGTGAGAATTAATGAATGATTTACATATAAAGTTCTGTATGTGCTAGTGGTTGCAGAGTATTAGTAACACATATATGTGCCTGCTTTTGGAACTGCTGCTTTCAGTGCTGTTAGATTTCAGTGTTGGTTGTACGCAGCAGTGTGTTTTCCACACACACACCTGGACCGTCCAAAAACATGATCAGGTTGATTCACTGGCTATTTAATTTGAAACATTTGACAGATACAAAGGGTCTGAGAGGCCTCCTCATGACATTTTGAATGCCTTTTATTGTATAACTCAGTGTTTGCACTGATGGGAGCATTTATCTTTAACAGTCACATATGCACTGATCAGTGTGTCACATAAAGGCCACAGATAGAACAGTGTCAGAAAATAGTGACATAACGTAACGTAACGTAACGTAACGTAACGTAACGTAACGTAACGTAACGTAACATTACATAATAATCAATGATAACTTATGATTTATATTTACATTACACCTTCAGAAACATAAAGTGAGGCTACATAAAATCTGTATGAATGAAGGAAATACAGCAGAAGTGTTTAACAGTGGGATAATTCAGGTGAGGGTTGATTGGTCACAGCCATGATTTTCTTTGGTAACTGTAGGTTGTAGCTATACAGGAGGATGGAAGAAAGATCATTTTGGACTCTCTGATCCTTCTGGTTGTAGTTCATTTCTGTCAAGACACTTGTTGTTTTTCAATGGTGCAAATTTTACTGTAAAACTTCACCAAAGTTGAACTTTACACGAAAATAGATTTACCTTGCCTCCTATAATTCACTGATCCCGGCAATTCCCAAAAAAAAAAAGTTAAGTTTGGGCTTTATGTTTAAAGCTCCATATTTCCTTCTTCTTCTGTGTTTTATTTGAAGTGTTGATCCATAGGAATAAATATTTGTGGTTTTAAGAATCAAAAACCATTTCAGTGTAGTTTTACATCTCTTTTCTCAGGCTCCTCTCTGGAGCTCCAGATAGATAGATAGATAGATAGATAGATAGATAGATAGACACTATATTTATCCACTAGGGGAAATTCATGTGTCTATTAGCTCATTGTTGATAATAATAATAATAATAATAATAATAATAATAATAATAAGTAAACAATAATAATTCAATTAGTCCACACCCTTTGGCTGAGGTGTTCTACAGCCTGATGGCAGTCCTCCTGAACCTCTCTGTTCTGCAGCGCAGTGAGAACAGACCTTTGCTGCAGCTGCTTCTCTGTCCTGCCATAACGTTGTGGCAAGGATGGTTGGTATTGTCCAAGATGGCTTCCATCTTAGACCCAGTCTTTTTGACCAGCTTGTCCAGTCTCTTTGTGTTCATGTCAGACATGTGCAGCATTTCACTGCAGACGTCAAAGACCTGAACCTCCTGAGGAAAAAGAACCGGCTCCGCCCCTTCAGGTGGATGGCATCTGTGTTCAGGGACCAGTCCAGTTTACTGTCCAGGTGCACATCTAGGGATTTTTAAGTGTGCACCACCTAGTAACAACAAGTCAGTGAACCAATAAGAAGAGAGGAGGCTCTGGGCCTCTTTTCTGATTGGCTGATTGTTTTCTGAGTGATCCAATAAAAATATAGCAGATTTCAGGTAAACACTCAGAGAAATCAAATCCTGCAAGGTTGGATGATGGCTTCTAGGTGGGCGGGGCTTCTTCAGCAGCAGACTTTTACATCCTGGCTGTAAGAAGGAGAGGTTCCGCAGGTCCTTCATTCCAGCAGCTGTCAGACTCCACAACTCCTGCTCTTCCTGACCATGTGCAAGCTTGCACTTTTTCATGTACATATCATGTGTATTGTGTATATTGTATTTATTAGTGTATATTTGGTATATTTTTGTTGTATATTTCCATAGATGTTTATTCTATAGTTGTTTATTTTTCTGCTGTGGTAAATGAATTTCCCAGTTGTGGGATAAATAAAGTTAATCTAATCTAATCTAATGGCTGAGGGTGGTGACTGTATAGCTATGACATCACAAAGTTCCAGAAGTCCTTGATGTGCATGACTTACCCTCAGCAATGCAAACAGCAAGGTGAAAGGCAGAGAAAGGGGACTACGGAAAAACCTGAGGTACAAAAAAAAAAAAGTGCAGCAATGTAATCCACCAGGTAAATAAAAATAACAGTTAATAACTCATAATGATAAAATTCACAAACACTCTACAGAATCATTAAAGAATGAACTAGTTAACTAGTAGGGCAGTTTTAACTGTTACATAGACTACTGTATATGTGACTGAGGCTTTTTCTGTGTATTCCACTGTGCTCAACAGTCAACAGCTTAATGTTAGTTTCTGTGGTTAAACTGGGGTTTTAATTACTGATGCTCATGGTGCTCCTCTTTGTTTTTTAAGCAACACATTAGTGGACTGCAGTCAAGTTCTGACAGTGTTCACTGTTGTCATGTAGAGATAAGATACTATATCAGATGCGTGGTCACAAGCACTTTTCCTTTCCATGAGTTTTATGTGGTTATGAGCTTTGTCAGAGTGTTTATTCTTCCTTTCAGAGCTCAGGAGAGGACAGTAAACACTGGCACACGTTATTTGCGGTAAATGTTGATCCAGGGCAATGTTAGCCATTCTTAGAGCATCCAGAGGCAGCCAACATACTTCAGTTAGCAGCACTGACAGCCATTCAGTTTGTTAAGTCAGCGTTAAGCTCCCGTCGTTATGAGTCAAGCTGAACTCTTGACTGAGCGTCCCAACTGGAATGCTCTCCATTCTGTCACTCATTCATCCACAGCAGCAACAAACTGAGCGCAGAGCGCCGAGGGCTGCAGGTAGTGAATCTGAGCTGCTGAATGGTTTCATAGACCTGCTCTGTGGCTGCATTTAGATCTGCTGCAGCTGTATTGAGATGTACTGAGCCGTATTAAGATGTAGGCACAGAGTATTGAAGCTGCATTGAGGAGCACTGAGGTTGAATTGAGATGTTTTGAGCCATATTTAAATTGTACTGAAGCCGTATTGAAGCTGTATTGAGATGTATCAGAGCACAGCTAATTTAAGCTGAGCAGCAGAGAATGTCGTGCTTTGTAGCTGGACAGGATTGTCCATGCTGCAGCAGCACAGCATTGTGGTCTAAAGGGATCCTCCATGCTATTGTGGCGTAAGGAGATTGTCCACAGTAGAAGGTAAGAAAAGGAGAAAAGCCATGAAGAGAAGGAGCACTCGAGCTGCCAGAGGTGATGTAAGTCTACCCGGCTGTGTGTTGTCTGTCTGAGCTCTCTGTCCCAATAGGAGGGCCAGGCTCAGATTAAATGTGTCCAGTGTGTGGCCCAGAGCAGCCTCGCTGTGTGATGTGTGGCCTGGACCAGCCTCTCTATTTGATACGTGGATCAGTTTGACCTCCACATTTGATGTGCAGAGCAGCCTGACCCTGTTTTTGTCCTGAAGAAAAGCTTCCAATACTGAGAGCAAAGACTTTTACAAGGCTCTGCTCAGGAGCCAGTGCGACACACCAAAACTCTGCTGCATGTTCACACTGAATGGCCATTTGGTTATCACTCCGTTTGCCATTCTAACATTTCATGAAGTGTTTCTGTCTATTTATTAGAAGGAACATTCGATTTCCCTGCAGCCATAATTGATTTTGACATTTACAGCCACCGATGTCAGATTAATTTGAGAAAGCAAGTTTTAATAATCCAGGGAAACAGAGAGACTGTTCCTGCAGAATTTAGAATATGAACTGAACTGTGCATATGATTTTAAGTGTAAACCCACACACTGGTGTATGCTCTGGTTGCATGAAGAGTGTGTGACCCTTTCTCCTCTGAATTATGTTAATGAGCAAATACTGTAATTTGCCCAACACTGGACTAACAACGAAACATGACCACCCCAGATTACCTTTGTTTATCAATGTCAAATGTTATAAGAAACTACTGCCAATATGTTTGTGGCTTTTATTGAATTTTTTTTGGGGGCCGATATATTGTAAATATTTGGCAGTTATTAAATATGGAGCGAACGTTTGGGTTTTCTTTCTGCTTATATACAGATACAAAATAAAAATAAGAAAGACTTATATCTGTTATTGAACTGATCATTAACAAGCTGCAAGGAACACTATTAAAATGTATCTGTTGAAGGACAAAAAGCTTGAAGATGCTCCACTTTTCAAATGCTTCATTTAATCCTTTAAACTGTGACAGAGGCATGAGTGGAGAAACTGGAAGGAATGAAGACATGGTTGAATATGTATATGTTTAAAGTGAACTGGAGCTGATTCTGGTGTTTTCACTGTGTTCACCTGCAGAAATGAGCCTGTGTTCAAGCCGTATCATCCAGCTCTCAAATACAAATGAAACTGGAGGGGAGCTGAGGTTGGGGCAGGAGCTGGTCTCTGAAGAGCCCCATCCCCATGGATCGGCTCCTGTCAGCACTCCCTCAAAAAAAGCATAGGACCTCCAAAGAATCACAGGAAGCTGAAAATTCAGGACAGTGGTATCATCAGGCATCTGGTTCCTGTTGGTGTCCACATACGACCTAAAACTGATCTGAACATGTGAGAGTCCACAGCTCACCCGTGCATGATGTGTATGTGATGTGTGTCACGTGTGTGAGGAAAAATCAGTGACTGTATGTATTGTGAGGGAATTTTCTCTTGTCCACCCAATGAATGACTGACTCAGGGTGAAAGGTCAGTGTAGGTCTCTGTGCCCCAGCTACTGCACTAAATCTTACAAGCCTTGAGACGCTCCTCCAGGCGCAGCTGTGGTTTGATGATGATACTGCATGTTTCCATGTTTATGGTTAATGAACCAATAGTGAATTCAATCACCCCTCTTCTTCCTCTTCTTTAGGATATTTGACCAATTATGGAATGTAAGTTATCTATAGTAACTGCATAAAGACTGTCCACAGGGGTTCCTGCTTGAGAATTGAGATGACATCATGCACAGAAGTCTGTATTGATGATTCCTCCTTTCTCCTTGCTCAAGCATCAATAGACATCCTCAGCATAAGACATGCTGGACCCCAGCTCTCTTTCTTCACCACCTACGATAAGAATTTCCATAACACGTATGCTCTGTGAATGTTGGTGTGGAGCTGTGAGGAACCTTCACCATGATCAGCTGACTGAAAAGGTTTTTCTTTATTTTACTATGAAGAGCTGAGTGGAGGGAGATTGAAGGAGTGAATAATTGCTTTGATAGGATTCCTCCATATATTAAATATTTTTCTATTGACAGTTGACAAGCTTCCATTGTGGTCATAACCTGCAGGTCTTTTATTTATTTGTTATCAGAGGCTGTAGGACAGCAGCTCTCATCACAATGCACTTTATTTATTAAGGCCTGTGTGTACGGGGGTCTCTGAGGGAAACATCTCCCATTGGTTGAAATAAAGATGTCAAAGTGAATCAAACACTGAACTGATTCCCATCTGCTCTGAGTGGTTTCATTTCACTTTGCCTTTATCTATTACTCTGTCCACTCTGTCCGTCTGTCTCTTTATTTGTCTGCTTCCCTGTCACAATACCACCCTGCTGTGATTACCATGCAAATGTATTTCATTAGGATGTAAATGATCAGCAGAATGATGATTTTTAATTAGAATGTAAATGTTGATTATTTGTATGAAGATATCAGCAGCTGTGGGAGAAGACTGTGACAGCGAGCTGTTGTCTCTCTGACTCACTGTCTCACTCAATGGATAGATGGCTGCTCTTTCATTTATCTACTAACAATATTCTGTTCATTCCTGAGGACTTGAACACACACACACACACACACACACACACACACACACACACACACACACACTCACACACACAAGCTCCAATGAGGTTTAAAACAGGATAAAACTGAACAAAAACAGACTGTCTTTCTCAGTAAAGAAGGAATGTTACAATGAAAAAGATAAAATGTTGGATCAACTCAAAAAAAATAAATTGATCACACCAAATGTTTCACATTGACTCAGTGTAAATTATTTATTCAGTTTAATGTTTATCTTTTAACTCCATCCAAACTATTTCGTGAAGGTGGAGCAAACTAAATTTTTCGAGTTGTCCAAAATTTTAAAAATTATTTACTTTATTGGCTTAATATAAATACTTCATTCAGTTTAACCTTAAATACACTGTTGCCCATATACTGGAATAATCTTGTTTTCCGACACAATCTTCTGTTTATTCCTATTTAAATGCATCAGTAATCAGTTTTGACCAGGTGCAATGATTACATTATGTGTCCCAATTACCCAGGTGAAATGAAATAAATCCCATTGTCACAATCATTTCATGGAAAGAGGTAAAAAATATTTTATTCCAACTTTATGAGCAACAGTATATTTAACTGCATACAAACCATATTTTTTGTTGTACCAAAATGATTATTTTAAGTCGTCTAGTTGTCTATTTGAAATTTATAGCAAATCAAATTGCTTTAAATACATTTTGATCAATGACTATTCAAACACATTACTTTGCACTGCACATCTATTGTACATCTGTTAATAAAGATGAAGATGAAACTAATGATGTCATCAAGTGCAATGTCTAAACAGCAACCTCTTATGAAAGGGTCCAAAGTCTTGACTCAAGTCGTACTGACTTTGTTTCAATTTAGTTGTCATGTGAATGTTGCTAAACTAACGTCAGGATCACACTACACAGTTTTTCTGGTGTTTCACCTTTTTGTAATAGGTGTAAATCTAGATTTAGTGATCTAAAACATCCTGTATCATCTTGCAGTAAGCTTAACATCTATTGGAAAAGCATTTTTCATTGTTTTTCAAGGCTTTTTGGAAACATTGTGAGCTAGCTCCGCTGATAGTTATTCTAGGAGCAACTAGCTCTTTATTTTTTGTCAATAAATATGACAAAATGACAGGCATGATCACAGATAGACCTCAGGTGGTGCACAAGCACCTGCCCCTTTGCCCTCTGCCTAGATAACTGCCCTTTTTGCAAGACATTTCTTTTTCTAATTTCATATTTTCGTTTTTTAAATTTTGGCCCATGGCATCAGTTCTTATCTAAATTCGTGTTGTAACGTCCGACAACTGCCTTTGAGTTACATTTCTGGAGAAGCACGAGCCCCTGCCCCTCCCTCCTTGGCTTTATCACAGTCCATTTCTCACTGCCTTTACCGGTGACATCCAGGTAACCATAGTGTTTGCCCTGAGCCTTGGTATTGTTCGTCACTGTTATGAAATGTAACTACTATTGAAACATCTCCTAACCCAGACAATAGCCCTCCATTAAGCTTAACAACAAGACTAGGTCAAAATATGCATGGATCTATGGTCCAACCCTGAATTTATAACCGCCTTATAATCGTCTGACAAAATCACCAAACACATAAATTATAGACAAAGACTGATCTGGGATTTTGGCTATATAAAAGACACTGCAAACACTACATATATACATTCTTATTGAGTCTCTCACACAGAGCACAGCCTCCGTCTAGATCCACAATAGTTTGGTCTATATTCACTTTAGCTCCAGAACGTCACAGACTTTTATTAGAGGCAGGTCTTTATGGCTAACTCCCTCTGTTTGATATGTAGAGTCGATCAGAGCTGAAGTTTCACTGGCTATGAAGTCACGTTTTCAGTCACTCTCGTTTGCCATGTTAAAGTTACTGCATTAAGTGTTAATACAAAATTCAAAATGCACAAAATTGGTTTTGCTCATTTACCAATAGTAGCATAATGCTCCCTTCAGTAGACAGAACACACTGAGCCTAAATGTTACAACTGGACATAAGTCTACATTGTAGTTTGTAGGGAGGGCTGGTTGGTTTGTTTGTTATTTTATTTATTTAGAGAGCAGTTTTTTTAGTTTTGTTTAAAGATTTGTTGATAATAACAAACTATATGTGTGAAACAGCTCTAAAGCTTGCACAGAGTTGCATTGTTTCCTCTGTTGTTGCCTGTTCTTGTGATAAATGTGGAAATAGTCAAGGTGGAGAGGCATTGCAAACTGGTAATTTTGTCCAAATCTGTTTAGTGTCAAAATGTCTGTGCATGGCCCTGCAAAATGGCCAGAATGGTAACTGCAAGGAGTTAATTCTACGAATGTGGAAGCTGGACTCTGTAACACATATGATTTGTAGTTAGGGGAAATGGCAAACACACTACTCCTGGAGAAAGATTTTACAATGAAGATGGAGGAGGTGTGTTTGACAAGGTCTGGGACGCTGTACGGAAAGTCTTTCAGGGTAAGAATCAATGTGTTGAATCCAATGTAATGCCCCATGCTGTGTATTCTTTTTCCCTTTTTTCTCTCAAAAGATACTGTAATGTGAATATAATTTTGTTCTTTTCAAAGAAACACTACCTTGCACTTAATTTATCTGTGACTATGGTTACTATTGTTGTGTACGATGTGCTGTGTTTGTGGGATTTTTATTTCATTTTATTCTCCTTTTGAAAATTTGTAAATCCTTACAAAACAAAATAAACTGATAAATATACACTCTCCGGCCACTTTATTAGGTACACCTGTTCAACTGCTCCTTAATGGAAATATCTTATAGGCCAATCACATGTCAGCAACTCAATGCATTCAGACATCAAGACGATCTGCTGAAGTACAAACCGAGCATCAGAATGGGGAAGAAAGGTGATTTAAGTGACTTTGAAGGTGGCATCATTGTTGGTGCCAGATGGGCTGGTCTGAGTATTTCAGAAACTGCTGATCTACAGGGATTTTCACACACAACCATCTCTATGGTTTACAGAGAATGGTCCAACTAGAGGAAATATCCAGTGAGCGGCAGTTCTCTGGACGAATATGCTTTGTTGATGCCAGAGGTCAGAGGAGAACGGTCAGACTGGTTCGAGCTGATAGAAAGGCAACAGTAACTCACACAACCACTCATTACAACCGACGTTGGCAGAAGAGCATCTCTGAATAGACAACATGTCGAACTTTGAAGCAGATGGGCTACAGCAGCAGAAGATCACACCGGGTGCCACTCCTGTCGGCTAAGAACATGAAACTGAGATAACCATTCACACAGGACACTCATGTTGCCTGGTCTCATGAGTCTCGATTTCTGCTGCGACATTCAGATGGTAGGGTCAGAATTTGGCGCAAACAACATGAAAGCATGGATCCATCCTGCCTTGTATCAACTGTTCAGGCTGGTGGTGGTGGTGGTGGAACCTTGTTGAATCTATGCCATGAAGAATTAAGCAGTTCTGAAGGCAAAAGGGGGTCCAACCCGGTACTAGCAAGGTGTACCTAAGTGGCCAAGTGTATATCAGTATTTCTAGCAGCTCTTGGGACATGTGCTGTGTATTTTTTTTTTCATAGTTTGCATTCATGTGTTGTATTGTGTGTTGCATTGTGTGTAGTTGCTGTGTGTGCATCCAGTATCAGATCATCAGGTGTGATTTCAATAACCTGCTCAATGCACAATTTGAAATTACTAACTTAAAATCCAATTTCTATTTTGAAATGAGAAAACCTAAGTTGGGAAACAGCTTGTTTCCCAATTATCATAATTAGAATAAATAGGGAATAAAACACAGAAAACAGCCTGATGCATAATTGAGAAAGATTTCCATTTATAATCACATCAAGGAAAATCAGCTAATGGTTTGTTTCGTGGTTTTCTGTTTTGTATTATCAAAACAAAAAACAGGAAATGGGTTGTTTTCTTTTTTTTGTTTCTCTATTTGTAAATAGTAATGGTTTTAGTTTTCTCATTTCAAAATTTGTTGGCCGCCAAGTACATGGACCCTCCTGTTACACGGACATCCACAACTCCATAGCCTTACTTTGGCTGAAGACCTGGTCTGATGGGTCTGGATTTGTGCTGAGGCAGCAGATGGTCGGGTCAGAGTCTGAATCCATGGACCAACCTGCCTTGTGTCAACAGTCCAGGCTGATGGTGGTGGTGTGATGGTGTGGGGAATATTTTCTTCTTAATACTATCAGTCATGGTCTGAATGTCTCAGTCTATCTGAGTATTGTTGCTGAGCGGGTTCATCCTTCATGGCCTCAGTTCACCATCTTCTAACGGCTCCTTCCAGCAGGATCATGCTCCATGTCACAAACTGCTTTCATCACCATGACAGTGAGTTGAGATGTGGTAGAACAGGAGATTGACAGCAAGTGAAGATGCACTTCTAATTTAGAATTTCATAGATTCAAATAAAACCTCATTTGTTTCGTTCTACTGTTTTTCTGTTTTCTTCCTGGTTTGTCCAATCCTGTGTTCTTCTTCTAACTTTCTTTAATTATATAATAATTATTTTTCCCATCAAATCCTCCAGATTAAATGACCAGACACATATGATATGATATGATATTCAATAATCCACATTTAATTGTCCTTTTTTTTTGGTTGTGACAGAAGTTGTGTTCATTTTTTTTTTTTCATTAGCTTTTCATGTATAACTCTTCTGTTTACAGATGTTTGAATAAATCTAGGTGGTCGGGGGCAGACTCTATGGCGGTCTCTATAGGGTTACTTGGGCAGGCTGCTCTAAGGGAAGTGCAGAGAAGTGTGTAGAACTGTAAGACTAGGCCTCCTGGTCTCTGCTCTGAATTGTCATAACTTTCTTATAAACTCAGTCAGATTACTGGAGATGAGAGCAGCTCCATCCAGCGTGGGATGTATGTCGTCTCTTTTAATCAGACCAAGTCTTCCCCAGAAAATCTGTCAACTGTCTGCATCACCCACATCGTTTGCTGGACACCACCTTGACAGTCAGCGATGGGACGATGACATGTGGCTGTACAGAGTCCAACATTGTCTTTGCATCAAGTTCACACCAACTCCATATCAATCTTTGTGATCACTGATTGGTGTAATCAGGTGTTGTTACCTGAATAACGATCTTACTTTATTTATGCTTATCCTTAACCAGCAGTTTTAAATATGATTCAGCGTCGCCCACTCTGGCCCCAGGGATGCATTTAACTATGGTCACCGATGTCGCTAACTTCATGTTTCTCAAAATGGAGCTGGCAATGACCAGAGTTTGTCTTACTCACTAAAAAGTGAGATTGATTCCTTTCGCACTTTCGGAGTAGACACACACACAACTGCATTTACAGAGCACACACACAGATGTGAGGTGAGCTGCAAACTGGTAAAACAGGTTCGTCACGTCTCATCTTCAGGTTGGAGCTCCTTTCAGTGTCAGAGCCGCCGTGTGAGACGCTTCCATAAGTGATTGTGTGTTTTAGAAACCAATCTCAGGGCTGCAGTTCACTGCAGCCCTGAGCACACAGCACAGCACTGTGCTGGACAGGTGACAGGTGTGTCTACCGTGTTTGTGCTGGAGTCATTACAACAGGACAAGGGGCGAACATTTATGTGTTCACCCTGGTGTTGTTTTTACATCAATGATGATCAGAGCCAGAGCTGATGAACACCCACAGCTACTGCAGAGTCATGTGACCCGGGTGTGAATGTTGATTGTTCCCTTTTCCATTGCCGACAAAAGCCTGATGTTAGTGTGTCTCAGCGGGTTTTTTGACCAGTGGAAAAGGAGCTACAGACAAACAGAGCCAAGGAACCAACCTCATTAACAGAAGATATTAATATGAAAACTAAAAAAACAGAACAGAATAAAAAGCCTTGGTTGTTTGTTAGAGATTTAAGTGTAAATATGAGAATTGAAAAATATCAATCGTAGCAGCATTACAATGTTAATTATGATAATGTGAATATAATCTGGCAGGTGGGAGGTGGCAGTGAAAGGTAAATTGATTTTGAAAACAAGTTCTCCCTCTTTTGATTTAAATTGAGTTGAAGTCCTCCTTCTTGTGGGTGTGGCCAAAATGTAATTAGAATTTTCATCTCATATATTATTTTGAATACGACTCCAAATGGAGCTGAAAGAGATGTGTGGATATGGTGAGAGAGGCTGAATGTTGTTTTGAAAAGCCTCAGAAACACTGCAGGGTGCGGTGCATCACCTTGCACACGCACACACATACACACACACACACACGCGCACACCACACACACACACACACACACACACACACACAGTCCCGTTATGACCAGAATAACCTAATGATCTTGTCATCACTCTTGTTTCAATGATGGAAGGTAGGAGACCATCATTGATCACTCTGCACATGCTCTCTGATGATTAGAGTTCCTATAATGCTGTTTGATGCAGACAGTAATTGATAGGTGCTGACATGATGTGGATTGTGTGAGATGTAATGGAATGAAACTTTTCAGAGTGAAGCTGCAGGTCATCTGTCTTGATCCCCTCTCTCTTTCTCTCTGTGACAGCCATCAGCTCTTCTTTCTCTCTCTCTTTTTTCCAGTCTTTTGTTAGGTAAATGAGGAGAGGTTGACCCCATTCTCATTTTGCAGCCACCCGCTGGCCGATGGAAGACAGAAAGAAATGACGGGCTGAATGAATGAATGAAACAGAGGGAGAGAGCCAATGAATAGTTTTTTTTTCTTTTCAACAATGCTTCACTTCTGAATTTGCAGTGTATGAAATTTGTGTGAACCTGTGTGTGTGTGTGTGTGTGTGTGTAGTTGCAATATACTCAGTGTTCTGAATACCAGATTCTGTCGGTAGCTTCATAGAGACCAAACCGAACTTCACACAATTCCGATGAACTCATGAAGTCTGAAATCTTTTGTGAGTGACTTCAGGTACATTCATCCACCACACTGGCGCTGCACGGAGGTGGTCTGGGTGGATGGTCCAGATTCTGGAGTCCAGGTCTGGAGTCTGGACTCCTGTCTGTGGTTAGAGTTCTGCATCAAAGGCACTGATGAATGTCAGGGAAAGATTTGTATTTGTAAGAGCCAATTAAGTAGGTATCCTATTTTTGATAAAATATGCTGTCAAGGCATTTTATTTAGATTCCAAATACTGTACAATAGTCAATGTGTATGTTGAACAGTGCATTATGCTGAGGTTACACTTCTTTTACAATTATTTGTTGTAAAGTATACATTATGCAGTTTTAGTTTACGAAATGTTGAGAAGTCTGTCGAGTTTGGATTGTTATAAGTTTTCGACCGTGCTGAATGTGATGGAATTATCACTACGAGGATAATACAAGTTGGACCAGGTTGAGATATACAATTAAATCACCTGCTGTGACGCGAATGAATGCCAGTACATTGAGTTTTCATGAGAAGGATGGATTTAATCAGTGGAACACAAGACTAAGTGGCCTAGGGTTTTGGAGTATGGTGAAATGGCCACAGTTTTGTTTAATGTTAATAAACACATTGTTTCTCAAGTCACTGCAGATGTTTTCTATGTTAAACCCCGAAAATCTGAACAAAAAAATTCACTAACTTTAACCAAACACTGTGAATGCCTAAACATAACCATAAACAGGTTGAATAATGCTGTAGTGACCATGAGCCAGACAGTCCACAAATTCAAAACAAAACATTATCGTCACTCCTTTATAAAGTTATACATGATAATAACTTTCTCTGTATAGGTTAGTAACTATAGAGAATACGAGATTAGCATTCAGAGTGGACAGTAGAACAGTAAATACAACACTAGACATGTTCTAATCTTAGTCATTTTCTCCTTCATTGCATATTTCTGTGGTAAAATTCTGAATTCTTTGAGGATTTAAATCAGCATATTTGAATATCTGCTGAAAGGAGCAGAAAACAAAGCTTTTCACCTTCATCCTACTAAATAAACTCAGCTTATAGCTTATTCTGTTGAACTGGACTCCCTGGGAGCTGTTCTGGGAGCTGTGGTCCTAAAGCCTCTGCTGCTTCGCTAAGATGTGAGGGAGATGACATCCACAGACCGTACAGCTTGCTCCGCTGGGCGGATCACCACCTCGCAACGCTGCTCTCTGTCGCTCCCTCCTTCTCTTGCCATCAACCTCGCGGCCCAACAGCCTGAAGTGGCCCACCAGGAATCTCCACGTACCTCCCTCCACTCCATGCCCAACGTACACTAGACCTCAGGGAAAAACATTCACTCAAGTCATAGTAAAAGAAAATGAAAATTGAATGGGATCTCCCCTGGCACATGCTCCATCCCTCCCCCAAGTTTGGTGCAAATCACTTTATTTCTTCTTGATCGTGCTGAAAAATAAATAAACAGACATAGGTGAAGACATAACCTTCTTGCTGGAGGTAATAAAATAAAAATTGTTCACGAGTCCCAAATCTCAAGTCCGAGTCAAGTCTCAAGTTACTGTGTGTGACTTAAATGATATTAAATGAATGCGTTAAATACATATTTTGGGGGGGCATCAGAAAACGGGTGGAGTCCAGGCTTGAGAAATCCATTTTACTGTGCTACATTACAGAGAAATGCTCGCTCTGGTTTTACTCCCCGACATATGTACTTACTGTAACACACTGACCTGTGTTTACTATGTGTTTCTATATTTGAGGTATTGTGTCCTTAAAGAGTTGCCGTAAGGCAGCAGTTGTTGGTTTTATTTGTGACACGTGTTAGGAAAATAAAGAAGTTGTTGCTGCTGTTCATCGCGCCACCATAGTCTCATGTCCCATTTATTATTTTATTACTAAATATGTCCAGTTAGGTGAAGTTACATTATTATCTAACAACCACAAGTAATGACACTTAAGATTGAATTTCTCCTTACGTGAGGGAGTTACTTAAGGTTGTTCTACAAAGGTTTCCTTTGTTAAGGAAAAACGTAAAGGCATTTGCAGATTTTACAGTGTTGAAATTCTACAGTTTCCTTACAGACCGTTTGTCTGCTGCATTAGCACTTGTGAAACTAGTTAGCATCTCATGTTGCCTATAAATCAGCAATCACCCGGTAGCTGGTAGGACAATTCCTTAGTCCCACGCTGGGTTACTTCCTGGTTGTTTGTTGTGATGTTGTGGATTCACTTGACACTTGCTAGTTTTACACAGCATTTTTACACTTAAACTAGATGAGCAAGTAGTCAGCTGCTGCCAGATCTTTCTTTCCAGTCTGGTTTTAATTGAGATGCAAACGTGGACATTTCTGATGACAGCTCCAGCCGGGGAAGGCCAACAAAAATGAGGAAAACAGGGACGTCTGGTCACCCGACAGAAAACAGTCTATATAGGTCTTTATTTTCTACATGATTTCCATGCATACATATTTCATGCTTTTCTACATAGTTTAATTAATGTTGACAATTATTTGTTTAATACATTGAATCAACGTGGGAAGGGTTATGATGATATGACATGTTTAGGGCACCCTGGTAGCTGCACCTTCTCACCTTCATGTTTTTCTTCACACACCGACTGAACCTTGATATGTATGTGTGTGACCAATCATGTGATGACAGGCAGAGATCATACCATCAGAATAATAGCTGGCGTGGGGGTCTGACAGTCTGCAGATCTCAGTGACTGTAGCTATAGCCTGTGTTGTTTTCATTTTGACAAATTCTCCCAGCCCTCCCATTGGCCACTGCAGGCATGTTGCACATTAGCTGTACATAAACTGAGTTTCTAGGAGACAGCTTCAGCAGAGCTTGTCACAGATTTTACAAGAGTGTGGAACTTTACTGGAGGGACTTTCAAAAGTTATTGACACATTTGATGATGGTGCTGAAGGGCAACACATTACCTCCCAGTGTCGATGTTTATCAATTCTCCAGAAAAGCAGCAATTCTATCACATTCAATCTTTAGCACATCCAGGTCATCACACCATAAATACTTCTGTACATCAGCGTGCTGCAGTCAGTATTTGACAGGTGTCAAATGACACAACACAATGTGATCTGGCTTGGTGTGTTGTTGTGAACAAGTTGCTCCAAAATTTCCCAAAGGTGTTTAATTGGGCTGAGAGGTGGTGTCTGCAGCAACCATAGCAAATGACTCACATCATTTTCAGTTGGTGGAGCATGGAAGCATTCAAATTGTTGCTCTGCATTTATTACATTTACTTCATTTTTACATGAACTGAAGCTCCTCACCTGGATCTGCAGGATTTTATGTACTGCACTGCTGCCATATGATTGGCTGATTGGATAATAGCACGACTAAGCAGGTGTACAGGTGTTCCTAATAAAGTGTCCAGTGAGTGAAGACCTGTAATACTACAGACAATTTACTTTGTTTTTTATCCATTCATTATCAAAAGGTTTAGGTTAGTAATAACTAGAATCAATAAGGTGACTGTAACTCCTGCTGCTCACACTTACAGTCCATTTGCACAACAGAGGGTGATGAGTTTTAATTTAATAATGTTTAAATGCCATAACTCTGACACGCTGAGGAGAGAGAAAGAGACAGAGACAGAGACAGAGAGAGCTGACTGAATGGCTTCAAGTTCAAGTCGGTGGTCCGGCCAATACCAGCTCCTGATCTCCAGTTGCCAGTCCCTGCTGACACACAGGCAGACCTCGAGCTGCCCAGCTCCTGCCCTGAACCCTGATCTGGAGCCTCAACAATCAGTCATGGCTCCTCCACCGCCCACCGTAATGGTTCTGTCCTCATCCCTGACTCTGTTTGTCTACCTCTGGACCACCCTCCTGGGCGATCTCCCTGAGCCTGTCTGCCATAGGTGTCCTGCTCCGCCTCTGTTCTGCTCTCAGGCCCTCCGTCAGACGCCTTATGATCCGCTGATCCCGCCTCAAGACACCCTCCACTCGCCAGGATAGACTCTTGTTTAGCAGGAGTCCTGCTCCTGCTGTCACCAGTTCATTATGAGTCTGTCTTTTTCTGTTCCCACTGAATTTGCTGCCTGTCTGTGTCCTGTTGTCTTCATCTGCCTGATTATCCAGCCATTTGAACCTGTAGCCTGTTTTATTTACATTAAAGGTCATTTATTGTGCTATTGTTAAGATTTGACTCTGAGTTTGGGTCCTCTCTTCTTGTGTTGCTACAAATGTGACATAGATTGTCTGTATTGTCTGTCTGTACTGTTTAATCAATTTACAGTAGTTGTCTGCTGCCTTCACGTGCTGCAGGGATTTAATGGACTGAAGGAGAAGCTTTTCATACGCTATGAAGCAGCTGTGGGCAACAAAACACAGTGGGGTCCACTACTGTACGTTAAACATTGTTTTGTTACTGCTGCATATCTGCTCTGGTTTGCTCTTGTTTAACAAATCATCAAAGTGGAGGAGTGACTTTGATGCACAAACAGACACGAGACATCTATTCTCAGTACAAATTCTAAGGCCAGGAACACACTCGGTGTTTGTGTCGTGGCTATGGAACATGTGCATTGGATGATCTGGAGATTCAGCGTCTGGCCTGTTTTGCACGTGTGGCACGTCTCTCAGCAGAAAGAGGCAGAGAAAAGATGTGTTGATGTCATAGTGACATCATACCAGCTACATCACATAAAACTGACTCCTTTCACTATAGTTTCAATGTGTAGACAGAATCTGAATATGACACAGATATGAAAAAATATAAACATATTTTTAATCATTGTAGCAGCTGCATGTGGAGACAGTGACATTTTAGTGACGTTTTCTGTCAAATATAAATCAGAAGTTAATTTATAATGAAGAGAAATCCAACATTCAAGTGACCTGTAAACTCTATGTAGAGAGACAGAGCTGCAGCAGCAGACACACAGCTGGTGTGAACACACACACGTGCTTCTCTGCACTTTCAACCAAAACACCAAAAACCTCCCACCTGTTTGCTTCTCTCCCCTCACCTGTGTACCTTGCACTCTGTGCTAGCCACCAAAAGACCATGCAAAAGGGCGAAGCAAATGTCAAGGTCAGGAAAATTCTGAGCGGTCATAGCACTGCATATGCTAGTAGCTCTGCCACCACAAAAACACAGTTCATGTTAGTGTACATGTCAGCCAGCAACACGACAGCCATGTGCTCAGCTCCCCGAGTGTGTGTTCTGTATTCTCCACACACCAACACGCATCTCTGATACACAAGCTGAGCTGTTGTCATAGATACTCAAGATACTGGAGGGCTGGAAACTAGAGTTCACTTCAGATCAGGGCTTTTCTAATGGGGCTGTACATTTTTATATACAGGATATATTCAGCTTCAACAAATAAAAAACATGAACTCATACAATGATGTAGAATGTAACAAGCAATGTAATTGAAATAACTTTATTATGGAAACCCTCCCAGACCACTTGAGAAGACAAATACTTTACACTTTGAAATTAGAAACAGATTTACATCCCAGACACACTTTAATGTTCACTTTTTATAAGTTAGCATAGCATTTGTTGTGTTTCCAGTCTTTCAATAGTTGGTTCACTGTTGAATCTCTGGACGTCTGCGCTTTGGAACTAAAACAAACTGAGAGTCTATGCCAGTGAGCAGATCACATCCGGGCCAGAGTTTTTACAATATCAAACACATATCACCAGTCCACATTTTGAAATTCTATACACATCCCAGACCAGGGCTTTTGGACAATTCATTTCAAGTCTCAAGAAGTTCTTCCTTTTACATTTCAGTCAACATCTTTGTTTTTGCTACAAAAACACCAACATGATATAAATTAGGAACTGAAAGTAGAGGTAATGTGCCTTCCCACAGGACACTGAGCAGTTTCTTCCTGTCTGGAGTTCATTTAAAGGACGGCCCACCTTCCTGAGCTTCCTGAGAGCAGCTCAGGCTGCAGCGTTTCATTCAGGGTGTCCTCACCTACCGGACTCTGAATGGCAGCAGATGGAGATGATGTGATGATGATGTTCAATCCAGTTGTAGCTGAACTTGTAAGAGTTTACAGTAATATTAAAATCCTTCAGCTGGAAAAGATTCAGACTCCCTCTGTCCTTCTCGTCTCCAGAATGAGCTTTTCATGTTTTCACACAAGCGTTAATAAGAGTCATTTCTTCATAGTCATTTGCTGCAGTGCAGTGTGTTTCAGTCAACAGCTATACAGCTGCTTTGATGTTTCCTTCATTCCTGTTGCTGCAGTCACTGCTGATGGTCACTGTAGGCAGCAACCATTACTGTCAGAAATGACATCACTGCAGGCGGGGCCAATACTGTGACATGTCCGCTTCACTTCCTGGAACCTGGACTGGAACTGAGACACCAGGGGAAATCAGACCTGGTCAAAGGAGAACCGAGAGGTTATTAGATTACAGTTATAACACAGACATGACAGAAGAAAATCTAAAGGCGTGCACCGACTGAAGGCAAAGAGAATTTTAGAAGAAATTAAGTTAATGCAAAGACATTTGAAAACGAGTCCACACAGGATTCAAACTAATCAAACTGTGCAGATGTCATGAAAGAACAATCAATAAAGAATAATCTGATCATTATTGATCCAAGTTTATTTTTAAATCTAATGTTGTAAAAATGGTCTGTTTGCATGTTTTAGCTTTAACCTGGCAGTGGCTCTGCTGCTACAGCTCAGCATCGTTCAAACCCATCGGCAACCCCCCGTTGTCATATGTACGACGGGAGAGTCCGAAGTTTCCAAAAATACGGGCTATGAGAAATTATATAGACAGATGCAAAACAGATGTAGGCAGTTGCGTAACTTCCTACCTGTTGACGACGTTGCAGAGGATGTCATTGACTGGCTGTTGATGTGTGGCTGCATGTGTGGAGGAGTATATGTGTCATAACTTCTTCCATTTACAGCGGGGCTGGTGGGCAGCATACAGGAGTAAGAGGTCTGGCTGGATGCCTGGAAACAAAAACTCATGTAAGACACTGAAACACCAGAACTGAACACCCTGATTGGCCCTTCAGTAGCGGGTAGGTGTCATACTGGATTAGGAGTGTTGTTACAGCCTCGTTACTGTCAAGCTAATTTCTTTAAAGTTGCAATCAATCAGCAAAGGTCAATGAGCCATATTAGGGTGAAGAGGCATTTTTATTCACAAAAGACTCAGATGAGGAGTCTGAGACCAGAACCAGAGACTAGCAGACGGATCAGAACGGTTAGCGCAGTTAGTATCTTTTATTTGTTTATGTTGTTTGTTAGCTTGTAACTGGCAGTGGCTGACACAGTGTTAGTGGTTGTGCTAATGCTAACTCTCTCTCTCTCTGTGCACAAGGTTTCAGGTTTATTTAGCCCCACCCCTTGTCACCACAAGTTGACAGGATTGGTTCCTTAAAATTTGTGACATATGAAACCCTGGCTGTCTGAATCTGTTTTTATGAGACTGACTGACTCAAGGTGGAAACACTCAGTCATGGTGTTGTTGATTATTCCACTCATGATATGTCTTGTATTCTATACAAACATCATATGAATGTCAACGAGGTTAAACTCTGGATTTTCATCAGTGTTATGAGCAAGTATTTTACAGCTCTAGGAAGTTGTCATGGCCACAGCTGTTTTATCCTGCATCACGACAATCCTGAGGTGATCAGTAGATCCTGAGTGCAGCATCTCAAAGTCTACCATGAATATGTGCTTGGTTGTATTTAATTGGCCAGTGCATTCCCAATATATCACATTCTGCATTCTGTTGTAGCAGAAGTTGAGTCAGGCTCAACATCTTTGTTGGTCAGTCCTGTGACTCATCTAAAACTGTCAGTGACTACAACTCTGACAGAGCTGGGGGTTCAGAGATACTGACACACATAAAGATGCCGCCTCTAACTCTTGGCGCTCCAGCCTGCACACACACTGTGGATCAGTTGTGTATTGCTCTGTCTTACTTGCATCGGCAGGCTGGCAGCCATACTGAAGCTGGGCATGGCTGGTATGCTGTAGCTGTTGGACAGAACTGGATCTGGCCTTCCCAACATGGATCCTGATGAGAAGGACACTGGAGAGATAGAGGAGATGAAACGGAGAGAACAAGGAGATTTGTACAGTGTCCGTGCGAAATAACTGAACATACAATCTATTAGCGTGTCTCCAGACGTGGCTAGTAACGCGCTACATTTACTCCGTTACATTTAGTTGAGTAACTTTTGGGATAAATTGTACTTCTAAGAGTAGTTTTAATGCAACATACTTTTAACTTTTATTATTTTCGAAGAAGAAGCGCTACTTTTACTCCGTTCCATTTATCTACATTACGCTCGCTACATATTTTTATCGATCTGTTAATGCACGATTTGTTTGTTTCGGTTTGTCAGAGACCTCCAAAGTAGGATCCATCGCATGACTGCGTTTCACCAATCAGATACACACACACACGCACACATGCTCACACATGCACACACACTCACACATGCTCACACACACACACACACACACACTCACACATGCACACCTACGCACGCACGCATGCATACAAACACCAATCAGAATAGCACAGTGTGTTCCCAGGTGCGGCCCACACCTATCAGAGTTTATAGTTTGCGTAAAGGCTAACTTGTTCTTTTCCTTTGTAATCTCTGCCTACTGAGCCTATTGTGCTGTTAGTAAGTTATTGTGGCTCAATTTGCATCAATTTATTTTATTTTAATGTATTATTATACATTACATATGCACATCTCCACTTTACTTATGCACACCCTCACTTTACATACCTGTACAGCACACACTTGCACTTTAACTGCTCTTTTGCACTTCTGGTTAGATACTAACTGCATTTCGTTGTCTTAGTACGTGTACTCTGTGCAATGACAATAAAGTTGAATCTAATCTAATCTAATCTAATCTATTATTTAATGTATTATTGTTTTAGTTGCTTAAGAAATATTCTTGGCTCTGAATTTGTTCATTGCTATTTTTATGTTTTTGTGCATTATTTGTTGCCGTCATCATTAAACAAACAGGTTACTCATCAGTTACTCAGTACTTGAGTAGTTTTTTCACAACATACTTTTTACTTTTACTCAAGTAAATATTTGGGTAACTACTCTTTACTTTTACTTGAGTAATAAAATTCTAAAATAGCAGTACTCTTACTTGAGTACAATTTCTGGGTACTCTACCCACCTCTGCGTATCTCCATACAGGAGAGACAGTTGGTCCAAGTGACAAGTGAATCTCAAGTCCATTAATTCTAGGGTTAGCTCCTTAGGCCCATGTGTCCAGGTAGAGACACCAGAGCTGATAACAAAATCATTGTTTTATTGTTGAATAAAAATATGTTTTTCATTGAACAAAAGAAGCCAAAGTTATAAATGTTGTCTAAATAAAATACATTTAAAAACTCAAATCGTTACAATTAAAACCAGGAGCTATGTGATCAGAGAATGAGGACACATGATTACGTATGTGACCAGACATTTACTACACATGATATGGACACTTCTTACTATAGTCACAACAAGGGTTCACTGCAGACAGCTGACCACAGCCACTGTCACAAAAACCATGCTCTTTGTTTCTTTCCTTGTTCTTTCTCATCTTTCTTCTCTGTGTCTGATCACTTGAGACAGTGTTTTTATGATGATCAAGGGAGAGTCTTCATCCATTTATGCCTAACTGTGGGAGTGGAAATGGCTGGTGCACATGCGACCAATTTCTCAATGAGTGAGATTTATAAAGCAGAACCATGCGAACGCACTGCTTTATAATTCTGATGAAAATAATGCATATCCATATTGCTGGTTTTGTGCATACACAGAGTTTTAGTCATGAGACTCCACAGAGTCTTATGCATCTGGCCCCAGGTATTGGTATGGTGCATCCTGGCTTGATGCCACACTTACATTGTACTGGGTTTACTGGAACACTGCAATAGAACAGTCTTTGTTCATGTTATTAGAAACATCTGTTTTTTTTCCTGCTGTGACAAGTCAGAATGTGTTCAGTGAAACAGACCTGTAGACAGTAGGGAAGACCAGGAATGGTTGTAACATGGGTGTTAAGGAGGAGGTTCAGAGCTTTACTACAATGAGTCAGTTGAAACACTTTTTCTCTAAACAGAAACAAGTTCTGAATCACCTGATTCACTCTATACCTGCTCAGTTTAGTCCTAACTCCACATGTGAGAAAGTAGCTCCCTGTGACAGACACAGACAGTTTAAGAAGAAAAACTCATTTTGAGGTAAGAACGTTTTTCTTTTACTTAATTTATTTTAGTAATAGCAAAATAAACTTAAATCATGTTTATTGTGGGTCTATGTAGATATTTTTCATGCTAGTTGTAAGTGCTAATGTTTTATCATAATCCTTATGTCATCCTGTTTCCTGGACTAATGGGTGAATTGTAACATTTCACTCCTTGTGTTTGAAACTAAACCACAGACATGTTCTGTTTGTGTAGCAGAGATAACAGCTACAGCATTTAACAGCAGACACATGGAACTAGTTTGTATTAAACTTTGAATGCACTGGCTTAAAAGAAACAGACAGAAATGTCAAAACTGTTACAACCATCCCCGGTCTCCCCCATATGTAATATATGTGTGGCATCAGTACCTGGTGTAGTGGGTTGTGGTAGAGGCTGGTAAACACTGGTGTTGAAGCTGCTGCTGATGGGGATGTGGTTGGAGGAGTTGGAAACCTGACGACGTTGGTTCCTCAGCTTCTCCTCTCTTCTCCACTTTGCTCGTCTGTTGGAAAACCAAACCTACACAAGAAAAAAAGGACACTGGTTGTTATTAGGTAAAGATGTAAGAGCAGAAAAGCCGCAGCCCTCCATGCAACAATACATTCTGATGTTCAGCTGAAGTTTGAATTTGGAGCTAAAAAGATTGCAACTTTGATTCAAGAGAATTTTTAACCAGTAACAAGATAAATCAAAATCACTCTGAGAAACATGCTCTTCATGGCCACAGGAGGAACAGGAGGAACCCAACCTCCAACACACACACACACACACACACACACACACACACACACACTGTCTTGTAAGCCTAAGCAACAAGAAGCTACCTGTATTCTTGCCTCTGGAAGGTCTATTTTGTTTGCAAGGCGTTCTCTGGCAAACACATCTGGATAATGAGTCCTTTCAAATTCTGTAACAAAACCACATTGCGTTATTACATAATAATAACAGCTGATATACATCAGGACAGTCAATATAAAGTAATCTTAATAATGAAGCATATATTTCCAGTATATGTGAGGGGCTGTGCCTTAAACAGACATTTCTCTGCATCAGTTCAGACATTCAATATTCTAATGAAATGGTTTGTCTGAAGAACTGAAAAATGTTTTGCATGTAAGAATAAATGGAGTTGTTATAAATGTCGGTTTAATGTGCATGCCACAGAGATCTTCACTACAGTTCTCTATCTGTTTCACAGTTTTCTTTTTCCATCACAATCAACCAGAGAAGAAAACCAATATTTCAGAAACGAACACAGCAATGTATCTCTATATGCTGGACATAGGTAACAGGTTTGATATACAATTTTAGATGTATGTACATTCGAATGATGCGCTGGCAACAAGTGGCAGCAAGTCCTTGTAGCTCGTAGTTTTTTGCTATATATTTGTATATATTAGTATTTTTTTTTTCAATTTATGTTTTTTATTCTACATCGTCGTTTCGTCTGACAATGGAGAAATTGATGTACACAAAGGAAGAACTCCTGGCTTTAATGTGTACCAGATATGGAGTTAACATCCCATACTGGCTGAGCTGAAGAAGCCATACCGTGGATGCAGAGCCGTGGCTAAGCTAAATGCTAGGAGATGGAGATATAAGCCTTTTCTACCATCAATCCTCATGGGAAATGTCAACTCCCTGGCTAACAAGTGTGATGAACTGGAGGCACTTGTGAAGAACCAGCGAGCATATCATGAGTGTAGTCTCATGTGTTTCACTGAGACCTGGTTAAACGACAACACTCCTGACCGTTGTGTGGATTTACCCGGCTTCACTGCAGTACGAGCGGATAGAGACGCCAGAGCAAGTGGAAAGAATAAAGGTGGAGGACTGGTTCTGCTTGTGAACAGTAGATGGTGCAACCAGGTCACATCACAGTGAAGTAGAAGATCTGCTGTTGGCAGTTGGTCTTAGACCGTACTATGAACAGGGGGAGTTTTCTCACATCGTCGCCATTGTTGTTTACATTCAACCACTAGCAGAGCCTGCTGTGACGTCATTCACGAGACTGTTGCGAGAGTACAGACCCAGCATCCTGATGCATTCATTTCAAATATCAGGGGATTTTAACTATGTCACTTTCACCTCTCACCTGACTGGCTTCACTCAGTATGTTGACTGTCCCATAGGGGAAATTAAGACACTGGATCTGTTGTATACAAATGTCAAGGAGGCCTACACTGCTTCAGCTCTACCACCACTTGGCAGATCAGATCATAATCTGTTTTTCAGTCTTTTAGAGGCCAGTGAGTCTCTAAAAGACTTTTGAGTGCACAGATTGGGATGTCCGTTGGAATCACAGGAAAATGATAAAAGCAAGGACCCTGACCTTGATAAAATGGTTGAATGTACCACAGAATACATTAACTTCTGTATGGACACTGTAATACCAGCAAGGACTGTACACTGCTTTCCAAAAAACAAACCCTGGATCACCAGTAACATCAAGACCCTCCTCAACCAGAAAAAGGAGGCCTTCAGGGATGGAGACAGGGAGAGGCTCAGGTGTCTGCAAGATTAAAGCAGGTGAAGGAGGACTACAAAAAGAAAGAGGGGAAGCTGCAGCACAACAACACCAGAGAAGTGTGGGAGGGGATGAGGACCATCACTGGCTATAAAGAGAAGAACAGCCAGGCAACATCAGGTGATGTGGACAAGGCCAATGAGCTCAACCTGTTCTACAACAGGTGTGACACAGCCTCACCTGTTCTCTCTCCCACTGCTTCAGCTGCAGCTTCTCCTACGGCATCTCCTCCACAACCTGACACTGCAGCTGCAACTCCCTCTATACTGGGGTCAAGTCTCCTGTGCTTTACAGTGGAGGAGGTCAAGAGGCTACATCCTGGAAAAGCAGCATGCCTGGATGGTGTGTGTTCGAGGCTGTTAAAGGACTGTGCAGCCCAGCTGGCTGAGCCTCTCCAGAGGATTTTCAGCTTAAGCCTTCAAACAGGGAGGGTCCCGGTCCTGTGGAAAACATCATGTCTTGTTCCGGTTCCAAAGAACATATTGGAGTGGATGATGCCGTCCTTCACATGCTCCACCTGGCCCATGCTTACTTGGATGAGCCAGGTGGTTACATGAGGATTATGTTCTTTGATTTTTCAAGTACATTTAACACCATCCAACCCCCATCCTTAAAGACAAGCTGGAAGGGATGGAGGTGAATCCCTGCTTCACCTCCTGGATTGTGGATCACCTGACAAGATGACCACAGTACATCAGACTGGATAACTGTGTCTCAGAGACAGTGATGAGCAGCACTGGGGCTCCACAGGGGACTGTTCTGGCTCCATTTCTGTTCACCCTGTATACGGCCGACTTTAAATACAACTCTGAGTCCTGCCACATTCAGAAATACTCGGATGACACAGCTATTGTGGTGCGTATCAGGAACAGCATGAAGAGGAGTACAGGGATCTGACGATGTCTTATAAATACCTAGGTGTGCACCTAAACAGTGAACTGGACTGGTCCCTGAACCCGGATGCCATCTACCTGAAGGGGCAGAGCTGGCTCTTTATCCTCAGGAGGCTCAGGTCCTTTGACGTCTGCAGTGAAATGCTGCACATGTTTTATCAGTCAGTGCTGGCCAGTGTACTCTTTTATGCTGCAGTCTGCTGGGGCAGTAACATGTTCAACATGAACACAAGAGTCTGGACAAGCTGGTCAAAAAGGCTGGGTCTGTGCTTGGCAGGAGTCTGGACTCACTCAGGACTGTTGTGGAGAGACGCATGCAATGTAAGATGGAGGCCATCTTGGACAATACCAACCATCCTCTCCACAACATTCTGGCAGGACAGAGAAGCAGCTACACCTGCAGCGAACGTCAAATGCAGAACAGAGAGGTTCAGGAGAACCTCTGTTCCCACTTCCATCAGGCTGTACAACACCTCAACCAAAGGAAGTGAACTGATCTAATTGTTATTGTTTATCTATTATTCACTCTTTTTATTAGTATTATTAAAATTGTTATTATTGTTATTATTATTATTATTATTATTATCAACAATGAGGTAATGGACACATGAATTTCCCATAGGGGATGAATCTATCTATCTATCTATCTATCTATCTATCTATCTATCTATCTATCTATCTATCTATCTATCTATCTATCTATTTGTATGGAAATGTATTATATGTGCACATATTACATTTGCATATGAGCAGGCGTTTGAATAAAACTAGGAATCAGTCATGTAGGTGGGGAATGTGTTTCAATTTATATCCTTAGTGTCTGGAGTTGAAATAGTTAACAAGGTTAAAGAGTTTAACAATAACTCATCACATTAACAAGTTGTCTTACATTGTGAATCTGATCTGGCTCAGTCTGGTTTTCATCACAAACAAAAACTACATTGACATAGAGAACAACGCTGTGCAGCTGACATTTCTAAGCGTATGAAGTCCTGATGTGTACACAGCTGTATGATGATGAACACACTTACCTTTCTCTAGTGCTTCTATCTGGTCCTGTGTGAAAGACGTTCTGTTTCTCTGCAGTTTTCGCTTCAGCTGAAGTCTCATCTGAGTCTCTTCTGAGTCTTCACCATTGGAGCTGACGGATATGGTGCTGTCCCCCCCCTCTGCCTGAGGACAATCTGCACCGGGGAGGGAAGGGAGTAGTAGTAGAAGAAAAAAGGGAAGAAGGACGTAACAAACAACTTGAATTAGTGTGGTTTCAGACAGTCAGCTGGGGCTGAAGAAGTTTTCACATACAGAGAAAAAAGAAAGAAATACTAAAACTACAAGACAATGTAAGAACATTATACGTAAAAATTATGCGTTCGAAGTAAAGTACATGAAGATGAGGAATCATTTTTGTTAATAATTATTTGAGCAAAACGCGCAAAAGAATCAAACATAGGTAGTCGCATCTAGTAATAATGCATCATGTTCTATGTAGAAGATCAAGTGACTGCAGCCGTCAGATAAACGTAGTGGAGTGAAAAGAATATTTTCCTCCCAGTACCTCAAAACTATGCCCAAGTATAGTATGTGAGTAAATATATTTTGACTAATTATATGATCATTTGAATATTAACAATATATTATTAAAATCCTGGTCTGACACCGAAACAGCTTTATTAAAAGTGAATGACAGTTTTGATTGTCGTCATTCTGTTCATCAGAGTCAGACAGCGTTTAACTCAGACCGCTCTCTCTCTCTTTACCAGCTCCTCTAAAAGTATGATAAGAAAATAACAGTTGATGCTCCAGCCAGGGTTTAAACAAATACAAAAAGATCACGTCACCCCACTGCTCATGCTCTGACAGACAGAAAGAAAGAAAATCGTAATTTTAATCTCTGGTGTTCATATCTTTTTTCCTGTTGTATGTGTCATTTTAAATGTTATTACTCTTTAATTGTTTTGAGCGAAGCACTGTGGGCTGCAAATTTGCATAAAATGTGCTACACAAATAAAATAATACTAATAATAATGCTATTAATATTACCATTATCAAATTGTTATTATTATTAATATCATTATTAGTAGTAGTAGTAAAGAAGGGGTTTAAGTGTCTTCTAGACCTTTAACTTTTGGCCTTTGGAGTTTACAGCTGCAGCTGTTTTCATTGACAATGTGGAACATCCCGCAGCTAAAGAGCCAGAGATTTTTCTCTGGAAGTGGAGGAGACCAAAAACAGCTAAAAGTTGATTGGATGTTAGATTTACAAACATGACATAAAAATTACTTTTATCATCCTGCATTCATACATTCATATTACTCATACTGTTTCACACCTTTTTTGTTCTTGTCTTATCTTTTCATTTTCAACCTCAACTCTATGATTTCACTACTTCTCTTTTTCCATCATATTTTACTTCACTACAATCCAATGTGTAGCATCCAAATCCATGAAATGAAACCCTGAATGTGAGTCAGTGCTGAGTGAAGGTACAGTGAGAGCGGAGATCTCCAACATTTGATCTCTGAGCAGCAGAGAGCTTGAGTCCTGCTCCCTGTGGAATTTATGTTATTTGTGGTGCTAGCCTAATTATTCATTATCCCCAGCAGACAGAGACTGCAAAACAGAATGAAGCCATTGCTCAGTGTCACAGTCAGTCAGGCAGAAAGAGACACAAATGAGAGCAGACGCCCCCCGTTCCTTCCCTTCACACACACACACACACACACACACACACACACACACACAGGCACAAACATGCTGTAGACGCATGGGGAGGCAGCAGCCGTGCTAGTATAGCATGACTTCGTTTCACTGTTGTAATCCCAAGGTGCTGGAGGAGGAGCAGCATATGAGAGGGCTCCATACAGCAAATGGGGCCCTCAGCCGCACAGAAGGACAGAGACAGGAAGCTGCTCATGTCAACTATACAATGTGGCCTCTGTCCCGTATAATGGAAATTTGAGTAAATGTTGCAAATGAGTAATTCTGTGAATGCTGCATTAAAAAAGAAAAGTAAACGACAGACACAATCTCACAAATTGTGGTAGAAAATCTTTAGAAAAGTGGGCAGGGCCTATACAGCATTAACTGAGCTTTTATGGTGTGGTAGAGTCAGATCTGCCAACTACAGCCCAAGACCTATCTACCCCACAGATCTGTTGGGACACCTTCAAATGAAGGTTGCAAGGATATTGATTCATATGTGCATTGAGCCACACAACCTTTCATTGGAGTAAATAACACATACTAATCCATCCCACAGAGAAATGTAATATATATATAACATATATGTCCCTATATTAAGAGTGATGTTGTCATATATGTCACCTGTAAGGGGATATATTATGATCTCATGTATGCATCCTCTGAAATATATATGAAGATATAAGTTTATAACATATATGAAATACCCCTAGTACAATGTTTACACATATTAAAATTAACTACATGATGAATTTTTATATGGTATACCAAGTTGCAACCATACATATTAACAATATATTTTTAATTTAAATATATTTTTTAAATTTAAAAAATACATGTAAAAAGTCTATATGCTTGTATATGTTTTTATTATTCATTTTAAACATGTTCACATTCTCGGAAAGTGGTGTCTTTTGGACTGTAATGTAAAATAATATCAACATATACTGACTATACTTAATAACATAACATATATCTACATATGTAGACATAACATATGTCTACAATATAAACATACACACATAAACATACATATTTGTATGGGCTAGACCTATATGTCAATATATGGATTTATTCCAATTTCTAATATGTTTCATATATAATTTATACATATTACGTTTACGTTTACGTATACGTTTTTATTGTAGTGTAGATATATGTCATATATGGACATTCAATATATGTACATACATTTGTGTATGGGGTGGCCTACAAACAAATCCATGTGTCCTGTGCTGCTCTTGAATGTTATTTGTAAGTTGAGAACACATGATCACATACAAGTGGTTTACTGTTGTTGTTGTTGTTGTTGTTGTTGTTGTTGTTGTTGTCTTTCTTGTTGTTGTTTTTGCTATTGTTGTTACTGGTGTTACTACTGCTGTTATCCAGGTGTTGCTATATGTACATGTTGGTACTTGGACTTGACATTGCTTCACAGAGGTGTGTTTGTCTACTGGGACATGTCCTCAGTGAAAATGGCCTATCTGTATGTTGGTTTGTAGGAGATGAAAGGCACTTGTGTGATTGGTTACTGAAGCTCTGATTCTGTGTTCCTCCCACTAAGAATGTATTCAACCTGGCTCAGACCCTGTTTAGCTACTGTTATCACACCCATGTGTGCTGGTGCTCGGTAGTCACAGTGTGGTGGTAGAGTTAGCAGCAGTCTGAGTTAGTGTTTCACCTGTGGTAGTGAGCGTAGTCCCGGCGTACCACCCTGAGCGTCCTCCCCAGGTGGTTTGTCCATTTAGCATCTTGAGTTTGTCAAACATCCCTTCAGCTCCCACTGTGCCCATTTGCTGCTTGTCACTGGCCAGGTTCCTGAGCACTCGATTTATTGAGGAAACCTTCGAACAAGCACAATGGGATTACATGAGAGCAACTATTTGTTGCATATGAAAGGCACTGCACAACCAGTTCGCTCCAATATGAGCTGATTCGTCAAAGTCTTTTTAAGCTCATGTCCTGTCTGCTTGGCTGCTGGATATTTTTTACACATTCAAACTTCAGTGGGATGGTAGCAAACATTCACTTGCACTCAAGGATGAACTGATAAGATTTTGGTAGTCAAAGGTCAAAGGTCACTGTGACCTCATATTCATCCGATTCTTGTGAACACGATATATCAGGAACGCCTTGAGGAAATGTCATGACATTTGGCACAAACATCAAACATAAAGGACGTCAAGATAGAGAATAAGTAGTGTTATCAAACACAGCCCTATTGCAAGGCATCCTGGGAAACGTATTATCTGAACAATTTCAAAAAGCCAGACAAGTATGGAGCCTGTTCACTCAACCTCAGTGTTTGAAAAGGTTTAAAGATGTATTCTGTTACTTTTGACATATGATTCATGAACTGAGCTAAGTGAGGTTATTCACAACTTTAAAGCTGTGTATAACAACAGCATCATGTGATTGATTCTGGTAGAAAGTAGAAAAGTGTAAAATAAAGTGTTCATCTGTTTGGTACACATCAGTGTTGACTTTTGATATTAAATGTCTGTGCGTTTCTTAGATTGCATGCGTCTGTGTGCCCCACTCCCCTCCGACTCCCACAGACTATTAGAACCAAGCGCTCCTGTAACCCTGCTGATACATTAGCTATTATGGTAAGCTTTAAGGATGTGTTGAGAGTTGTGCTTGTCCTGCACAAACCTTTGACTGACATGACCTGGCTGAAGAACAGGAGGGTCTCTTACACTGGGTATGTTGTCGTTGGTGCAGACTCCTTCTGCCAGCAGTCGGTCTCTGATCTCCCACGCAAAGATGGACGGACACTCTCTCTTGTACTGAGCGATCTTTCCCACCACCTCTGGAGTGGCCACCCTGGGTTTACTCCCTCCGATGGCCCGAGGACGGATTGAACCTGTCTCGTAATACCGGCCCAATATTTTACTCACACAGCCGTTAGACACCTGCAGCCAAAAACAGTACACATAACATATATTATTTAGATTATCTAGGGAAGGATCAAGACTACAAGTTTGAAAATGAAAAAAATTTGGTGGTGTGAAGTTAGAAAGAAGTGAGACCTCTCTCTCTCTTCTGTTGGAGGATATAAGGCTTAAGGCTACATTTTGTGTTACTAGCATAACACACCAGTATGGTGGGGGCTGCATTGTGGGTAATCTAGGTCAAGGTTTTGACAATGAAGAAAAATGTGTGGAATAAAAATGACAACATTTGTAGTGCGATGAATCAGTTTAGGTACAGTTGATTTTTAAACTGTCCACTTTGAAGCCAACAACATGATAGCAGTGTGATGCTACATCTGTGTTTAAATACTCTTTTTAAAGAAATCATTAAGAACCAGGAAACGAGCAGGTGTCGAGTCAGATGGTTTGTCAATCTAGTCATCCAGACTTCCTCACTACAAAGCGTGTTGGTGTGACATCACCATCATGTTCTCCTGAAAGTCGACAGTCAGAATCCGCACAGGCACCACTGACTGTCAGTTCAATGTATACACAGGTCATGTGAACGCATTTGAGCAAATAACTGAATAAACTGATGTCATTATTAGTCTTAGGTGGACAGTTCTGATGTACAGTGACATAAAAAGTGCATCTGAATGCTGAACCACTAACCCTGTCCAGGGACATAGGCTGTGTCCCAAGTCAGGAGCCGCATCGTTCAGAGGCTGCATTTGAAGACTGACTGTGTCAAAGCAGCGCAACTAGACCGCCCCATTTTAAAGATTCCTCCAAATGCATCCTTTTCCTTGGCAATGAAGGCAGGTGGATCCCTTTGCCAAGCTTCATTGCGTAATGAAAATAATATGGCAGCAAGCACTGACAGAGAGCCTGAGGATTACACTGTTAATTTAAGTATTGGGTATCAGCTCAGTTCATCAGCTAACAGTACAACTGTTAAAACCAAGGGCCTTAAAACCTGAAGTTTATATGAAAGAAAGTTTCATGATATCAAGGCTTCTAGGCGCTTTATGATGCAAAGAAAAAATCCTCTGTAGACCAAATGGTCTCATCTCAGTTTGACCTTTGTGGTCTACGACAGCTACAAAGGGCCACACCTTCACAGGCCATGCCCCCCGAAGGATGCAGCTATAGTGTATTCTAACATTTCTACTGTGTGTTTCTGGGGATGACTACCAGTTCCAATGTTAGTGTGAGTGCTGACAGATTCAGCTCTCAACATGATGAATTTACCTGTAATATTCTGGATATGTCACAGGGTCGAGCTCCACTGTGTGCCAACTCCACTATCTTCTGCCTGGTAGAGTCAGGTAAAGGTCTCCCATTCACAAACACACCTCCCAGCTGGTTTACTCCACTGTGACCTACATACACACACACACACACACACACACACACACACACACACACACACACACATACACACACACACAAACACAAAGAAAATAAAAAATGTTTTCAGTAATTGGTTTACTAAGCTCTATTTTACTTTAGTTTCTAAAGTAATTCAGTTTAAAGCAGAAAACCAGAGAGGTAATGAAAAGTCTAATGACAATGAACGGAGCAGCCACACTGATCAGGCACATGCATGAGGAGGGGGTGGAGTCAATGGGGACGAGATGAAGATGGGAAAAAGCATCTTAAGCTTCTCTTTAGTCAAAAACATAAAGTTTCTCATGTGTGTTTAACATTTTAATGTGTTGTAATCTGGCTTCTTGCGACATGAGAAACATGTTAATACAGTGAATTTTACTGGTTATAACAACAATGTTGACTGATGCTTCGCTGCCATGGGCCCACCCACTGACCCGGCCCCTGGCAACACTGAGGTCTACCACTGTGTCAATCAATTCGTCTTTGACTGAGGTAAAACAATATGATCTACAGTCAGACAGTGAACACACCACTTCAAGAAATACACAGTGCAGTGTATATTCATATGGTACTTTACCATTTTTCTTAATACAGATTATGTGTTAATTAATAATGAATATCAAATGTGACTTCATAGACTGAATTTACTGAAATATACATTTAGAAAGAGTTTACTTTATTAATTATCAGGAAAAGGCAGAATCATACAATTCACACCCATATGCAAATGTGATATATATTGAATTTGAATGTATGACATATATGTACATATAAAATAAAAGCACATATGTAAAAATGATATATAAAACTATTTCATATATTTAAATTTATGTCCAGCCCATACAAATGTTTATGCTTATATTGTAGACATACAGTATACTGTATGTTGATATTATAGTCCAAAAGTCTGACACCACTGTCACATGTTTAAAATTAATGAGAAATGAATTTAAAAAAAATGTATGTCATATTAATGAACTTGCATAAATTAATCAAATATAATTCATTACCATATATGGTCTCAAAATGTTATATATAAAAATTCATCATATTCTTATACGTATATATTTATATACGTACATATACAAATTTTACAAGGTATTTCATATAGGTTATAAAATTATAAATCCACAGGATGTATATATGTGATAATAATATACCCCCCTATATAGGTGACATATATGGCAACATCACTCTTCATATATATTAAATCTATATTATATATTACATTTCTGCATGGGCATACCAACAGCACTGTCCTGTCCATGCTCACCTGTATGGCTTTAGCTTTAATTCTAGTGTCCTTCAAGTTATGATGCCTACAGGCCCAGAGGAGGTGTGGCCTGACAGACCTAACTGAGGGCCAAGGTTCCAAGGACTGAAACATCTCAGACTGAAATGATCATCTCAGGACATTGATCATCTACAGGTCTGACAGCTGGGCAATGAAGAAAAAAAAACTGTTCCAGCTTCCAGAGGGAGGGAGGAAAATGAGTCAGCTGATGACAGGCCCTGCTGTAGGCTTTCATGTGGAGTCTGAAATGCTCTGTCTGCTGATGAGCATGTTGCAGGTCTGACACGTTCCTCTCAGCAGCAGCAGACATCAGTCTGTGCTGTGACACTTTGCAGGTTAAGTCGGGATTTACACTAGATCAATTGTCTATTGTCTGTTAATGGCACTGTGGGGGAAGCATACTGCAGATTTATAAACCTCTCAACAGGACATTAATAAATCACACACACACACACACACACACACACACACACACACACACACACACACACACACACACAGGGTGTTAGTGTAGAGATTTTTCTATGGACGCTCAGTTCAGTCATCATCAGAGGGATGACTACCACAAATATGAATAACAATAATGTGTTTTTTCTGTAAGCAGGCTGAGGAAACACAACAAGACATCTCTGTTTATTACTGAGTCCTATCTTATAAAAAGTGAAACAATTTTTCATGTTCATCTTACTGATGATGCGATTAATGAAATGATTAGCTCTATCTTGAGAAATGAAGTTAGCAACAGCGGCGAGTGGCCGCCACCGTCACATGTCTTCCTGTCAAAGCATCCTGTTTAAAACTGGGGTAAACATGAATACAGTAAGACTGTAATCCACTTCAGCAGCATTAAACCTGACCTGGAGATCGTAAAAATGAATGTTAAGTTAGTGTGTACATTGACTCTGTATGAAATCCTCCTCCTCACCTGCAAAGCCATTAATGGTCAGACACCATCGTATCTTAGAGAGCTCATAGTTCCCCTATAATCCTAACACAACACTCCACTCTCTAAATGCAGGTCTACTTGTGGTTTCTAGAGTTTCCAAGAGTAGAGTCGGAAGCAGCGCCCTCAGCTATGAGGCTCCACTCCTGTGGAACCAGCTCCCAGTCTGGGTTCAGGAGGCTGACAACCTGTCTACATATGAGATCAAGCTTCAAACAGTCCTCTTTGATAAAGCATAAATATAGTCAGAGTTGGCTCAGGTGAGTCTGCTGCTATAGGCCTACATTGTGGTCTTGACTTCACTCTGTAAAGTGCCTTGACATAATGTCTGTTGTGATGTGGTGTTAGATAAATAAATAGATTGAACTGAAATTGAAATGAGTTGTTCAATTAAAAGAGAAGACAGACTTGGACTGCGCTGCTTGTTCATTCATTTAGATGCATATAGAGGGCAGAGGGTAGGGTCAAAGGGAGGTTCTCTCTAACCCCCCCCCCCCCCACCCCTACCTTCACATTCCACTGGAAACACAGATGGATCACCTGGATCAACACACCTGACACTGTCGTGGCTTTGAACATCTCCTCTGGTTAATAAAATTATAGGAGGAGTCATTGCCCCTGTAGAAGCTGCTGTTAACTTTGAGTGTGACGCTGGATTATCTCACCCTCTGATTTTCCCCCACGCTGCCTCACATCATGTTCACTCTGTGTTTTGGGGTCAATTGTTTCGGCGTAGAAATGTTAATCACAGTGTCGTTTCCCAGAGGGGCACGGCCGGGCTTTCCTCTGCTGACACACAATTAATAGACAGACATATGGAGTCAATTTGGCTTTGGTCCCTCTGTGGCACTCACTCACACACACACACACACACACACACACACACACACACACACACACAGCAGGTAGGCCCCTGAGAGCAGCTCAGCAGCTTTCACTTTAAATCAGCTCATTCACACTGAACCTGACTTCAATTAATTTTCACTTTAACCATGTGCTGTTAGCAACAACAAAGTCTTCCAAATGAAACAACAGAACATGTTGTTTGTCCATACACAACGACACACAGCCGAATCATATCACTAAGGTTTAGACAAAACACAGCTCGGTCAGGTTTGAAGAAACACTGTTAAAATTATCATTAAGTTTAGTCAACAGTTCCTCCAACCTGAACCACCGCACAGGTCGTTTTATTCAACCCTCTGATATGACCCGGAGCACTGTCTCCTGAAACAGCGCCCCCTACGGCAGCAGATTTACCAGACCTTGGTTGTCATGGTTACAATAATAAACTCACGGACTGTACCGACAGCGGCGTACCTACATTTGACTTCATTGTTACTATAATAACATTCATGGCTTGGTTAGTTGTAGGAAAAGATCATGATTTGGGTCAAAAAAAGTACTTCATCAAGATCACACATCTTTTTTCTCATGGTTACAATATAAATTTCCATACTTTCACACTGCTCTCCTGTGTCATATTCATCCATCCACCACAACCTCCTCCTGACGTGGACTTTGTCTCTTTATACTACGTCACCGCACTTTTCCCTTTGCTCCAGACATCATTACACACACACACACACACACACACACACACACACACACACACAGACTGACACATATCACAAGAGACCAGGGGTGGACAGTAACTGGAAATGAGTTAGACCTTAACTAAACCATACCTAAAGTCCATGTTTGAAATTTTATAAATAAATTAAATTATTTGCTGTGTTTACCACGACCAAACTTCATCACAGACTACAAAAATATACCATCCAACTTGGGAAAGTATGTCATGGTAACGTTTGTTTAATTCCAGACCTTAAAACAGAAGCTTGTAGTTGTTGCAGTTTCTATGCTTTGGTTGGTCAAATGACTTCATGTCCATGTCAAACGTCTTTGCACCATATTCAACAGTCTTGTTATTCTACAGGTTCTACAGTCAGTCAGTCAGTCAGTCAGTCAGTAACTCAGTCAGTCAGTTGTTTCAGAGTCATCAGGTTGTGAAAATGTGGATCAATACAACAATGTGTTGACATAAAAAAGGTACTTTTGAGTATTTTTAAAATCAAGTACTCCAGTACTTTAACTCCAGTAAAGATCTGACTGAACAACTGTCTTGTATTAGAGTCATATTTGACCAGGAGGATCTGAACTGTGACTCCAGTGATGGAGCAGTGGACTTCCACCTCTAGAAGAGAGTTAGATGTTGAACAGAACATCATCTCTCCTGGAGAACAGTGCAGACTGACTCAACCCACTTTGATTTAAATCCATTCCTAATGAAAACTGTGGCTCATTCATTAATGATGTGTTCACCCTCAGTTCCTCCTCAACACCCCCCAGCCACTCTATTTTCACAGTTTGGAATTGATTAAAGTGAAGGTGATGTGATAACAGCAAGCAGTCTGACCTTTAACCCAATGCTACTGTCCAACAGAAAAATGGCTAAAATTTTAGATTGTTCAGCATCATCCAGTAACATCCAGGGTGAGATGGACACACGGGGTAGAGGCAGTGCATTGTGGGATTGATAATGGTCAGAGGAGAGATGCAGGACAAGGACAAGCATAGACACATGGAGAGAAGGAATCCACACACCTTCACTGCAGACAGCATGGACCTCTTGTCCCGCAGTAAAAAAAAGAAACCAGGTGGAGTTCATTGTCAGTCCCGACCAAAAGGTTTTATACAGCCCAGCATTCTGACCTCATCATTTACAATGAAATTATACATATGTGTGTGTGTGTGTGTATATATATATATATATATATATATATATATATATCCAGTGTTTGGTTTGTGGAAAACAGATGCTGCTGCTGCTAAAAAGCTCACCCATACAGAAATGTAATAAATTATATTTATGTCCCTATATCAATAGTGATGTTGCCTATTTGTCATTTATATTATCACATTTATACATCCTCTGGATACATGGAGATATAGGTTCATAAGATATATGAAACAACAATAGTAACCTTTGTATATGTGCATATATTAAAGATAACTACATGATGAATTTCTACATGTTGCAACCATATATGTTAACTATATGATTTAATTGATATATACAAGTGTATTAAAACAAAAAATCCTACATTGAAAAATTCTATATGCTTATATATGTTTTTCTTATTAATTTCTCATTCATTTTAAACATGTCTATCTTCCTAATCTGAGACCCAACTGTATCGACATATATTGACAGACTGTATTTATATTCCTTTTTTATACAATACAAGCATACATACATAAACATATATATGGGCTAGACATATATGTCAATATGTGAAATAAATCCAATTTCTAATAGGTTCCATTTTTACATATGTGCTTTTATTTTATATGTACATAGGCCTATATGTCATATATGGAAATTCAATACAAGTAGGCTTACAGGCAGGCTTACTTTTATATATATATATATAAATAAACACACATATATTACATTGGTGTATGGGCAACAATGATGTGAAACTGACTGTAAAGACAATTCTCTCTCTTTCACACGGTCACATTGTTTTCACGTTGATATATTTGAATCTTTGATACGCTGTTATCATAAAAAATATCAGTTATAGCTGATTCAAGGCCCAAGATGAAATGAACCAGAGTTCTGCTCTGATGCTGAGCTCCAGGAAATATAAGCAGATATTCAGATGTGGTTAAATTATAGCCAGTAATGAAATAGAGTGAGAGCAGGTTCAAGTTTTCAGTGTTGGTAGTGGAGCTATGTTGTGTCTTGCATTTAGTTGTGGCTGTCAGGTAGTGCTCAACCTGGGCCTCAAGCAGTGGTGGGCTTGAAGTAGAATGTGTTTAGAAAAACATTTTTTTTTTTGTCTTATATCTATTTGTTAATAAAGTTTTTCATGAGAAATATGAAATACAGTTATTCACTCACCTGTAGATACAGTAAGATCAAAAACATAAATGATAGTAAAAACAAGTACTTTAGAGATGTAACTCACTGTTTTGCATCATGGAAGCGACACCGCTCTCCCAGCTCGTTTGACTTCTGTAATCTGTACAAACAACAAATAATCTTTTACTACACCTTAATATACAGTACATGCACAGACAATACACCACACACACACACAAACACACACACACACACACACACACACACACACACACACACGCACACACACACACACCTCTCTCCCTGGACTCTGAATCAGATTAAAGGAAGAAAAAGTGTCATCCCGCAGGTTAACTCTGGTCTAATTAGCTTCTCTAACCAAGAAACAACATCTGATCTTTCTCTAATGTGTAGGAAAATACAAGAAATAGTGAACTTGTTTTTTCAGAGAAAAGCATGTTGAAGTGAAAAACACCCGAGACACTGTCTGCACAGAATGGCTGAATGCCAAGCAATCCTGTGATTGGTTCATATGCTAATGTATGCAAATGTCCATAAAGTTATGAGCACAGACTTGGAGTCCAGCTCTCACACTCAAAGCAGCTTCACATCTCACACACAGGAGATTAGTTTTGTTGTATTAATACTCAGACATTAAGATAACAGGTGATTTAATAACTTAATAACTTAATGTAGTCAACTCAAGAATGAATTCGTGTGTGTGGGTGTGTGTGGGTGTGTATTTCTCTGTTGGTTGGACATAGAGTCTCTGTGATCCATCAACACTGAGACAAAGATGTTGTGGGATTTAGGTACAGCTGTTGCACACTATGATAAAATCGGAGAGTAGGAAGATAAATCATTGATAAGGAGTTAGAGCTGCTTTTATTTTTATTTTACTAAATATAATTCAGGATCACACAGAGTTTAATAATAAAAAGAGAGGCTCCTGTTTCCTGAGCAGACATGCGTCCTATAGACTGACTTGTGTAAATGTCTGATATCCAGCTACAGGCAGAGTCTCTCAGTCATCATGGAGAGAAGGAATCACACCCGGTAACAGGATTTTTATTGGTGTAAAGAAGACGGGGCAATTTACAGGCTCCACAGACACTGTGGAGACTCAAAATGTTCAAAGTTCAATAAAAGAAATTATGGTATGAATAAATACCGACAATATAGTCTGTGTAATATGACAATGATTTGTGAATTATCATGCCATGTTATTTCATCCTGCTCACTTTCAGAAAAAGAGAGTTTATTGTAGTTTATTCCCGCTCTGTCCAGTTCGTCTGGACTTATACATCAATACTTTACTTCATGATTTGTGACATTATCATTGAAAAAACAGGTTTTGGAACAAGAACATTTCTCATATATGACGAAAAATAAACTGAAGCAAATGAATCAAGATGAAAAATAATAAAGTTTTGCAACTGCACGGTTATATTTTGTTAGTATTTGTAGTATTTGCAATATTTGTGGCTGTTTAATGTTGTCTTATTCATGTATTTAATTCTGAACAATTTGGGTCCATATTAAATCAGCACAAACTTATTAGAAACTACAGGAAGTGTCATTTTAAAAAAAAATGACATCAGTCCTGAGTTACTACTAAATGATACATTATTTGTAGAATTGAATAGTGATAAAATGTAGCGTTGTTATATTTGGTGAAATGTATAAATAATTTAAAGTTTATATGTCCTGCGTGTGGGACAATGGTTTGGTCTTTCCTGACTATATACTGCAAAAAGCAACAATAACAGAGACATAGTGGAAAACTATAATATAAGATTCATATCTATTAATTGATAACTCCTCCATCATCAGCAGAAGGTGCACTGTTGTGGGATGATTAGGAAGATGACCAGTTTAACTATCTGTTGAGAAAGCACATGACATTCGTTCTACTTCACCCAGTTCTCCAGACCAAAGCCTTTTGAGGTTTGCTGGAAAAAAAGAAGAAAAAACGAAGCAATAAAGGCTTCAGAGCTGCTCCCTCTCTGAAGCTCTTGTCATTAACAACCTGCATAATGAACATGAAGCAGCTCCACACAGGAACAAACACACACACAGGCCGGCTATAGGCACCTTGTCCCCGCTATAACTCAGCGCCCTTCTCTTGGTGAAAGGAGACAAAGAGCCGGAGGAGCGGAGCCGCGGCTCTGCTCGGTAAATACCCGCCAGGCTTTGTGTGTCCGCGGGATTTTGGTGTCGTTGCCTCGTTAGTTGCGGCTCGTTAAAGAAGCCGCGACACAAAACCGCGGCGGGGAGCCCAATTTGAGCAGCACAACGGACATAAAGGAGTTCTGTTGAACACACTGATGACAATATAAAAGTTTCATTCAGCCGCATTCAGCGGCTGATATGAGGAGAAAAGACCCGAGAGCCTAAGAGTTGCTGCCGAACACACTGCTGCTGGTTCCCCGTGCTGGTCCCACTGCAGACTCACAATAATAATAATAATAATAATAATAATAATAATAATAATAATGTTTTATTGTAATAGTTGCATAAAACAGAACAGTTCAGGTTAACCAGAGTAAACCAGAACTCTCAATAAAACTAAAACTTCATAGAAAATAATTTTCTTTGCTCTTTTTTTTTCTTTTTTTCTTATTATCCAACATTATAAGACAGTATAAAAGAAGCAGCCGTCATTCAGGATGTCTGACTCTTCAGCCGTAAACCAGTAGCACTTTAAAGTGGACTGATATTACAAATAATTAACACAATGAACCTGACCGGGATAAATACGGTACATAGTGAAGGTAGAAGTTGTTTTTATATCAACAGCGTTTATTGACTGTGTTTTGTGTATTTTGAATATGTGTGTTTGACGTCCTCAACTCAGCGTGAAAATACCACAGAAACAAACTTTTTACAGGAAGATGAAAGTGAAATAATTTCAAACAAAGTGGCTCTTAATGTTCGTGTGATCTTAGTTTGTTCAGGCGGTGTGTGTCTTCTGCAGGACACAGCTGAACTAAGCTGATCATGTGTTTGATTTCATGTACCTAGTATTTTAGTGAGACAACAGCCAGAGCGGCTTCCAATGAAAAAACACAGATACGCTTGGAAATGTGTCTGATTCCTGTCTGATCTTCATCTGTCGGAATCAGAAAATGGCTCAGGTGTGTGCGCAAATACTGAGGCGTCTGTGCACGGTGTCTCCATCAGAACATATGGGAGCACAGACACACACAAACAATGAAACGCTCCAAATTCACGTGTTGGATGAATTCATTCGACCTGATTAATCATGCGGTTAATTGGCTAAGATTTAATTAAGACGTTAATTAACAGCCGACTTAGATCATCAATTAAGACGAAGTGTATCGTCCTGTATTTGCTGGCTATGGATTTGAAAACAGTCTGAATTTTATTACACATCATATTTAAAGGACGTGTTTCTGCTGTAATTTTAACGTGTCACTTCTTCTCGGCCTGAGAGGCCTACAGTGGATAACACTGATCATACAGCTTAGAATAAACTGCTGAGGCCAGATGTCTTCATTTATATCCACAGAGGCTCATTATTTCCGTTTAAAAAATCAATTAAAGACACAAGATATTTTACAAATACGTGTTTTTATCTGACGATCATAAAAACAGAAGAAAGGCCTCTACAGGCTTCAAATGATGTTTTAAATCAGGAGTTTAACGGACCGTTTCAGCGACAGTCTTCCTCAGAAATAACTATTGACGGTGATCATTATAATTATTTTTACAGTTATTATAAACACCGTTTGAGTGCAAACACACTGTCTGCTCCAGAATATCTGAACAATGATTTAGAACAGTACAAAACAGGCGTGACATTTCTCAATTGTGTTGTTTAATAAACGAGGTGAGAAACATGTTTAGGGTGGATGATATATTTTTTAATAATATGTTTGAAGATATTTATGAGATCGATGGTGTTATATAAAATCTTGTAGGCCAATAATTTAAACGTTTATGAACACATGGTTGAAGATAGTTTGTGGCGGGAACAATAGGCCTATACTGGCTATATTTTATTATCTAATCGCGATGATCATTCTAAATGAACGTGGGCTCGCACCCGCACGCTCACATGCACGCGCCTACTTTTCAGAACACACTTGTGTTAAAATCTGAATTCAGCTTCACGATCCAGCAGAGAATGTGATATTTAATCCACACCACTCAGCGCGCGGCACCACCACGCGCTCTCAGCACGAGCGCCACTTTAGGCTTCTGTTATTGTTGCTGTTGTTTATTAAGTTTAGTTTTGTCCCGAGCTCTGTTTCCACAATGGCGCTTTCTCCGCGGGACCGACGGGACGGAAGCCCGGAGCGAGTTCTCCAGTCCGGCCTCAGGGGAGAAACACACGCCGGTGTCGCTCACACACAGATTCACGTGTTTGTACCTGCTGTGTTTGTAGAAACGGACGTTGTAAATACAACAGAGCAGTGGCCTGTATCCTGAGGCCAGTTCATCTTCACACCACAGTCCTGACTTTGTGCTCCAGTATCAGTGTGAATCAGTTTATATCACTTCATTTACTGTGAGGTTTTTTTTTTTTTAATGCAAACTCTGAGTCAGACGAACTTCAACATAACTCCTGAAACTAAACACGAGCATCTGCTGCTTTTACACTTTCAAAGGAAATACCAGCCTGTGGGTGATGTAGTCAATGACAGGCAGGTGTTAGACATTATTCATTATTCTGTCTGTTCTGTATTACTACCATTTTAACAAATCCAAAGGTGTTCTACTCTCTTTTTCTTTGTCTATTTCAACAGTTTACTTATAAAAGTATTCCTCCTCTTTCTTTTTGTCATTGTCATCTAGTCCTTCTTTACTCATCCTTTCTCTCCTCTACTCTTAAACCTGATTAATTGTTTAGTCACTTCAGATTTTTAATTTTCTAAACAGTTCTTTCATTCCTTTTTTTCTTCTTTTTTAACATTAGACTTAAACATGTTTGTCTTCTGTTCTTGTGTCAGGTTCCACATTATCAGCCTGTCTTCATCTTGTCCTTATCTGCTAAACAAACTAACTTTTTAACTCCTGTTCAGACTGATGAAGAAAGAGAAGAGAGAGAGGGAGAGAGAGAGAGAGTGAGCAAGCTTACCTTTCTGTGGCATGCTGTAGAGAAGTGAAGTTTTGCTACGTTTAGTTTTCCAACAGCTCCTTTCTTCTATTCTTTCCTCCAATTAGTTTCTCCTTGACTGAAGAGACAAGTGCAGAGAGAGACAGAGCTGGTCCTCTGAGGAGGAGGGAGGAGAGAGGGAGGGAGGGAGGGGAGGGAGGGAGAGTGAGTGGGAGGGCCGAGAGAATGCTAAAGAGAGAGAGGGTGGGCACACAGGAAGAGAGAGAGAGAGCAGAGGGGAAGGGATGGAGTTTGAACAGTGAGAGCTGAGAGTTTGTTCAGGAGTGACAAATTGAGCGAGAGAGAGAGAGTGTGTGTGTGTGTGTGTGTGTGTGTGTGTGTGTGTGAGACATGGTAAATATTCACGTTAAGAGTATTGATACAGTACAAATACAATGAATAGAATTAAAACATACTACACAGGTAAAGGTGAATGTACACACACGCTTTAGTTTCCTTGTGGTTTGGGTGTTTTGTGGTTAAGGCCGGTAAGGTCAGCTTTCTGCCGCCCTGATCTCTGTCCAAGACCACAGAGACAGACACACAGAAGAACTGTGTCTCCTGCATCATTGTAGTCTCGATGAACTGTACCAACGTGGGTGAACAGCGCAGACTGTCAAACGGTCTCTCCTCAGAATTTCAGAGATAGAAGTGACTGTTGTGAAGAGGTTGCTGTTTTCACACCTCTACACACCTGGACAATCAAGTATAAAGTTCGCGTGGGTTAGGGTAAGGGTTAGCTCATCGGTTCATGTGTTTCAGAATGTTACGCAATTGGACTGTCAGTATGTGGAGGAGGTGAGTACACTGTTCTATCCTCTTTCCACCAAAATTAGCAGTTAGAAGAAGGTTTTTTTAAACGCAGGTAAACTGAGGACACGCACAACTACAAGGAGTGATGTCATCACATGCACTTACAGAGCACACATACAGACACAGTGGAGAGAGAGTGAGCTGCTAGCTGTTGTGGTCAGACATATCTGTCACGTCTCATCTCCAGGTTGGAGCAGCTGTCAGTGTGAGACGCTTTCTATTGATTCTAATGATTGTGTGTTTTTCAAACTTATTTTGAAGCTGCAGTTCACCCTTTCATCTTGGAGCGCTGTGGAGTTTCTGGTTGAACAGCACTGTGCTGGACACGTGACAGGTGTGTTACAGTGTCTCTGAAAGATGTCACAGTAGGAAAAGGGGAAAAAATGTGTGTGTTCACGTGATTGGAGCTGGAGCAGATAAATACCTGTGTCTACTCAGCCTTTTCGACCAGCTTGTCCAGTGTCCTTGCGTTCATGTCCGACATGCTACTGCCACAGCAGACGGCCGCATGGACTCTGGCCACTAGGGCTGGGTATTGCCACTGATTTCTTGAAACGATTCAATTCCAATTCACAAGGTTCAATTCAATATGGATTCAGTCAGAGATATTTCAGTTACAATATCAATTTTTCTGGGTTAGGAGATTCTCAGAACCGATGCTGTAAATTGTTCCTCTCACATGGTGCATTATTAAAAACATTCATACATTTTGATTGGACACAAAGCAGTTACATTAATGCACTTCCTATTTAACATGACCAACGGTTTAAACACACATCTCAAGAAATAATAGATGTAATGTGTGTTCTTAACCTACCTCAGCACACCGGCTACACTGTGTATGAACAGGTACACACAGCTTCTTCTTCACATCTTACATATAGCTTTGCTTTAGTCCAGCTCCTCACTGTCTACATAGTTTTTAAATCTGAAATGCAGCTAGACATCTGTCTTTAGACTTGCCGCTGACTTTGTTGGGAACTCGTCTGTCATGTTGTTGTCTCTCTCGTGCAGAGGTGTAGTGCTGTTTGTTTACATGATGGAGCACACCTATGGTGCACGTGCACAGTTAAGTTGGACCTCGTTTCAAAGGTTAAGTTACCACTGTTCCTATGGCGGAAAATTTACATTCATTTACTGACTTGTGTCAAGCAAATGAAGAAGTATTAGAAACATCCATTTAGAGGAGATGCTGCAGTGCTCAAGCTAAGCTAACAGACTAGGCTATGAAAACGTAGCTAAGCTAGCTTGAAATTACATTGGTGGTCTGTCCCCTTCCGCTATGTAGCCAAGATGGCGAACGTTGAAGCATAGCAGAAGAACAGCAAGTGTGAGTATAGATGTATGCAAATTGAGACACAGCTCAGGACTCTTGGCCACTAGCCAAACTGAGATATTAGTGGAGAGGAATCATCTTATAAAGCATTCAGTTTTTGAAACACAAATATGGTTAAACCAAAAATTTTCATAAACATTTCTCTTTCACCAAAACAAGTTATTTTGCAGCGAAAATCAATAATATATACAGTAAACATAATAATGCCATTCACATGACCATGAAGCACACAAGGACATATTATTAAACAACGGAAAATGTTATTGTTATTCATGCAGCCGGTCCCAGTGGATCTGTCCAAGGCTGAATTTCTTTCCCAGACCGACAGTGGAGCCAATAATGGTCTGGCTTGCTAAAGAGTCCAGCTTGACTCAGAAGTAGTTTTTCTTCTCCTCCATGTGTCAGTAACTTGATGGTTCAAGATGTCACATATAAGGTTCCATTAGTGATGGCTATAGTAGACATGATAATGTTAGCTAACTTGCCATATTGTGAATTATGAATGCCATATTATGAATGTGTTTGGCAAATGTTGCTATCACTAACTAGCTAACCGTCAGCATTGCTGTGGAGCATATCACAGTTGTGGCCATACAGAGGGGGAAGTGTGGCTGATGAAGCATTCTCTGAGATGTTGATGATCTATTGCAACATCTAGTGGCAGTGACGATCGTTTACAGAATCTTTACAGGTTTTGTAAACCATGTCCGACAGACAGAGATGACAAAGATGCGACCAGAGCAGGGCTGGACAGGTAACTTCACATACTGGGCCAACTTGCTCCCTCTCTGGGTTAGGGTTAGGGTTGGTTGCTGCTCAGAGCAACACACCTGTGGACGAAGGAGTGAGGCGTTGAAAAATGGACAGACAGCAACGTCAAAAACAGAAGAAGGGAGGTGCGAAGAAGTTGTGAGCCCAAAAAATAAAGAATTTACATGCAGAGGCCGTCAAGGGGGGGCCAAGATCCCACATATGTTCGCTTCAGGGGCCGTAACAGCCTCAACTTCTACGGCATCTTTCGGTGCCATCGTGCAGCAACAGGTGGAAGGAGGAGAGCAGACAGAGGAGCAGCAGGAGATGCAGGAGTATGACATGATATGATTAGGCTACTTTGTCTACCTATAAAGTATCTGTATTTGCTTTATTTTTTGTGTAACACTTACTATTTCCATTTTAATGGAACAGTGAATTAAGGAGTGCATACTTGTATACTTCAATTTTATTAAATAATTTGAAATGATTGATACTTCAAGCAGAGCTTTTTCTTTGCCAGTTCAGACACATGATTGCCAAGGAGTCAGTCAAGAGTCTGTGAGTACACTGGTCCTTTCTGATCACCAGGCAGTCACTCAACAGCAAGTGAGTGTATTTCCAGCCCTGGACCAGAGCACAAGCTGACTGGACTGATGACTACTGGCTCCGATCCCGGTCGGCCAGCGGACTGTAAGTATTTTACAGACTCCATCAGTCTCTTTACAGACCCTCTCTGCGTGCTCATCATTTGTGTGGCCTGTCCCAGCAGATAAGTCCAAGGCTAAATTTCTTATCCAGTCTGACCCTGAACCAGAGCCAATACTGGTCTGGGTTTTCCACAATGGACAAACCTACGAGCTGCTTAAGAGCTAACCTTTGTTGTGGTGGTTGCATTAGTAAACATGTGGTTAAGTTTATGGAATGCTCAAGGTTTGGTTATGTTTAGGCACAAAAACTACTTTGCTAGGTTTAGGAAAAGATCGTTGTTTTATGTTTTCATATATTTTTGAGTTCCAGAAACTGAGTGGTGTTATACGTTTGTGGTATTACACCTGTGTACATATGCAGTGATATTTGTCTGTTATGTCTTGTAATAACTTTTTAAAAAAGTACAAATGTATTTTAGTTGCATGTATGGTGTAATATTTATACTGAAGTCACACAGTAAACTTAATGAATAACTGTTGTATTGTGAAGCTCAGGCTCAAAATTTGGTAATCTCACAATTTAGAATTAAGTTTTTTGCCGAACTGATTGGAGAATTAACATTCTCAGCTGGCACTAACTCTTCTGATCATTTTGAACTTCACATTAGGAGCTCTTTCTTTTCTTACATTTAACTCACCTTCAGTTTAAATAAAAGGTTTCCTTCTCTTCTCTGTGTAGCTGACAGAATAATAATACCTCTTCCACTGCCTGTTCATGTTCATACTAATCACATATTTCACCTTGATGTGTCATGACAAGGCCGTTAATCCTATATATAGTTTTTATAGGATCTAAATATATATATATATATATACACTGTTGCCCATAAAGTTGGAATCATTTTGTTTTCAGACACAATCCTCTGTTTATTCCTATTTAAATGCATCGGTAATCACTTTTAACCAGATGCAATGATTACATTATGTGTCCCAATTACCCAGGTGAAATTAAATAAATCACGTTGTCACAATCATTTCATGGAAAAAGGTAAAAAAATATTTTATTCCAACTTTATGAGCAACAGTGTGTATATATATATATGTGTATATGGGCATATGTGTGTGTGTCTGTGTGTGTGTATAATCCACTGTACAATCAATTTTTGCCCTTCTCCTTGCTATATTTCAGCAACAGAATGTTTCCTTATTTTTCATCATTTTTGAAAGAGTATACAGTGTTGGAAAATTGTGATGTGATTCGACACCCTGTCAGCCTATTTCATATTTGCAGGGCTTGGAACCAATGACAGTCCTCACAAGAAAAGTGACAACATTTGTTGTTGGTATACTGCTTTGTGTTTGTTAAAACAAGGACTCATAGGCCTCCTTCGAAAAGTCTTTTTTCTTAGGAAGGTTCCAAACTGAGAGAAATGACCTGGAAGCAGCAGCAGCCACCATAAGAGCTGGTCCAACAGCTAGCTGTGGTTTGATGCCATGCATGAGTTATTTCATGCTCGGTGCCAAACCATGGCCAGACTGCTGCTGAAGCCTCATCTAGATGTGAAGAACCTGGCACTGATAGTGAGGAGGGGTCCCTGCTCTGTTGGAAGAATAAACTTAATCAAACTTAAAAAACTTGTTGTAAACTGAGAGAACCAAATACAAACTCTTCACTTGTTGAATGGATGGAATAATATTGAGCTTCATTCCACAAACAAAAACCAGGTCCATCTGTCAGAGCTGTCCCTGACCATTGCTATCACCTCTGCCTGTACCTTACCATGCAAGCCTCATCCCCCACCTCTTTACGAGGAGGCCAATACTAATTCATGTCAGGAGTGTCACCTGAAACACATGAGATTTCTGCTGTACATGCAGCATGTATGTTCTTTATGTGATGCACATTGAAGTTTTCTCTACTCAGGGTGTTGAAGTGACCAACCTTCTATATATAATGAGCACACAGATGGAAAAAGGAACACATGTAGGACATAGCCACCATGTTGTCTAAATACTTCCATTTACATTCAGACACTGTACATTTATTATTTAAAAGACACTGACCGGGTCCTTTACCACTGAATTACTGGTCAGAAAGATCCACCGTCATAAATGTGACAAACACAGTGAAACAAAAGGCTAATTTATTAATGCGCATACAAAAATGGAAGAAAAGTTCCTGAATTATTAACTGAAACCAAAATGCAACTTGAAAAAATGAAACAGTCATGATCTCACAGTGGTGAGGGACACCGGTTTGGGTCTTGTGGTGTCAATGGATCCTGTTCATCACCAGGCTGCTGGATGTCCCCAGCAGTGATGCAGATGTTAGGGAGTGCTGCATGAACTGCAATGACAGTAGGAACAGAGGTGTGATCCACTTCCAGACACGCACGTCTACTCATCGAGTGAGTCAGCAAACAAGAGAGAGAGAGAGAGCGAGAGAGAGAGAGAGAGATTGTAGTGTATAGTGTATTTAGAGTTAAAGTTATGACCCACCACAATAAAACTCTGATTAGCCTACCAAAGAAATAAAAAACAACTACAGTTGAATAACAGACTGCAATATACTATCAAATATATATATATATATATATATATATATATATTGAATATATTGAATATCCAAGAGAAAAATGCAGTAAAAGTTGACATTAAGCAACTGATTCCCTCACATAGCATCATCATCATAAGAATATGTTGCTTTAACTAACTACTAAACAGATCAATAACAATACACAACATCAAGACCAAACCAAGTTGCTACAATCAACAATCAAAAAAATACATGTGACAATAAAATGAAATAGGCTGTAGAACACTTCAGCCAACTAATTTAACTATTAATGCCTATTACTTATTATTAACTATTATCATCACTACTAATGAGCTGCTGGACACCTGAATTTCCCCTATGGGATAAATAAAGTATCTATCTATCTATCTATCTATCTATCTATCTATCTTTCTTTCTTTCTTTCTTTCTTTCTTTCTTTGGGCATCAAAGCACCAATCTCATAACGTTAGTGGGTGAATGCAGCCAAACATAAGACAGGGTCGAAAGATAGGATGTTAAAAAAACAAACACTTTTTTTTTTTTAATTAATGCACAATGCGTACAGGACTACAGCTGCCTGTGCCACTGCTGTGCACCACTACATCATCAGTCTTCACACCCAAATTATATTAATAGTCAGCTCAGCAGTGTTTTTCTGACCCTTTAGCATTTTTTTTTACCAGTGCTTACAGCTTGGAAATGGAAACACACTGAGTAAACACTCAAAATAAATATAGAAAATAAATCTATCATACAGTATGAAAGTTACTTGCAACCCAAACTTGTTAGCAGCATTATATGCCAAGGGAGCATTGTCTACAGTAGATTATTTATGTCTTGTGTCCTCCTGTAAACTCTGCATGAAAGAAAGGGCAGCAGTTGTCAGTTATTTTACCAAACATCCATCTTCACATTGTAAATGTATTCATGTCACAGTGATTCCTGTGTTCTACAGCAGTGGGGCAGCTTGGTACTTGAATCAGTCTCAGGTCTTAGCTGCCATCTTTAATGCTCCATTCAAGTCCTTTAAATTAAAGGTCCATGACCCTCTGGGACCACACAGAGAAGTGTTTTCTGATCTGACGCCTTTATCCACAGGACAACATCATCTGGGAATTTTGCTGGACCACAGAATCACTTTGAGGACACACCTTACAATCAGACTTAAGGTCATAATGGTCTTCTGTATAGAAACAACTCTTGCTTCTCTTTTGCTAGCCAGAAGACAATTGTGCAGTCTGCAATCATGTCTGCTCTTCGTTGTGGTGATATGTTTAACCCTCTCGATCACGGTACACTGAGCTTTATCACAAGTGATAAATTCCTTAATAACCATCTTACATGAAATGGTGGGATAGTCCGCCTTAACTGACAGCAGGGAATTATATTGTATGTTATTTATGTGCTGTAACTGCTTCATTACTTCTGCTCTCTGGTCTCATAGGCTATAAACACAGAACTGGATAATTTCACATCAGCTGGACCACATGTTCAAAATGATCTTGGGTTCGGCTGCTCTCTACAAATGGAATGAGCTGCAGAAAACTTTTAAAATCCTCAAGTGAAATGAGAGATATTAGTTTCAAAGACTCTATGATTTATAATTATACTTTGCTTTTTGTGTAAAACTGTTGTAACTTGTGAATGTGAATGTTGTCTGTCCATATTAAAACTGTATGCTTTTCTTATGAACAGGTCTTTTTTGGGGACTAAATAAATAACAATAATCAACAGTAATAGCACAGCAGATAACTGCATATTTCAGGGGAATCTTGTATGTACTAAACTTTGCACAAATCCTCTGTGGGTATAACTCTTTTGATAAAACACAATTCAAGTTGGCTGCCATCTCTGACAGGGAAATTCAATTTTTTGCATTAAGTTTACCCACAATTTTCCCATATGAATGATCTAGGTGTCAAATCAAACAATGTAGTACACTGTAAAAACTCAAACCTGCATACAAGTACATTTCAGCAAAAATGTCAGCACACTCACAAAAGTATAAAATCATGACTTTGTGTCAAAAAAAAAATGTTAGCAAACATTTTGAGATATTAAGATATAATAGGATGTTTCTCTTTTGGTGATCATGTTTGTGATATGCTCTAAATGTTGCATAATATTATACCTAACATTATCAACTGTCTTCTCTGTGAATGTGACAGTGTTAGGTGGTAAGTCTATTATTAGTCCAGCGTATGTCTGATTCTGAGAAAAAAAGAAAACATAGTAAAATGAATTTCTGGAAGCTCAACATGACAGTCTCACCGCTAGTAGCTTATATCAGCTTACTTTGACTAATGACACACTTATGTAAGTTTTCATGTTGGAGTAAAAGCTTTGAGGTTTAATGTTTAGTGTCCTTCAAAGGGTGTAATTCAATTGATTGAAATTTCTTTGCTTGACTTGTGTAATAGCTCGCTGCTAGCCAAGTGTGCTAGCGAGTTAGCATAGCAAGCTAATGTTAGCTACTAATGCTGACTTAAGGCTAAAATAAGTAGACATTCGACATTTATGGAACTTTTAGAACATAAGATTAAATTGCATCGTTGAAATCTATCCCATCGGTAACATTTTGTGGTAAAATGTGTTTCTATGTGTAGCTAGGTGAACAGGGGTTACAGTGTTTATAGTGTATCTGCTGTAATTTGATTTGCGTATATACTGTCACTTTAAGACCAGCGTGATGGCAAATCTTGCGAGACCACTGAAATCCCGTGAGACGTGACGTACGAGCGAGCAAGTTGCAGTGCCGCGAAACTAGCGACTGCTAAGGTGTGTGATTTTCATCTGTGTGTGTACAAAAATAAACTGATAAACTGTCAATCACAGAGAATAATTAGCAGAGTCAATAGGTGAGAATGTAACCGAGATAACAAGCTAATGTTGGTGACTTATAATTCTGTATTTTTGTTGATGACTGCAGAGTGGTTAAGTGTGTGTACATACTATCTCCACCGTGCTTAGGGTGGAGCTAAACGGCGGATCGCGTAAGTGACCATAAATAGGCGATAAAAATCCTGAAAATAATAATTATGGCACCAGATGTTTATTTGACTGTAACTGTTTTGTATAATTTTGTATGTTGATGTCATCTGCAGAGGGAAGATGGGAAGAACCCACAAAAAAATATTTCTGTGTCCGGTCCTATCTTTTTATGACCAGGCCACATATGCTGGAAATGGTGGCCATATTGGAAAATGGTGGCCATGTTGAAATTTCAAGTGGCTAATGGGATTTTTCAAATGAATGACCCCAGAGGTCAGAAAAGAAAGAAAAGTACCAATTTTGGTGATTGTATCTGCATGTATATATGCAGCACTATAAGGTTCTGGAACAAACAGGAGAATGGTTTAAGACCACTCTCAACAAACAGTGATCTTTGTTAACTAAGATGTTGTGTTGACCCACCACAATCTCCTCCCTACATGAACTTTGTTGCTCTCTAACAACGTCAATATTCACATGCTCCCTTCATAATTACAGCATCCGAGAAGGCTTCGTCATGTGAACGTAAACATATGTTGTTCTGAGCCACTTGCTCAAATGATTGATTCTGCTGTTCTTCTTGGGAGCACAGTCCTAATGCTCCACACAGTCATTTTACGCAGCATTTGCATATGCCAGGGGTCAGTCCTGTGGTTAATTTAATTCAGAGCAGCAGTGTTAAATGCATTAATATAATTGGCAGTTTTGCGTGTGTTCATATTTTAGCACGTTCATGTCAGCCACACACTCAGATGTTGTCTTCTTGTAGCCATCTGTCTCTCAGCAGTGAATGAGACTGAAGCGATGGAAGCTAATGTATGATCAGATGCTGCTGACCTGAACATTAAACTCATGTCCTGTGTTGTCTATTAGTCTTATTAATGTCTTTGAATTCACGTCTGTAACAGAGTGATATCTCTCCATCCCCTCCTCCAACCCTCCCTCCTCAGTCTCTTCCCTCCCCTCTCTCTTCCTCCATCATTCCCTCCCTCTCCATTCATCTTTGCTTTGTACTAGTCCTCGCATCAGGATCTGTAATGCAGTGATATCTCACTATACCTTCTTCCTGCTATAAGGTTGTCACACAGCACATACTGTATGTTTCCCACATCGTGCTGAAAGGTAAAAATAACAGGTCAAAAAAGAAAGACATAGAATGTGATAAAGTGACTTTTTTTTTGTCCATGTGCTGATTTGTGTATTGACTCCATTTGTCTGGGTCATGGTTTGATAATATGTAAAAAAAAAAAAATGAAGTCAGCTTTAAAGACACTAGTTATTATGACCCATAGTTAAGTGCTGTTGCTAGGCTGATTGAGGAACCACATCACCTCACCAGAAAATGTTTGTCTTTTGGAAGACTTCAACAGTTACAAGGACGTTTTACTTGAAGAGTTAAACAATGAAAATAAAAACCTGATCTGGTCTCTAAAAACTCTTTCCCTTCTCTATGCTCTCTGCATAACAACGTTAGCAAACCAAAAATTATGAGCCATGTTTTCCTGTTTTTTGTTGTTGGGTGTTCAGCGCAGGTGTCATTGATTGTTACCATGGTAACATTTGTCTTAGGCCTGGTGATGTTCTTGTTCTTGTCTTAAGATGAGTCAGTCTTTATTTTTGTGAAACAGACTGACTAACATTAGACTTGTCATGGTTGCCATGACGGACAATTTATGTTTGAGTTTGGTCATTTCCTGTTTTATTTTGTAGTTATTTTCCTTGTGTCTTTTGATGTTTTAACTTCCTGTCTTCGTCCTGTTTCCCTCCTTGTTGATTGTCTGCCTCGCCCTAATGTGTTTCACCTGTGTTCAATCACCCTTGCCTCCCTTGTGTCTATTTAGTCTCTGTGCTGCCCTTTGTCTGTGTCTGTTTGACTCCCCAGTGATACTTCATGCTTCAGCTTGCTGTTCTAGTTCCTTGTGTTACCTTGTGCTTCTGGTTCCTGTTCCTTGTGTTTTGATCTGCATTTGGGTCCAGCTTACCTTAAACTGTGACAAGACTAATCCATGGACTGGACCAATATTATAGACCAGTCAGAAATGTCTCTGTGAAACTGGCTACTGATTTACTAGTCCTGCTTTACTGGTCCTGGTTAGTCTTGCGCAGCTGTATAAAGTCCTCTGTGTCTCTCACTTGTGTCAAGGTGAGAAAATAACCCAGATGATGTCATAGTGATGTCATATGTCAGTTCTGTAATAACAGTTATTATAATAGCCTGAATTACAAATGAAAGATGTTCAACCAGGTGAGGACAGTGTCATTAAAGCTATTAAGTTGCACTATGGGAAATGTAGTATGCCGTGTTCTGTGTGCTTGACCCAGTATATCGTGGCCTCTGCTGCTTCAATATTGACCATTCTTGAGGGATGTTTGTCTCTCAGATGACTCCCAGCTTCATGGGAGTGTCAGTCACTGCTGTTTGTGTTATGAGGTTCAGTGTTTTCTGACCTCCTCCAGTCATGTTCTGCAGCCCAGTAAACCTCATATTGTGTATAATATATTTTCATTATCAATTTCATAGTGACCTTAGCTAGCTAGCTTGTTTTGTTTTATGATTTATGTTCATTAAGTACTTTATTTTTGTATTATTTGAAATAGATTTTAATGCAATTTGAGTCACTTTTCTAATATTTCATAAACGACTAAAGCATGTTAATTCTGTAAGAGCGAAGTACCTTGCTAGGAGAAGAGACGGGTATGTAAAAACACAATTCTTAGATCCAGGTGATTACTCACTAATGAAAAACATAATCATTATTATTAGTTTGAGACCATGCGGTTAGTCCAGGTGAGGTGGCCTGTATTGTTTGCTTGTATCGAATTGGTTTGTAGTGTGGCTTTGGCTGTTTAGGTGAGTTTGATTGTTTTAGGTGAGTTGCATGGTGTGGTGTTAGAGTAGGGGGGGTGTAGAGCACAGCCTAATCCGGCGGGGGAGAGCCAGCCTAAAAAGGCACCTCTCCCTGACTCTACATCCCTCATTGTCTTGGAGAGTGGGGGGGGGGGGGTAGAGCACAGCCAAATCCGGCGGGGGAGAGTTTAGCTCAAAAAGGCTTCTCTCCTTGACTCTGCCTCCTTCAAAATGGCCGCCACTTTCTCCAACTGTTTAGGGGAGTTTGTTTGCTGAATCTGCTAGTGTGTTTTGTCAGAGTTGATGATGGTGTTGTTTGTGGTATCATAGGCAAGATAAAGAAAATGGTGGTGTGAGGAGCAGTGATGGCTGGCATTAGGGGAGTGACTCTGGGACGCCAGTGATCACTGTCTAGCCTCCTGGAGGTGTCGTGGGACCAACTAGACGAAACACTGGTGAAAGGAGGTTCCCACCTGATGACCCCAAAGACATGTTAGTTATCACTGCTCATTAGTCTGTACAGCTAAATTAATAGCTATCATAGGACATGTTAAGCTTAGGGAGCTATTCACTGAGTCTGGTCCATTTTCTGTAGCACAAGCTTTGTGTTTATCTTAAATATTCCATTGCTGTTTGTTTGAAGTCGTTTCACTGTTTCAACTTTCTACCACCTGGACTTAATTTCTTACTTTCAGCTATTTTCAGTGTAGTTGATTAAAAAGCATTACACTGGTTATCTACAGCAGCTTTAGTGAAGTGGAAGTTGCACTGTTGTTTCTTCATTTCTGCTTGTGTTGTCCTTCTTCACATGATATTATCAGTTCAAACACTCTGTACACACGAGGTGGTGAAGGAAATCAAACTCTGCTCTGAACTCCACACAACTCATGAAGTGTCTTTAGTCCAGACTCGGGACATCTGGACCAGATGAAAGTGATACCCAAAGACCTTAGAGCAAAGTTATTTACGATTCCCTAAGGTTAGTGTTGCTGAGCTGAAACGAGGCTGTATCTATATATCCAAATGCACGCACACCTGACACACAAATTGTACAAAAACTGACAAAACACTAATTACCTATCTGCATTTTCAGTATCAACTCTTTATCCAGCAGCTACATGGTGGATGTTTATTAAAACACAAAGGGGTACAGGCCATCTGCCACAGAAAATGTGCATAGACACAGCTTAATGATAAATCAACTACAGATACAGTTTTCAAAAGACAACTGACTGTTAAACTGACCACCACCAGATGTGTTCATCATCTGCAGCAGTAACACATTGTAATGGCTCAGGCAGGTTGGACCTAAATGCAGACTGGCAGAAAAAGTCTGGATATTTGACTCGTCAAGCAGATGAGATGACAGTGTTGCCAGGCAGGAACACAGGTAGGAAAAACACATGCTGATAGCCAGAACGCTAGGAAAAATCATAGAGATTAAATAAAGATGGACGTAGCCTCTGTGACATCACCCACAGGTTTCTGAAGAGTGGTTTTGAAGCTGAGAGTGAGCTGCTCCTATTGTCGCCATCTTGGCAGTGCCTGACTCCACCCCTTACTCCCAGCTAATCCAAACATGTTTAAAGGGGAGGAGTGTTGAGCTGGATCTTCAGTGCATGGAAGTGTGTGACAAGCATACACTTGTATAAGTACATTCATATAATTACATAGTCTTCCATTCTTTATGTAACATAATAACTTTTTGTGTATAAGGCATCACATGTTCACATAAATCGGGTACATTATACTTAATCATTTTATTTTAGGTTGTTATAATGCATGATGAGTTATTTTTAACAGTTCTGTTCACAGAGCAGAACTCATAGGCAGAGCAGTCAAAGTCAGAGCAAGGTTCAGTAACAGATCTACCATCAGCGAGGGCAACAGGGAAACCAAGAGCAGGCTGGAGGCAGGAAACAGGAACCAGTGTTGCAAAACTGGGGTAAAAGGGCAGTATACAGTATATGCAGGGGAGGCCATGAGGGAATGGGGATCAGGTGACTTGAACAGCAGTAACACACTGAGGACACTACAGAGCAAGTGGGGAATGGCAGGGATATGAATGACAGAAGATGTCAGTGAACGAGAACACAGAAAAAAAAGACTGACTGAACAAATACTACAAAGTAGAAGCTAGAGTGAATGAGCTAGAGTTGGATAGATTGTTAGAAAGATTGTAGACAGCAGAGGCGGGTGTGATGTGACTGTTGTGCAGGCGGATTAAGTGCTGTGGAAATGAACATTATAAATCTAGAGGTAATCCCATCGCCCTTCAATATTTTTACCAAACCTTTAGGGGCTAAGCGTTATTAGTTTGTGCTGGTTATACCTCCCAGGTGAGACGCTTTTATGTGAACATGTATGATACTACTGATGATAGGAGAAATCTAGAGTGTCTGTGGCAAAATAAGTCGTCCCCTTTGAATTGTAAGGTTCTATCTACAGGTCTCTTTAATACATGAAAATGACACCCAGATAGAACCTTGTAATCCTGAGATCTCGCCTCCTGCTTGGAATTACAAGGTTCTATCTTGAAACACCTGACAAATAAAAAAGAATTTTTCAAACAGTTTACTCATAATCTTATTCATGTGGGGATGCCTTGGTGCCTCACCTAGCAGAGCACATACCACATGGGTTTAGTCCTAACTGCAGCGGCCATGGGTTCGAGTCTGACTGTGGTCCTTTGCAGCATGTCATTCCCTCTCTCTCCCTGACTTACTTGTCTCTCTCTCTCAATGCACTTATCAAAATAAAGGCAAAAATACAAAATAAATAAATAAATAAAAGATAAGATTAATGTTGTACCAGAGCGTACATGTAGTACATGTATCAGGCAGTTTAATTGAATTACATTACATACATCAGAATCTTTTTTTGTTTTTCTTATTCAAAAAAGTATAGAAAGTTATGTATAAAGGTCAGTTCTAAATATTTGGTCCAGTGCAGAGGCCGACTAGATATAGGAGCCATTAGTTTAAGTTTCCTTTAGGTTAGACAGCAAGTAAGTGTAACAGGTCAGTGTAATGGCAGTATTAAGTTTTGTTTTATTTCAGAAATGTTGAGTCTGATGATCTGTCTTATTTTTTTGGGGAAAAAAAAGAAAAACAGGTGGATGAATGAATGAAATTAGTGTTTATAGTGCAATTAAGACCCCCTTAATTAAAATGTAGACTATCAAGTTACCTTTAATGCATTAGGTGGCTAGCATGCAACAGTGAAAATAAACTTCTCAGCAAGATCTAAAACAATTTAAAATACACTGAACTTTGTACTGCTGTCCTTATTCTTGTAAACCTCATGTTATGGACAGTTCCTCATCTCCACTAAGTTGTCTGTCTTGTCTTTCCCTTTTCCTGGCGTCACTGAGCAGTGAGGCGACCTGACAGAGAAGTAGAAGATGATTGGTTGTCTTGTGTGCATTCTAAGTGCTGATTTGCTGTGAAGTAGAACCTTAAAAACCCATTTAGAGTTCGACTTTGAAGGTAGAAACTTTTTGTTTTTCTCAATAAGACGTCCAAAAATGCATAAAACCTTAAAAAAAACAACAGCAACAACAAAAAAACACCTCACATAATGTTAATAGGTTGTCACAGAATACAAATATGTTAATAACTACATTTTGACAAAAAGGTGAGTTAGAACCTTTTAATTCCAAGGGGATGAAGTGTTACAGTTCGTTCAGTTATTCAGTCATTCTCTGCTTTGCCATGATTCACTGTCTTGTCATTTCAGTCCCTGCCCTGCAGTAACCTCAGCCCTTCCCACCTCTCCAGTCACCTGATTCCCCCATGCCTCTCTGCTCATTGTTCCCCGTTCACTCATACACACTGGTTCATGTTCACTTGCACCCTGCCAGATTATCTAATGTGCCATGCCAGCTGTAGGCTTCCTGCCTGTTTTTGCCCCTCACCTTGTCTGCCTCACCCTTTTAATACAGATGAACCTTTTACCTGTGTCTCTGAGTTGTGCATCTAAGTCCTGTGTGTTCTGAGCTGTGACAAAAAGGATGTAAAAGAAGAGGACCCAATAGTGAGCCACTTCGTAACGTTTCCACCTGACTGTCACATGACTTGTGGAAAAAGCAGCATCGCTGTCATCAGAGAGCAGATCAGTAGTCCTGCAATTACTGCTGCTGTCAGAGGTCTGCCTCATTCCTGCAAATGAAGGGGAGATTAATTCACTGGTTCTCTCTGATGGACAGCAGCTGAAAGAAGAGACAGCATCCGCTTGACCCTGACTGACAGAAACACATGTCAACATTCTGCTCTCTGTCCTCAGCTCCTCCTCCACCTCCTCCTCTGCTTCTCCTTATCCCCTTCTACTCCCCCCAGCACTCCTCTTTTTCTATCACTTCATCCTCTTTGTCCTCCTCCTTCTGTCATCTTCACTCCTACCACCTCTGCCCCTTCCAAATTTACCTCCAATTCTACCTTCCTCCGCCCCCACATCCTCCCCATCCTCCTCCTTATGTCTCAGAAGCAGAGTTTCTGTCTGATGCTGACAGCTAACAAGTAATTACAGGTAATCATCTAAATGGACAGTAATTACTTCAAGGAGGGAGGGGCTGCAGTTTGTCTTTACAATATTGTGAGTTGGTGTCTAGCCCTTGACTTGCTTTTGTAAGTCCTTAACCCAGCAGCAGCGCCCATACCTACCACACATGCACACAGGCATGCACATACACATTTTTGCATACACACACATACATATACACAACTTTTTTCTTTCACTTACATTCGCTCACTGAACGCTGAGGACACCAAATCTTTTACACACATATCCTCAGTCAGTACTCCACCACCTCCACACACATCCTCCACATCTACAGCACTGTGCCCACTCTGCAGAAAACAAGTTCTTGCAGTGTTCAAGGAGCAATGGCAACCTCTGTCTCTGGTGTCCACTGAATCCGGCTCAAAGACCTTTGACCTCTTCACAGTGGATGCAGCCTGGTTCTGGCCTAGTTAATAGGTTTGTATTCTATACAATAAACACATACATGAAAAACAAAGGAACCTACAAGAGGATATGATATAATTAATTGTCTTTATCAGTCATTATTCTGACCTGTAAAATAAAAAAAAATAAAAAAATTATAGAGAAAGAGAGAAGCAACTGTCTCTTGACTGGACCTCTCTGTGTTCCTGTCATTCACGCTCTACATCAGAGCGTATGCAGCATCTAAACCTAGTACATCTGGACCTATGGTCAAATCCTGACATTATAACTGTGACGTCGTCTAACAAAATCACCAAACACACCAGTTAAAGACAAAGACTGAGCTGTGATTTCAGCTGGATTTACTGTAACATGATCACTCTGAGAGGAAGTTACAAGAAACTAAATCTTTTTTTCTTTTCAGGCTTTTGCCTTTATTACAGTCATAGTGAGAGAGAGAGAGAGAGAGAGAGAGAGAGAGAGAGAGAGAGAGAGAGGGACCAGTCCTAGCCTGGTCAGATGCGTACTCGAACTGATGAAGCCTCTTGGATGAGAGGTGAAACGTCTTCCCAGACAAATAACCTAGTCCAGTTGTTTTCGATTTAAAAAAAAAAAAACTCCTTTAGGATACTATGACCTGGACAAATGAGAATATACACAGGCTCAGAGAGAGAGAGAGAGAGAGAGAGAGCGAGAGAGAGAAAATGAAATGCAGCAAAGGGCCACAGGCTGGATTGAACCTGGGCCGCCGCAGCAAAGGCTCCCTCTGTTTGATATGTAGAGTTGGTCATAGTCGTTAGTATGAAGCCTCGTTACCGATGACTTCTCTCTCTTCCTCCCTCTCTTCTGCTCAGTGTGTTTTATGTTTAGTTATTCCTCTGCCTCCTTTAGTAATAATGATACATGGAATGAAAGAAGTTTATTTGCTGTACTGGAGGTGAGGCTTAGTGTATTGGAAGTGCTCCACCTTTTCCCTGCAGTTCCTGAGCAGCTGGGAAACTAGATTACCTTGGTAGACTCTGCACTCTGCTGAGCAGTGGTGGGAATATCAGTCAGTCAGTCAGTCAGTCACATTTGAAATTATAGGGATGGCCCCGCTTTTGTAGTTCAGCTAAAGATAAAGAAGAAACTGAAAAGAATATTTAACTAAATCTGTAAACATAATGAGAGTCAAACCGCAGCCTCTTGGATGAAAGTGTTTGGCGTGCTTGGACAAACTAAAACTTACCTAGTGGGAAACATGAATGCTTTTAGTCCTGGTTAGACTGGAGAATTGAATAATCTGGTGAGATATGAAAAACAACAATAAGGAGGACTAACAACCAATAAACTGTCCATAAAAAAAAAAAACATGAAACACAACCAGACAAGTTACAGGAAATATGATCACAATCTCTCCTTCCTAAGTTATAGCATTGAGTAATTGTAAAATAAGTGTTTTTACAGAACATTATAATGTCACAGTGAAGTTGACCTTTGACCTTTTGGATATGAAATGTCATCACTTCATAATTTTTCCTGTGAGAAAGTTTAAGTTAATTTGTGTCATAATTAATGTATGAATTCTGAAGTGATGGCCATAAACATGTTTTGGTCGGCGTGACCTTGACCTTTGACCTTTGACCACCAAATTCTAATTGGTTCATCTTTGAGTCCAAATGAATGTTTGTGCCAAATTTGAAGAAATTCTCTCATATCATTGCTGAGATATCAAGTTCACGAGAATGGGACGGACAACCTGAAATCATTATGTCTCTGGCCCGTGCTGTTGCTGAGGCGGAGACATAATGATGACATGACTGCATGTTTTGTTTTATTTGTAATGATATCAATAGTTTTCTTGGCAACTTGGACAGAGCATTTAAACTCTTGTCTTTCTTTACATCTCTGTAAGACATGCACTGAAGCTCCTCTGTGTTAATAAATGAATGAATGAATTTGACTGAACTAAGTTTTAGGAGAGGTGGTTGTGTTTATTTGAGTTTTTTACCCAACACATAGTGTGACATTTCTTAGAATTAAGACACCAGACATCATAACATTCATGAGTCCGCTGTTAAAGAACAGCTGTTGTGTGGAAATAACATAATTTACTGTTTGTGTCCTGGTAACTGTAACCAGACTTATGAAGTCATTAAATTCTGCAGCCTCTTTATTTAACACTAATTCAATCTCACAGGATCATTTTTTTTATTTTTATATTATTTTATTATTTCTTACATGTGGTACTATATTTCATCTCCAGTTTTAATGTCTTACATGCAGAAACATATAAGATCTATGAAATATGAGCCTAATAAGGTCAAACTGACCCAGAGAAGTAATTTGATTATTGGTGCAATCACGCAGTCAATTACTAATATCATGTATGTGATATCGGTGTTGAGTGAGAACAGAATGAAGCTGCCACGTTAAATTCAGACTGTTACTCTGAATAGGAGCCACTTCAGGTCAAATTGGACCATTAATGTAAATTGGTTATTGGTGGCGTTAGCTGAGGCCAGAGCAGTTTTGAATTTATATACTATCAATTAGAAAATTAATATCATTCATGAAAATAACTCAAATCATTATGACAGACAAGGCTTTAATAACTGAATCCGCCATTTGGGATTCATTTGAACGTAATCATGGTGAGTGTGTATTTTCTGCAGGTGAGGACAGAATACAACACAGACACAGTGTGAAGAGTGTAAACTGTAACAAAACAAACACACACACAGAAGAGCACGAATTTATGCTACTGCATTGTGGTCATGTGATTTCATTAGTTGAAGCTCTTCTCCGTGGTGTTCCATCCTAATTCAACAAAACGAATAAATTATCATGACGGAAGAAAAAAAAATCCAATGATCTAAACCATGTTATCCGGAGGTGAAGTGAGCACGCCCAAAATGTCACTAATAACCAGCCTGTGCACACAGCTATGGTAAGCACTGTAGGTCGGACTTCACCCCAAAGCTTAGATTGCATTTTTCCCCTATTTACAAAAAGGAATACACAGATTGCACGTTCCTGGTTCACACATTATGTATTTAAAGGCATATCTATTTATCATCACTGCAACAGAGCAAAACCAGAGGAACTCCTCAAACCTGAACAACCATCGACCCCCTGACAGGAGGGCGCTATTTCTCCTGAAACATAATAATAAACACCCTGACAGTGGCGTTCCTACCTTTGTCACCATGGTTATTATAATAATGCTCATGGCTTTGTGTGGTTTAGGAAAAGATGGTGATTTGGGTTGAAATAAGTACTTCCTCAACATTAGACGATCTTTGTTGCAATAGCAAGGTGGTTAACTTTGTCGAACCGTCATTGGTAATAGAAATAACATACTTTTATATGGGAATCGAACACCGCTCTCCTGTGCCATATTCATCTGTCCACCACAACCTCCTCCTGACATGGACTTTGTCTCTCTTTATACTACGTCACCACACTTTTCCCTTTGCTCCTGTCATCATTACTACAACCACTAGATGTCGCCTAGAAACAAAACATATCTATGGGGTGTTATAACCTGCTGCACAGACGACCTGTGGGCTCGTTTTTTGCAGGAGGACTATGGTGGCCGCACCGACAGCCACACATTGAACAAAGGCATGGCGGTAACTCTTTTCATTTGTTTATCTACTCTACTTTATAAGTCTTTCTTTCTGAGCAAAAAAAAAAAGCAGATATAAATATAACTCATGTTTTGGTTTAGTATAACACAGTTGTATCAGCAATATTTGACAGCATGGTTACGTATTTGGTGTGCACACATTTAGTTAACTTTCTTTGTCAATTTTGTTAAATTAGTTTAATACATTTAAGATGTTTGTTGTGTTATGAAATGAATTAAGTTTTCTTTGAGTTACCAGTTCCGGGGGGGGGGGGGGGGGGGGGTGGGGGGGGGGGGGGGGGGGGGGGGTTGCTGCTGGAGTTGCCGGGCTGGCCATCAAAAGGAGGTCCACTTCCATCAAGCCTGCTTAAATGGCGGCTGATTGCAAATTGGACTGCACCATGTTCCTCCAGCATCGTGGGAGGGGGCAGTGTCTTTATTAGTTTGGGTTTTGGTATTAATACTTTGACAATTCTGTTGAGTTAATATGGTATAGCACTATGCTGACATGTTTTGTCATTATTGTAGTTTGTTTAAATGGTTATGTTGGCCTGCCGAGCCACTATATATGTCTCCCCTATGTTTCAGTCAGGAGGTCAGTTTTGTGCTGTTAAGTTTGTTTCAGTTAGTGGTTAAGTTTAGTTCTGTTGCGTTGACTTTTTCGGGGGCCCAGAATTATAGTTTTGAAGCATTATTTGTCATTGCTTTTCCTTTTTGTAAATAAAAAAATGGATATTATTTGTCCAAAGACCTGTGTCTCTATGGTCTATCACCTCGGCCCCTGACAAGGACAGTCTGAAGGAAATGTAACGTCTAGTAAAAGTAGATATAACGTGCAGACAGTCACAGAGGGAGGGAGAAACAACCAGAGGCAGACAGTGGGGGAGGGAGGGAGCACAGCAGTGAGACAACTTACATAAAAACAGAGAGAGGACAACCACAACATAAAAATAAAAACAATACAGACTTCAAACGAGGCACTGGATAAAAGTCAATGAAATAGGAGTGAATTAACTAAAATCAAGGTACAATAAAAAAAAAATAAAAAAAAGGAAGAGGATCCCATTCAACGTGATCATCACACATAAAGAATGAACAGTTTGGTAATACAGCTGGGTACCTTTAAACTGAGCAATACAATTTTAATATAAACAGTGAAATAAACAGGCAGCTGGTATAAAGAGGCTAAAAGTCTTTGGACTGAAAATAAAGAAAATGAGTGATGGTGTTATGTGTGTCTTGCTGGGTTAACACATATTCACTTTTCATAGCTTTTTATTTATTTGATTCAATTCTTTGACATTATAGGATGTGACTATCTGCTGGCCCTTCTTCCAGAGAAGCAGCTGGAACACTGTGCCGCCATCTTCATCCATTTCCCGCCTTCATGCTCTGCGCTGTCGCGCTCTTGACACTGAGAGCCATCATTCATCTTTAGAGCTGTGACATCTCCTGTCTCACTTTGATGGGTGATCTCTCTTCTTGCTCTAATGACTATTATCTTTAATTCACAGAGTCTCAATTAACAGCTTACTGCAGGTCAGTGATTAACAATTAGCTGATAAAGACCCTGACACACTAACAGGACCAGAAAAGGAGCTGAGGACCCACCTCATACTAAATGTTCAAGCTCAAGTTTTTTAAATGCAGGAGCATTTCATGTGAATGAAATTTTAAGAATTAGATTTTTTCATAGTTCACTGCTGTGTGTATGACATGAGGAACTTGATATAATTATATTATATTGCATAATGGGATCTCTTCTTGTCTTGGCTTGCATGGCTACATTTGGCTTTAACTAAGAGCTGACGACAGCATGACGTCACCAGGTCTGACCTGATTCAGTCACTTTATCTAGAATCTGGGAGTTGTATTGCACAGACATGGCACTGTTTTCTGAGACATTATGAACACAAATGCACAGTGCTAATGAGGGAGGAAAATAATAATAACATCCTATCGCCATTTCAATCAGGATCTAGATCTAATCATCTAGACAAGCTTCATGCAGTCCCTCCTATCTACAGAATAGAAAACACTGTGTTGTCCTTCAAGGGAGCATGTCTTTATTAATGATCTGCCATCAATATGTTCCAATTCCTGTCCACTATTTGCAGATGACACTGTCATATATACCTCTAAACCTCACTTGCTGCAAATCTCAACCTCTGAACTGTCTCTCATGTACTAAACTATTACTTAATAAATCAAAATCATACACTATGGTCTTTGGTACTAGACAGAAAACTAATAATTTAATAACAATAGTCTGCACAGAGTTGATCGAATGAAGTACTTGGGGTTATGACTTGACACTGAACTTACATTTAAACATCACATTGATCATATAAAACACAAAGTTCATTTTGGAACAAGTGCTCTGTTTTGGTCCAGAAACTGTTTTACGCTTAGTGTCCAGAAGAAACTTGCATCAGAACTCATACTACCTGTTACATAGTGTTATGTTGTATGTGTGCACTTTGGCTGGTCTGCCCTCTGCACTCTCTTTTTCCCCCCCAACAGGTGACTTGGCACAGCTGATCCCTGTTCCCAATCAAGAGCTGGAGCTATAAAGGCGGCGTGATGAGGCTTGGCCGGTGCCAGATTGCTGTTCTGCAGCTGTTAAGCTGTGGGTGTGTTGTCTAAGGAAAGCTGTGTGAAGCTGTAGTGGTTATCTACGCTGATAGTGATCCTATCTAGCGCTCATTGTCTATTTGGTTTGTCTTAGTTTAGTGGTTAAGTAGTGATTTAAGTTACCCAGTGTTATACAGTCGGTTTTTTGTTGTGGTTTCTTTTTCTTTTATGAATAAAATTTGTTTGTTTGGCTGAATCTGTTTTCCTGTTTCTTTTCTCTTTTGCCTGGTTCATGTTCATGTTCATTGTTACTTCCTTCAATCCCTGGACTCTTTCTGGGAATGTAACACTACCATTTTTTGACCATTTGACAACCACCATTTGACTTGAGATGTGTGCATATAGGACCTCTCTGCCTTCTCTTTCTTTCTCTCACTCTTTTTCAGTATTGAGGTTCCTCTGATCCAGAGCATGGCTATCCTGGGAACTCCCTCTTTTTTTTTTCTCCCTACTTTTTCTCGCTCCCTTTAATTTACCCGAGACTTGAAGTCAGTGTCATCCACAATATATGTTTCCTCCTCCAGGAGACTCGCCAGTGTTTGCTGTGTCTTTCTGCTGACATCCTGTGTTGTCTAAAATCATCCTCCTTTAAACACAGTCTGTAACTTCTGTCTCTAGGGTTCTCTCAATCAAAAAAAAAGAAAAGATTGTGTTGGGTGATGTCATAGTATAGAGGAGTATAATAGGAGTTGTTGTCTTCATCACCATTACTGTAAACTCCAGTTTGACATTTAAAGTCAGAGTTTGAGCGACGCTGTACGGAGGACAGAGACTCAGGGAAGAGCTGGAGCTGAGACTGATGCTAACCTTTGTTCTGA
>NW_019525551.1:1272725-1308296 GCF_002814215.2 Seriola lalandi dorsalis | reverse complement strand
TCTGATAACTTCAGATCCAGACGTCCGACGACTAAAATCCTTCATCTGCTTCAAATATAGAGCTGAAAACCACCAAGGTGGAAAAAGTGTATGTGGCTTAAAACTAGATAAAAGTCAGTGTTGAGCTTCAGTCAGACAAACACACTGACACATGATCATAGAGGATATGATGTCATTGACAGGCGACCAAATGACACATAATGTTACCATGATTAAAAGTGAGAATGTGATACCACAGTAGAACATCGAAAGTTTGTGAGGGGACTGGTTACTAATGTTAAGCAGATGATATTCCAAACATCACATGCACAGAAGCAAAGACAGGGCAGTACGATGAAGCTGAGTGCATGCTGGGTAAAACATAAATCCAGCCACTGTTTATCAGACCTTCAGCCCAGGGTCTGGATTGGTCTGGATTACCTGAGTGACCTGTGCATTCTACACAGAGTTTAAACAAAAAAATCCTTTGCATTTGGAGAATTGAAACACAAACACACGCATACACACAAATGCTTGCACAGAGCAGAAGAAGATCACACTATCCCCCTCCTCCTCTCTGTCACTACACCCACACACACAGTTAATAGCTGCTAAGAAATCACATTTTGTAAATTGCGTTGTGGCACTAACCTTTTCTCTAGTAATTAATTGAGTGAGGAGAGGAGGCCTGCCTTAATGAAGTCAGCAATTTACTACAACATTTGCACGCACACACAGACACACATCTACCAACAGAATTGGCTGGGGAGGATCAGTTTATGAAGTTTTTTTTTTTAACTGGATATCTTAATTTGTTGATAATAAAATATGCATATTGCTTCAGAAGGATTTCCCTGTCTCTTATACACATCTAACCAAGATGCTAAGTTACAATAGTGGCAACATAACTGTACCCACTCTGCAAAGCAGGTAAACATTTTGACATCAAAGTACAGCAAAAAAAAAGAAGAAGAGTTCAAGCAATCATAGCACCAAATTTGTTTCCCTTACCTGCACTTATGAATGCAAAAGATATTCACAAGCAGGGATGATTGACAGATGTGTAATGTCATTTCAAGAAACAGTAGCTAGGATCCGCAAATGCAATGTGATTCTAACTGACCAAAAACACAGGAGGCATTCCTGATGAATCTTGTTGTGTGAGATACACAATCAGAATTCTAAACCTAGCCCAGTCCCCAACAGTCACTATAACCTCAGACCAAATCACAAATTACACAAAAATGTTCACAATAAGGAGGCACAGAGGCGAGCTGTCTATCAGTGTCAGCCGCCACGAATGGTGTGCTGGCCAGGCTTTTAAACTCTTTCCTCATCTGAATGCAAGAATGGCTGCAGCTGTGGCGTGGACTGGCAGGGTCATCGCTGCACCAATACGGGAAGCCAGCCTTCTCCAGACTTCCACACCATGCATTCTGCTCAATACTGATACTGATACCAGTCATCAATCAATAAGAGAACATGAGAGCAATGTTTACCTATTTGCCAGAAGGTGAGAAATAAAAGGAATAAAATTACAACAAAAATGGAAATAATATATATATATATATATATATACAGTGTGTGTGTGTGTGTGTGTGTGTGTGTAGGAACATGTAATGCTGAAACTGATGTTCTCATTTTGCTTCTTTAAATCATTAATTAAATTAAATTAATAGATTAATTTCTCTTAGTGGGACACAATGGGTGATTAAAGTGAGAGCTAAATGTTTTGGATCTCCTGTCAGTTGGATGGTATTAGATGGTATTAGAACACCTCCACAGGGAGGCAGCAGGAAGCCGGAACCACCTCAACTAACTCATTTTAATGTGAAGGAGCTAGTGTGAAGACTCTTCCTCTTCCTCTGCTGCTTGTAGGACCTCACACGTTCAGGTACCACAACCGCCTGTGAGCACAAGTGAAGGTTGGAGCGTAGATTGTCAGGTAAATGGCGACCTTCACCTTCCTGCTTAGCTCTTTCTTGATTTGAGCAACTTTAAAAAACAAAGATACAAATTGCTTTGCAGTAAAAACAAAAAATTAAAACTAAGTAAAATCCAAAACTTAAAAAAAGGTAATCCTAAAGATTTAAAAAAGAACCAGGTGTCTTCTGTGTGTGTGTGTGTGTGTGTGTGTGTGTGTGTGTTCCATGTTGTTTTGGCTTGGATTTAACTCTTTAGTTTACCTGCTGCAAACTGTCCCAGTGTGCTGGAGGTTGATGAAACCATAGGAACTACATCATCTGTAAAAAGCAGTGATCCTGTCCTGAGGTCACCAAACCAGAGGCCATTCCTCAGCTGAGGTTCATGAAAATCACAGACTGAACTGGAGGGAGAGGGCAGACGTTGAGAACATGCTGTCACATTCCACCTTCCTGCAGCACCCTCGACACCCTGAGAAACACAGGCCCCAGCATTCTGCAAGTCCAGCACATGAGGATTAGATGGGCAAATTCCCAGGGCTCCATCTGAATTACTGTGACTAACATTTTCCATCAGCTCATGTAAAACCTTTTTTACAAGTGAGTTTCGACAAAATCAGGTGTTGTGTCAGACGTTCTGAGGAAAATACCACATTTCTCTCAGAGCACAGTGACCACAGAGGAGAGTCTATGGTGCAGAAAAACAAAGAGTTAAACTAAACTAATAATGGAGCTGTCCCTGGCTCCAGCATCAAACAGCTGTCTGGATATCATAGAGGGAGAAATGTCAGCAAGATGTAGAGACAGAAGACAGAGGCCCTGAGCAACCTGCACCCAGGAAGTGAACATCTTATGGACGCAGTGAAGTGAGACCACAGCTGGACTGAACTGGGACAGAGTTTGAGGACGATGAGTTTCTGCTGGATAAAACGACCCAATCAGATAAAAACTGAACAACACTGATCGGATGAGTCTTTAGCAGCTTTTCCTTCTGTGACAGAAACAGCAAGACATCAGCTACAGCGTGAAAATTCATTCTCTTCACTGAAGCATGCTCACACAAGACAAGCTAGGCTGAGAAAGTTCAACACAACTTCAAGAAGGCTGCAGTTCCTCTGAATGAGGGAAAGACACAGTTTTTATTCCTCTGCGCTGGCGACAGTCAAATCGGGAGGCATGTTGTTTTCAGGTTGTCCCTCTATTCTTGTGGACCAGTATCTCAGTAACATCTTGATGAAATTTCTTCAGATCTGGTACATTGTCCACTGGGACCAAAATGGTTCATATTTTCTATGACTCTCCATAAACAGGGATGTGAAACTAGTGTCAGTGGAGGAGGCAGACAACCACAAGGAGGTGATTGTAGTTTTTTTGTGATTTCATTAATGTTGTTGGCCCTTTATGGTAAGTGGAGGTCATGATCACATGATTCCGTAGCCTTTACCATCAGTAAGCTGTAGTTGTTGTATTATTTTTTTATCTATCTATCGACTTAAAATCTAATCCTGTCTTACTGTACTCTGTATCATTCATCTCGGGCTTAGATGTGCCATCTGCCTAATTAGGGTCTTGTTCCCCCTGGTCTGTGGTGCCACCATCTCACAGGCTCCTACAGCGCTGATCTCAACCCTGCAGCTAGAACAATATCACTTTAGATATCAATGGCTATATTTTGGAGAGAAATAAATAAACAAGGGCCACTAAGAGGAAGTTGATTCCAGTGGAAATGTTAAGGGAAAATGAATCTTCTTTTGAGCTTGATCAGATATTAAAACAGATTCCAGTCACTTGTATGCATGTCATTGCTCCTCTTTATTTCATGATTACACAGCACACGGTCAAATCATTCTCTGAATAATGAGGTCACACTAGAGGAGATGCAGGAAGTGGTAAACCAAGATGTAGAAGAACCTCTGAATGAAGTCCAGATGTGGTGAATATGTTGTATTGTCTGTTTCAGAATGATGTTGTTCCATCAGTGTGGAACAAGTCCATAATAAAACCCATCCCCAAATCTGCAAGTGTTGATCCTAGAGCACCATTAAATTACAGAGGCATTAGTCTGATTACAGTGTACAAATTACATTCAGACTGAATCATTACTCAGAGACTCGTGGAACATTGGTGGATGATCGGAGTGGTTTTAGGAAAACAGAACATATTTATGTCACATCCTCTGTGGTGAAATCAACACTACAAGAAGGGTAAAAGACATTTGTTTTGTTGAATGTAAGAAAGCCTTTGGCTAGAGTAACAGATACTGTTTAGAATATAAATGAATATGTTCTGGTATTGATGGTACTGTGCAGTTTTCTCCCTCTGTGTCTCTGCTGTTGGAGAGCTCACTCACAAGCAGGCCTGCTGTCCTGCCTCGTTTTCAGTTGTGTGTGGTGCAGTGAAGCAGACGGATGAGGAAGAGGGGGACACAGAGGCTGAGTGGAGAGGAGGGGAGAGAAGCATGGTAGCAAGCTAAAGGGGTGATGGTTATCCATGAAACAGAGTGGAGGGTGACTGAATTGCACAGTGGGATGTTGGCTGTGAGTGAAAAAAACACAAGTCTGAACATCTTGATGAGCTGAAGTTAACATCTGAGTTTTTTCTACAGGATACCTGCTGTCTCCATGCTGCATTAGGGTTGTCACGATACCAAATTTCTGTTTCGATACCGATACCAATATGTATTTCGATACTTTTCGATACTTTTTGTAAAAAATATTTCATTATATTATGTATTGCCTTAATGGGTTATTTAAATATTTAAAGAATGTAATTTAATTTTTAAAAATATATTTTTTTATGTATTTATTAACCATGGACATGTTTTAGCTCTCTGTTTGCAGGCTACTGTAGGTTTACTACTGGGCTGGGAGGGGCTTTGTACTTCTTTCATTGACATTACAGTGCAGTGAACAGGTGAACAACATTATCACCTGTCGTTCTTGACTGAAGTCTCGGAACAAGTCCGCATGGTTGTCCTTTAAATGTTTCGACAGATTTGAAGTGTTGGCTCCTTCTGCGAGACACACTTTGTAGCACCGCTTGCACTGCGGTGCCTCTGGGTTCAGTGGCTCGCCTTTATCGTTCGGTTTGAACCCGAAATATTTCCACACCGAACTTTGGGCCCCTATTTTGACCACAAGTACGGGCTTTTCTGCAGCTGCCATCTCTATCTACGGTATATTCTTCAACCCGCTCCGTCTGTCTAAGACGCGACTTGTCGTTTCTCTCTCCTCTTCAGTCTAAACATGCGAGTGCGCGTGGGACGCGGCTTACATCCTCTCGGGCAACTACGTCACACTCGCTGGCCTCGCTGTGCTTAAAGAGACAGGCTCCAATTTACCAATTCATTTGCATTCAATAAAATGAAATAAAAGTACCGTTTGTTTTTAAATGCCGGTATAGTACCGTTTTCAAAACTCTAGTATCGCGGTACTATACTGGTACCGGTATACCGTGCAACCCTATGCTGCATACTCTTTCATCTCAGTCTTTATCTTTGTTGTTCATTTCTATGCCTTTTTGTATTTTTATTCTCATCATATGTTGAAAATATTTCCATCAAATGTTCTTGGTTGGTTTCAAAACATAAAAACATTTCAACGTCGAAATCACTTTAGTTATGTAGTTGAACATATATTCTATTAAGTCTGTGTCATTTCAAAATGGGGTTGATTAAGAGAACAAGTGAATTCAAAACAACTATGGGCTAAATTATTTTGGGCCATCAGACTCTAGTGGCCATTAGAGGAACTGCAGGTTTTGGTACTTCAGTGTTGGCTTCATGTTTCAGCCTCAAGGGTTGCAGTTTAGTTAAAAACAGTCTGGTTTCCAAATATAGGCCTAAAGAAGGATATTAGACATACAAAACACTTTGGAAACAACAACACTATATTATTGTCTGAATAAACTTCAAACCTCTTTACACTTTAAACTGCAAACGCTTCTTGCTTTGGTTATACAGCTACAAGAAATGTTAAAGTTTCATAAAGACTCCAATATTTTTTCCCTTAAATCAACATGGGAAACTTAAAGGTATCATTTACTGAGGGACAGTGGAGAAGAATTCTCTGTTCTGGTCACCAGCATCATCTTCATGGCACACTTCCCTTGGTAACCTGGCGGCATTAGAACAATTCTCATATAGGCTGCTTGATGAGGTGGAGGAGTATAATTTGAATGGGAGCAGTGTCAGTCTTATATATCGGGAGTTTAAAGGCGTTTCCAGCTCATCAAACTAACGGTAAACTATTATATAAAGTGCACTTGATTGTAACATCAGTGGACAAGCAATGCTGTAAGCTTTTAAGCACTCTATGCATCACAGTCATGCTGGCCCTTATCTTTTTTTCTTTTCAGTGTGTTATCCTCTCTTTATTTTTTGGTAGGGTGTGGTCATCATTGTATTCATACTTTCCTTTTTATGTTATTTTAATGTCCCATGTCCCAAGTTTTGTTTATTGTGAAAACTAGTAATCATAAAAGAAAATATTCTAAATGAAGCATACTGTAGCGTCCACCAGGACGTGTCGGAGGGACGAGTGCAGCGTTAACCAGTTTAACGGTTTATTACTGAACAGGATGGGTTACTGTCGGCCATAACCACGCCAAAACCACAAACTCACCGGCATTAACTGTGCTACAGCTCAACATGTGTTCTCCTTTTCTGTAGCTCTCACACTCACTTGCACGTGCACGCTCACGTACCTCATGCACTCGCACCCCGCCCCTACCTGTTCTACACCCACAGACCTGGCATTTTCACAGAACATCTGAACATGTACAACATTATACAGGAACATTACTGCAGGGTCGCTATATTGCCACCCCCTTACTAAGTCCCTCGCCCTGAAGGGTCGCATAAAAAGCCTCTGAGATGGCCCGGGGCTATTCTCTGTCTCTGAGGCTGCCTTGGAGTGAACACCAGCGACTGCCTCTGTATGGGGCCAGCCTGTCCCTATGAAGGGCCACTCGTCTCCCTCTAGGTGGCAGCTGGACCCTGTATACCACCTCTCCCAGCTTCTCCAATACTTCACAAGGGCCCACCCAGTGACAGTCCAACTTAGGGCACCGTCCCTTCTTCCTTCTTGGACTATACACCCATACCAGGTCCCCGGCCTTGAAGTCCCCCCCTCTAGCCCTCATGTCATAGTTTCTCTCTGTCTCATGCCCGCCTTCTGAAGCTGGTTGCGGGCAAAGGCATGTACTGACTCCATTCGATCCTGGAGCCTCCTGGCGTATTCCGGTCCCGGTGGAACCGCCAGTGTGTCTGGGGGTCTGCAGAAAAGGCAATTTTTGCCGGCGTCCGCAGCTCGCCCCAACATAAGCAGGACCGGTGTGCATGAGGTGGAATCCTGCACAGCTGACCTGTAGGCCCATAGGACGAGAAGGAGGTGCATGTCCCAATCACACTGATGTTCCGCACTGAGGATAGCAAGTTGTTTCGCTAGAGTCCTGTTGAACTGTTCGACCAGTCTGTCACTCTGTGGGTGCAGAGGAGTAGTCCGCGTCTTCTGCATGCCCAGCCGGTCACACATAGCAGCGAATACACTTGACTAAAAGTTTCTTCCTTGGTCACTGAGGATGACCTCGGCCGCTCCAAATCTGGCAAACATGCCCTCCACCAGAGCATCTGCAATGGTCACTGCCTCCTGGTCTGGTATGGCGTACACCTCCGGCCATTTTGTAAAATAGTCCATGGCGGCCAGAACGTAACGGTTCCCCTTCTCTGTGCGCAGGAATGGGCCCATTCTGTCCACCGCCACCTTCTCCATCAGGGTCCCCACCGCTAGCTGCTGAAGCTGGGCGCGCGACTGATCAGTGGGGCCTTTGTGCGCTGTACAGAGGTCACAGCGGCGGCAGAAGTCCTCAACGTCCCTCCTGCACTGACCCCAGTAAAAGCTCTGGCGGAGTCGATGCAAGGTTTTGGAGACCCCGAAGTGTCCTGCCCCCATAGTTCCATGAGAGGTCTTTAGCACCGATTCCCTCAGTGCCCTGGGGACCACCACCTGCCACCTCTCCTCTCCTGTAGCTGGCTCTTTCCAGGCTCTCTGAAGCACTCCATCCTTCACCCGGAGAGCCTCAAACTTTGCAACGAGTCCTTTGGTGGCAGGCGAGCACCCCGCGACCTCATTCCACAATGGTTTTTGTCCTGACTCCACCCACCCCAGCACGGGTTGTAGATCAGCATCCTGTTCCTGCTGCGCTCTCCATTCGGGTGAGTCAACGACCTGTGCTTCTCTGCAGACCGGCCCGACTTCGTTATGCATGTGGTCTCGCTCTTCTTCTGCACGGAGCTCTTTCTCCTGATCCAATCTCTTTTCACAGTACCGGCAGCCGCTGGGAGCACAAGGGTGCCGGGACATGGCGTCGGCGTTAGTATGGCGAGCCCCAGCCTTGTGCTCCACTGTGAAGATGTACGGTGCCAGTTCTTCCAGCCAGCGTGCAATCTGCCCCTCAGGCTCCTTGAAGGACATTAACCACTGGAGGGCTGAGTGGTCAGTCCGCACCGTGAAGGGCAGGCCGCACAGGTAGTACTTGAAGTGGCTGATTGCTCTCACAATTGTAAGCAGCTCTCTGCGTGTCACACAATAGCGCTGTTCAGCCTTGTTGAAGGTCTTGCTGAAGTACGCCACCACCTTCTCCCCCTCCGGTCCCACCTGGCTCAACACCGCCCCCATCCCCACATCACTGGCGTCTGTATCCAGGACGAACGGCAGGTTGAGGTTTTGGGGGGGTGAGGATGGGAGACTCTGTCAAGGTCCTCTTCAAAGAGCTGAAGGCCAGCTCACACTCGGGAGTCCAGGCAAAATCACAGTCTTTCTGCTGCAGGCAGAACAGGGGTGTGGCTATGCAAGAGAAGCCCCGCACGAACCGCCTGTAGTAGGACGCCAGTCCGATGAAGCTCTTCAGCTCTCGCAGATTGGTGAGGGCTGGCCAGTCCTTAACTGCCCAGCTCTGAACGTAGCACACCAGGCTGGCTGCACTGTCCAAACCGTGGCTTCAGAGCCCCAACCAAAGCCCCATAGTCAGCTCTTTTGGCCGGGCTGAGCAGTAGCAAACATGATAATGCTTCTTCTACCAGCTGGGGCGCCTTGATGTCCTCAGACCAGCCCATAGCCTGTGCCAACAGTTCAAATTGAGCATGGAAGGCTTCCCAGTCTGTTTTGCTGTTATATTTCGGTGTTTTCATTTGGAGCTGGTTACACCGTGCACATCCGGCACTGCGTCCCTACCGGCTGAAGTTCCCGCGCTGGCGCATCGCTCGGCGAGTCGAAGCTGGCGGTAGCAGCTAGCACTCTGGCTGCCTGTTTCAGGCGAGTTAAATGTTCTGGAGCATGGTCAAACTCACGCCATACACTGTCCATCACCTCTTCCTTGACTTTCGGACGAGCTCCGGGCCGGTCCCGCTGTGCAGCCATCCCGTGTACAGGCGATGAAGCAGAGTTAGCAGAGTCAGGGTTAGCCGGGAAAACTCCGTAGTTTAACTTCTGACACCAAATGTAGCGTCCACCAGGACGTGTCGGAAGGACGAGTGAAGCGTTATTACTGAACAGGATGGGTTACTGTCGGCCGTAACCACGCCAAACCACAAACTCACTGGCATTAACTGTGCTACAGCTCAACATGTGTTCTCCTTTTCTGTAGCTCTCACACTCACCTGCACGCGCACGCTCATGTACCTCATGCACTCGCACCCCGCCCCTACCTGTTCTACACCCACAGACCTGGCATTTTCACAGAACATCTGAACATGTACAACATTATACAGGAACATTACTGCAGGGTCGCTACAATACATTTCAATAGAAGTAGGATTGTTTGGGTGGACAGTTTTAAGTGTCTATGTGAAGGGGGGGGATGAGTATGTGTGCTCTGTGGTTGAATAAAAATATATTAAAAGTAACAATGTAATTTAAAACCAGGCGAGAGCAGTTGCTAAAACCAAGAAGCAGGCAGAAACTGAAGGAGCATCTATACTGATATTTATTCAGCAAATAAGATCGGGAGTAAAATCACAGGATAAAGTCAATAAAAAGGGTAAAACTAAAGGCTAATGAAATGAGCTAAAATAGGGGCTAGCTAAAACTAAGGGGATGAAAGTCGAATAAATCAGTTCGAGAGTCTTATCTGTGGGGGGAAGGGGGCCGCAGAACAAATGCCGGATGCTGGCAGGAGCAGCTCCGGCTGTCTGTAGAGAAGCATGGATCCCTGCTGTAATCACTCAGCTTGTCCGTCCACTGGCAGCTACCGGCGTCGCACCCCTCCGGCTACGGCTGCTCCTCCTCACTGCTTCCGCGGCTATGGGGAGGTAAGGCGGCAGTCACTGCACTTTTAAACACACGCACGCAGCCAGGAACCGCTACTCACACGGCAGGGCAGAGTCACACTCTGCCCGTTTTCACCATCAGGCCCTCGTCTTATCACTCGTCAGGTTGCCATGGCTTCTGTCGGTGGCGATTACTGGCGTCGCGTGTCGGTCTGCTGCAGTTGTTCTCTTCTTCTTCCCCTGTTCCTGCTTCCTCGCTCTCCTTCCTGCCAGTTCCGCTGTCCTTTTGAGTCCGCCCATCACACCTCACAGGTGTGGTTAATTAACAGTGGAGGGGAAGTCACCACCGAATAAAGGGTTTCAACAATAAAAGCACAGCAACACAGCTCACAATAGAAACATGCAACATGCAATAAAATTGATAATGCGTGCAAACACTCCACACTAAAATCATAAATACGCTTACTAAAACATGCCGTACACTAAGGCCATAAAAAAAAAAAAAAACAGTCACAATTTACCCGTGTGACATCTAGAACAGTTTTTTTTTCCGCTGGCCCCGTCCTCAGCAGCTCATCACTCAGCTTCTGTACCAATGCTGCTGCTGCTTCTCTTTTGAATCTACTGCAGGTCACACACTGACTACACGACTCTACGTCTAATAACCTCATAAATCACTTTAAGTCATTTATTTCTGGGCATGGGTTTGCATGAGTTGGAAGTTACGACCTTAAGACCAGCCTTTTATTGGAAACATGGCTTAGGACCTTAGTATGTCCAAAAACCCGTACTGAAGCCCTGTGTTTGAGAAGGTAGAAAACAAATGCAGTAGTTTATGTTTAGACACAAATGTCGGATTCTTTCTCTTGGTTTTCCACAAAACAACAACAACAACAACAATGTAGTAATGTCTCCGAGCATCGAACACTACAGTTTACATTCAGCTGCTTTGTCTGAGGAAGCTGCACAAACAGCATCATCTAGTATTCAGTGTCATCATCAGTCTGCAGGCGTTCTGTTGTGATCATTTCATTTTCTGGCCCATCTTTAATGTTGGCTCTTTAATCTGTTGTACTTATTAAATATATTACATTTCTGGACCATCTGAACGAGTTCCTCTCCGTAAATTCATCACCCTCATGCACTGAAATGAGTCTGTTTCTAAAAGACCATTTCATTAACTTCATCCATTTAGTTCAAAATTGAAAATCTAATTGGGAAATCGCTGTGATATCTGTGAGTATGCATATGTGTGTGTACATATGCATGTGTGTGTGTGTGAGAGCGTGTGTGTATGTCCAGTGAATAAAAGAAAGCTTTTAATTGCATTGTTCTTTGATCAATGCATGTTTATTAGTGGGTGAAAGTCACATTAACCTTTCCATCGGCCCTGACATTTCCTCTCCTCCTAAATGGAGAATTAAAGACCATTGGAAAGTCATTAGTGAAATTTACGGCTCCTGTTGGCTGGTCAGCCATTAGAGAGGCTGCAGGACCACAGAGCGCTCTTCACAATCTTCTGCCAAGTCACTTTTACTGTTTAAGGGAGAAGTGTGTGTAAAGACAAAAAGCTTTTCCCCCCCAAAAGAACATTTATTTGTCAGGTAACAATCACACGACACTATCTACTGCCTCAGCTCCCCTCAGCCCTGTCTCCAGCTCCTCTTCATCCATCCCATGTTTCCTCCCCAGACCTGCCATTCTCCCTCTGCCCACAAGATGCCCCCAGACTGTGTCCATATACACCTGCTCACCTATTTTACATTTTCCCAATCACCTGGACTTCCTTCCCCACTCATACACCTGATCCCAGTTCCCTCATTACCCAAGTCAGTATTTACTTTGGCATTTGTCACAAGTTCAATTGTTTCTGTGTTTCCCTAAGAGTCTGCAACCTACGTTCCTAGGCTAGAGTCAACCACTAACCACTTCTCCTCGACCTAGATGGAAAACGTCATGAGGTCAAGGAATGATGTGAAGGAGAATTCATAAGGACCTAGGAAAAGAATCTGACTGTACTTACGCTAGGATCTTTTTTTATCCAACTTTATTTGTAACACATGGACGATAAATCTTCCTTTACTAACCACAGAAACAAAACAAACAGGACTGAAGTGCTGAAATAAGATAATATGAAATAAGATATCAAATACAGAAAGTTGAGCCATTAATAATAAGTGAGCAAGGATCAGAATAAATTATATTCAGACATACTGTAAGTAGGTTATATCAAGTTTTGAATGTTTTATACATTTGTTAAGTATAAAAATGTATTTTCTTTAGTGCAGTGAGCAGTTTTGAAACATAATTTATATATATAGACTGTTATGATGATGATGATAAAGATGATGCTTGTTCTTCATGACTCATAGATGGATTTAAAGAGAATGAATCTATATTCATGGATTTGGGCTTCAGTCAATCAGACAAGGATTTCTATCAGTTCTGTTTCCTATGCTAAAGGAGATAAGATAGGAAGCACTGCAGCTCCTTTCCTCATCATTTAGAGAAGTGGAGAAGCTCTGATCATGATGCTGCTCAGAGATTGCAGCTCACTTCACTCGGTTTGAACCTTCCTACTGTTCAACCACAGCCCTAGTGTCTGCATGGCTGCATCCTGTGTCTGTTCCTGTCAGTGTGTATCTCACTTCCCTATTGATCCACCTATTTATTCATATTAAAGGAAGCTTCACCGCATCAACCTGTCATTATTGTGTCTGCATTTGGGTCCCAAACAAACAGTGACAACATGAGGAAGAATTATACTTTAACTTGGCAGAATCACACTGCAGCTTCTGCTTCCAGCTTCTGTCTCACTAGCTGGGTTTACATCACAGTTTTAAGCAAAACAGAAGCATTTTTTGTTTTGTTTTGTTTTGTTTTTTAAACGAAACACAGTAGCGAATGTTCTGTGTTTCCATCGAGTGATGTTATGTGTATAAATCTGGGTTTTCTCCTCTCATGATATCATTCCTATCAAACATGACAACAGATTTCCAGATCTGCCTCTCTGTTTGAACTGACTGGGGCCTGATACGACAGGAGACACAACCTGAATATGAAAAAGTCTTTCCATTTCAAGTACGTGAAATATTGCTTTGTTGAATCATCTGAAAAACCACCTTATGTGAGCCTACACATTATCTTAATGCAGTTTTTTTTCGAAATTCAACTGTTTCCATTACTCATTTTTAAATGAGCAATTTCTAATTGTGCATTAAGCGGGTTGATGGAAACACATCTACCACTGGCGAGCGCCTAAAAAGAAGAAGTTTGAAGGTCCCAAACAGCAGAGCAGTAGGAGGCTCCGCAGGCAAGTTTTTGGACAATTTGGAAAAACGTGGTGGAGTTCTTGTGTGCCTCCATGTTGGTGTGTGTTGTTTGAACCTGCAGTGCAGAACCTTTGTCTCCTCCCTCTGGCAGTGAGAGTAATTACACAAACTGTGGAATACAGAGAAGGTTCCACAGCTCCAGGATAACAATTCTCCAAATATTTTACAAACATATACAGTATATATCTTATAATTGTTATTAATATACTATATCATACTGTACATAATGGTTTCCATAATATTACAACACCATTATCATATTATTTTGTACTATTTCATATTCTATTCATATTTTTGATGAAAGATATATTACTGTTACATTGACAGGATGTCATAAATAATAATAATATCTATCTATATATATATATATCTATACACACACACACACACACACACACACACACACACACACACACTACATACTCATACACACATCATATTCTGTTATTACCCAACATACATCTCTGTAACTGTTTGTTGGTGTTGTCACCTGCATGCCTCGTGTGTCTCCTTCATGTCATTCTTGTTTTTGTTACATCATCTCATCCAAAAGTAACACAAAAATAAAACCATATCATCAGTTAGATACAAGTTGTCCACTTTCTAATGCCCTGCAAATATAGCTAAAATATTCCCTCTATATCATATAGTGTTCATCACTAATTTACCATTGTTTTAATTACTTTAAAGAGTACAATGAGATGAAAGCAGAAAAGCTGAAAGTGACAACTTTGAAATTGTGTGTGTGCTTTAACGGGAGACTGTATATTGCAATGTATAGTTATATACAAGGGAAGAGCAAAACTGATGCACACATAAATGAATAATGTTATTGACTTACTGTAACTGATCTGTGTCAAACTGAATGTGTATGACTCATGATGTTCTCTACGGGAGAGTTCACAGTATAAAACAGTTATTTGTGTCTGAACTTCTTTGTGTGTAGTTTTATATATAAAACATTCAGCTTTTGGGTCTCATCATTCAAGAGACCAGATGTTTCTTTGCTCCACTGGACAAAGGAACTCATACTCCACAGTTCCTCACCGTTCACACCTGGGGACGACCCTTCCCCCCACGGACCCCACTGGCCAGCCAGTGTGGGTCAGCGTGTGACATGTGACCCCCAAGGGTGTCACCAAACAAAACCAGTCCTCTGGCCCTCTTCTCTCTCTCTTCCCTTCTTGGCTTGCTCTAGAGAGCAGCTCCAGCTCTCTCCTCTCGGTTCATCAAAGGGCAACAAGGCCCCAGCCCAGGTCAGCTCTGCTACCTGAGAAACCAGCTCTCTCTCGCCGGCCTGCTCACAGCAGCCTGCAAACACTCTTCTCCTCATCAGCAGCGACCTGCTTCGGATTAACTGAGAGTGAACCAAATCGTCTTCAGAATCAGTAGCTACGACACAAGGCCAGCTGATTTTCCAAGCAACAGGAGTCGTAGCAGAGTTAGCATGGAACAGCTAACTCTGTGAGGAGAACAAAGGAGATAACAGCAAAGCAACACAGCCAGACAGGACTTTACTCCACCAGGAAGCCTCACAAATCACTGGACTTTACACCAACACTGGAAAGGACCTCTTTGTTTGTTCCAAGGACTGGGTAACGTTAACTGACTGGGCCTAACCTCTCCCAGCACAGCATAGCACAGCCAAGCAGCAGAAGTCTTAACTTTGTTAATGTACTTGTTGATTGATGTCTTGTTGTTGTAATGTTTGCTTAGGTTGTGGTCAGTCATACAGTTAATCGGGTACTCGTATATTCACACACATACCTGCAGTATGTCTCAGTTCTAGAACCTGCATGAAGCTAACCTCCTCCTTCTAACCTGGTACCTTTAGATTACATGAGCTAGGCTAACAAAGAAACTCACACCTTCCCTCCCACACACACCAGGTGGTCTCAGTGGCCATTTTGAGTAGTTCCTTTGTTTACCGCCATCTTGTGTAGTCTTCTTTGTTCAGGTCATGTGGTCACAGTGACCACTTTGAATCAGCCATCTTGCCTTTGTCTGTGTCCCCACAGACACGCACACATAGACAACCGAAATCCAACATATATGGTGTCCAGCCCATGAGGTAGAGCTCAGACCCAACACAGCGTAGCCAGAATCACCTTTAGCAGCACAGGCGTTAAACAGCTGCGTGTGCACTCCCTCTGAACTACTGCTCTGGGAAACTGGGAAAATGCTCTAAGAGCAATGGTTATCAGGAAACAGCTCTGTCCTTCACCTGAAGCTCTCTGTTGTGCACAACACAGACAAACCCTCCAGAGCAGATGTAAACGTACTAAACTCATGTCTGACCCTTCACATTACTTTCTCTTTATCCTTGAAAAAATGACAATGAAGATGGTGGTGTTGGCCCACTGAACATCTGATGTGGAGTTCACATTCAAACACAGGAGCCTGAAGCCGTTCCAGTCACAATTCAAGATGCTTAGGTTAATGGATGGATGGATGATTTTTTTTCTGTACATGAGATATTAAAGTACATAAAGACAAAATAAGTGCAATTAAAAAGTAAATCAAGCTGACATTACTTCAACTTATGCAGCCACTATCTCTTTCTTCACCGTCAGGGTATTAACAATAACATGTTAACCAAATAACTGCTATAATATTAACCAAATAAAATAACATAAGTCCACTCATCAACTCTCAGTAGTTCTTGGTTCTCTTTGTTCTCAGTGATTTGGAGGGAAAGGGCATTGCAGATTGAAGGGTGGAGTTATATAACTTCCTGGGTGTGGTAAATAGGATGACAGGTGATTTCAGGTGAGGCAGGGTATCAAACCTGTGATTGAACAATCCTCGTTTTCACACACACATTCACACATTTCCCTGTTTACACACAGAGACAGAGTGAAGGCAACAGATCCTTAGAGAAGAAGACGTAGAGGAAGTAGAAACAGATGTTTACAGCAGCTCACTCTCACTGACCTCTCATCCTATTTCCCTTCTCTCTGGGAGAATAGAATTAGGGCCATAAGTCGTATTTACAATCACACAAAGCAGTGACATGGTCTGTGTGTCTGCCATCACAGTGTGTCACCTATAACCTGAGTGATTGATATCTCTTTTTGTAATCAGACTTAAAATGGATCCAAAATAGGCAAAGAAGAGTGAAATCTACTCAATGTGAGTAAAATTTTATTTCTATTTTTTAAAATTAAACAAAAAAAAAATTAGATTAAGAAAAAAATAAGCAAACCACATTTTTCTATTATATTTCAATTTAGATGTTTCATTTGAAAGGAGAACATGACAGTTAAGAAACATCAATGCTTGCTTTGAAAACTTTGTGCAAGTTAATTTCAAAATTTTTTTAGGTTTGCAACCTAGCTCCTACAACATTTTGCAGTTTAGTGAATGAGTGGCTTGTGGGATACTCAGAAAGAGGTACACATATTTTAACAATGACAAAGGACAATCAAAAAGGGGTTTGTTACAGCATATTCTACAATAAATTTTATTGTGAAGAAAGATTTCTGAATATAATCTAATCTACATGACTTAACAATATAACAAATGACAATCAGATATATTTTATTTATTTGCTTTACAGTCATAAGTGTTCTTACAGCTTGTGCTCTATTAAAAAAACAAATTAAAATAAAAGGGGTTCTTTACTATTGTCATACTTTTGAAACTAAACGAGAGTCAGTGCAGAATCCTGACATTGACAAAAGTCTGTGACTTTGCGATGATAATTGTAAATGAAAAAATTCACCCAAAAGTCATATGAAATACATAAATAAATAAATGATAAAATAAAATCCATATACTGTTAATTAGCTCCAATAAAATAATAAATTCAACATTTTGGTCAAACAGACCTTCAGACTTTAATGACTCTTCCTCTCTGCTTTGGCAGCAGGAACATGCTGACGTTTTAACTTTTTACATGTGTAACATGTTCATGATGGCTTATTCAAATTCTTGTTTCTATTCTTGTTGTTCTAAATCTAGGTTACACTGTATAAATTTCACCTTACTGAATTTGTGTGTTTTTGATCTCATATCATGTTTGGTAATTGACTCATGTTGATTGTGATTCATATGAACTCAGAGCTGGAGAGCTGACGACACTGAGCCGGATGATGATCAGCTGATAGTGAAGTCAGGTAGAACCCAAAGAGAGCGACACTGAGGGGAACTTGATTTGTGATACAGTAGCTCTTGAATGTGATGACTGTAAAGTCATTTCCAGCTGCTGCTGTCACAGGGTAGCGTTCAGCACATCTCACAGTGAACAGGGTCCTCTGGTGGTGAAGAGAAAAATCAAGAGATTTCTTTTTAATGGTTATATTCTCATTGTTCCGTAAGGTTTTGTGCGCAGAAAAATTGTGAATGAAGCATAACTTCCAGGCAAGAAGACATTGCTGATGAAAATTAGATAATGACACAGGAAGTTTGTTAGGTGAGTAATTACATGTAAGAACAAAAGAGAGACCACCAAAACAAAGAACAAAAGAGACACCGATTTGCCAGACATCTTTTTAGCCAATTAGTTTTAAAGGTATTCACAATATCAATGAAATCTAATACTTCAAGACCTCCATCCGCTCCACTGTTGGAAAGTACTGCCTTTTTAAGTTTATGAGGTTTATTTTTTCAAATGAAGTCAAGGAATAACTTGTGAAATTCTTTTCTTGTAGGGTCATTAACAAAAAGAGAAAGGGAAAGATAAACAAAGTGAGAGAGGCCCTCAGCTTTAGACAAAAGAACCCTGCCATATAATGTTAGATCTCTTGTTTTCTTAATCCTTCCATTAAAGTTCAGTTGCTGTCTAGCTATAGAGTATTTTTATGTGAATGCCCAAATAATTAACTGTGTTCTCCACAGGAATATTTTCAATTAACACATCTTCACAATTTTGCATGGGCAACAACTCACATTTTGATACATGAAGCTTCAAGCCTGAAGCTTGTGAAAACTTTCCACAAGATCAAAAGCCTTCATCAACTGATCTTTATCTTTTAAGAAAATAGTCGTGTCAACAGCAAGTTGTGAAATTTTTATTTCCCTATCAAATATAGAAATTCCTTTAAAAAAAAAATCTGGCTCATTCATAATATTTAAGGATAATATTTCAGCATCTAAAATAAATATAAAGGGTGAAAAGGGGCAGCCCTGTCTGACACTGCATTTTGTATCACATCTATGGGAGGAGTTGAAATTGATGATCACAGAGCTATTGATACCTTTATAAAACATATCAATTATACTTAGAAAAGAGTTACCAAAATCCAACAATTTAAGGCATTCTATAAGAAAACTTATGTTCAATGGATATCGAAGGCTTTATAAATATCTAAGAAAAGAATGAAAGTTTCAGAATGTACTGAGTCGGTATAGTCCAATAATCTAATACAAGTCTTATATTATTAATAATATTCTGGCCTTAATAATAATATAATAATAAAACTAGATTGTGTTTCAGCAACGATTTGATCAACAACGAGTCTTGTCTTTAGTCTATTTGCATAAGCCATGGCCAAAACTTTGTAATCAATAGTTAATTATCTATGTATAAAGTATCTTTATCCAATTTTGGAATAAGTGAAATGACACCTTGTCTCATTGTTGTAGTCATCTCTCCCTGACTGATACATTCTAAGGGTTTTGAATAAGGTCGCAAAAATGAAACGTAAAATTCAACTGAAAGACCATCAATACCTGACGATTTTCCTTTTTTCACTGGAAAAAGAGCTGCTCTTATTTCATTTAGTGTCAGATCTGAATCACAGTGTCTTAAGGTCCTCGTCTATAGTAGGGATATGTCTTTTAATTTTACTGATAAAATTATTTGATTTTTCATTCAGTTATTGAATTCAGATGTATATAACTTACCATAAAATAGGAGACAAAGTTAAAGTACTCTTTTTGCTTGCAACACAATTTCCAATATACGTTAATATTTCACCAACCAACCATTTTACACTTCCATTGAAGTCATTGTCCTTAAGGAGAGCATTATTAAATTTCCAGTAGCCTCTTAGTTTTGGAGTATCCTGTAGGCCACATAATTTAAGAATAATTCATTTATGATCTGACAAAGGAGCAAATGAATGACAGGCACCTTTAACAAGGTGAATAGCACATCAGACATCAGACATCAGAAAAAGATCAATCCTGGATTTAGAGAATGAATTTTAAAAAAATTATATAAAATTCCGAATATTTATAGAAGAGCTCATTTAGTTTTAAGGTTATCTGGGAATAAAGGAGCTTGTTGGAGGAGTGTGAGTTATAGCCATAAATATTACACACTATAAAAATTCAATTATCCTGTTTAAGTGTGATAGCAATCCAACTGCCATCATTTGACGGAATTATCTCTAGGATTTCCCCATTAATTCTAAGCCGGAAAACCGCGACTCCTGCAAAGTGGTTGGAACCATGACTACATTGGATGCCATTTCCTCACTGTCTCACATGAATGAGTTTCCTGTAGTAATATTAAACCGGCTTCACTTCTTTTACAGAATAAAAAAAGTTTATCTCCTCTTACTTGCATCACAAATACCCCTGACATTAAATGAAATTACAGTTAAGGATTTTAACTAAAAATCCATCAAAGAAATTATAAAAATTAAACAGAAATCAACAAATTAGAAAATTTGAAGCCCTCAATTAAACAGCTAACAAGAACTTTAGGATGTGTTTTAGTCTCCTTTGAAGAGGGAGTGATGAACAACCATTCGAATGTTGAACATATGTTGTGACTCAAGAATACAGCTGTATTATTTAAGATAATGAAGTATAATGAAGTACAAGCAGCCCTTACCGTAACAATTATATTCAACTGATAACTGAAGTAAAGTTATTATAAACTTTAATTTTATAATTAATATATAATAATATAACATTTTTATTTTTATAAACTATTGTACATTTGTAAATAACTAAATTAATAAAAAAAATATATATATATATAAATATATATTATCTAAATAGGTAGCTATACTAGATTTGGGCCATTCATTTTGAGCAAAAGGGTAAACTGCTGCACCAAATTATAGAACCAGGACAAGATAACTTAAGGCAGTGTTACCAGGTGTTGCTTGGTGAGGATGATGACCTGTTCAGTAGCCAACCATATTCCACACACACAGACCACTGACAAGAGTTGAGGCAATATATTCAGTATATTATTTTACCTCACAGTTGGAGGTCTTGGTGGGACGTGTTCAGCAGATTGTTAAACTCTGAAAATCTCAATTCATCAGAGCCCACAAGAATTAATTCATGCCCACGTGATCGATCTTCTTCCCATCTATCAGAGCAAAGGGTAATGAAGGTAATGAAGCCTTTTTCCCTTCCTTTTTTTGCTTTGTCCACAAGAGGCCAGAGTTTCTCTCCTGCAACCCCGTCCTCAGGAGACAAAGCCTCGGCAAGCGTCAGATTATTATCCTTGAATCCTTTTGCACACTTCCAAACAGCGTCGCGTATACGGTGAAGTGCAAACAAGATGATAGTAGACCGGTAGGATCCATCCTTTCTTTTTTGGCGAGGACAATTGGCTATGTCGCCACCCTCCTCCAGATATTCATTATGACCGGGAGCAACTTAATCACTTCTTTTCTCACATCCTCATTGGCCTCCTCCTTCAGTCCATGTAGTTTCAGTGCCCATCTCCAACTCTAGTGCTTACATTCCACAATCCATGTTCTCAGGAGCTGATTCTCTTTTTTCAACTCTTAATCTCCGACTGTGTGTGTTTCAGGATGTAGTCACACAGTAATAATCCACAACAAGAAGTTCCACAATAGATGACAGTTTCTCAATTTGTTTGGAAGTTGTTTCTGTTGTCATTCCAATGGCAGAAATTCAGCGGAATGTCTCGTCATATTTGTTTGAAAGTTCCTTAATTGCTGCAAAGATCTCCAAGTTGCCACTGCCACTAATACCTTCACCGTTACCGTCACATTCAACTTAGTGACAGGTTTCACAGGCGGGTTAACTGGTGGTGGCACATTTTCATCTCCATTTGTTCTGTTGCTGTTACATTCAGGTGCTCCTTGGGAGTTTAAGTGTTACTCACGTTGGCCTCCATTTCTTGTTTTCCTTTTCCTCTGTTGGTGTCCCTTGGCATGTAAGCTAGCTTGTTCAAACTGGTTCCAACTTTTCACCGCCTCGTTAGCCACCACGAAATATCCTCACCATGAGTCTGATGACTGTGCCTGGTACTAATTACAAATAAACTTCGTCACTTATATGTTCATTAATATTATTGATTCAAATATTGATGTCAATATCAAATACAGAAGCCATCAACTGCTTTGGCATTGTACAGAAACATGTGACTGTTGCAATGAAGTGGGACAGCCGTATCAACAGCATAGAGGCTGTGCGGTACCAGGCCTCTCACATAAGGGAGGCGTTGTTGGAGGTCAGGGACAAAGTGACAGATCCTCTGACCAAGGTCAAAGCCCAAATTTTTGGCAGAAGAGGTTGGGTCGTACCGCTTCCTCATTTGCACAGTGGTATGGTAGGACACTCTAAACCAAGTGAACCATGTTAGCAAGCTCCTGCAGTCTGCCGCAATGCAGCTTGATGTGGCAGTTGACCTCCTCACAAAGGCACAAAAATCACTGAGAAGTTACAGAGAGACTGGCTTTGCTTCAGCTCAGGCCTCTGCTAAAGACGTGTGAGGAAATGAATGTGGAGGCTGTGCTGAAAGAGAAGAGACTAAGAAGCACAAAAAAACACTTTGCCTATGAAGCCCCAGAGGTTACTATTGCAGATGCCATGGAGAAACTTGACACTGCATTCTTTAATGTGGTTGTTGACACAGCCATTGAATCTTTAAAGGATAGGTTTGAAACACTGGGTGAAGTGAGAGCCAGATTTGGAGTGCTGCTCAATTTCAAAAAACTGGATGCTGTGGAATTATTCAACCAGTGTGACAACCTCTGCAGCACATTAAGCACCGGAGATGAAGGTGACATTGATGGAAAGGAGCTGGCTGTGGAAATACGCAACTTGCTGAGCTTGCCATCTGATGACATGACTGCACTACAGCTTCTCTCTTTCATCCACAAAAAACATTTGAAGGAGCTGTATCATAACCTGTGGATTGCCCTCCAAAACACTCTTCCTGTGACTGTGGCCTCAGCAGAGAGGAGCTTCTCAAAGCTGAAGCTCATCAACACCTACCTAAGGTTATCCGTGGGACAGGATCGCCTCACTGGTTTTGCCATAATCAGCATCAATCATGAGATTTGCAAGCAGCTCTCATATGATGACATAATTGATGACTTTGCTTCTACAAAAGCCAAGAAGCAGAGGTTTTGAGGGGCTTAGGGTAGATCAGGTTAAAACATAAGACTGTGATGATACAGATAATGATCACGTTGTGATCATGTTATATAGTTCTATATGGTTCCTTTAAAACTACAACAAAATTATTCTTTTTATTATTGGTTTGTTTTCATTGTTGCACTTTAAAATATATGCTGGTTTATTGTGTTTTCATTCTAGGTGATATGTTGATTTCTGTTCATCTTGTGCAATGGCCTAAAAAAACAGCAAGAGATCCAAAATGGTCCTGAAGGGCTTGTGTTACATGTGAAAGGTTCCTTACTACCTTAACAGTAGTATTTTTCTTACTAGTTTTTAGTTTTTTATTGTTGGGCTTGGCCCAATTTAATTTTTTATTTATTTATTTATTATAGTTTTGGGTTGGTGGTGTGAGAAATTTTATATTAAGTTATGTTAAATGTTTAAGAACCTTCTTTTTACAATTTAAAATAAACATTTTTGAGGAACACTGCATCAGTTTCATTTATTGACATATAGAGGATCCCCATTGTTTACCTTGTATTATCATTTTCTATCAGTTCTTGCTTGGGCTGAACAACTTAAGATTTTTGTTTTCACAACTCCAGCCTGTTTTCCTCTTGAAATGTAATAGATTGTTGCATCTTTGTGGATCACCTAAAAGGGTTAGGAATCTATCCATTGTAGTTTGACAAAATAAGGGCCCCCAAAAAGCCAGAAACGGCCCTGTCTGTGTGTATGTGTGTCTGTGTGTGTGTGTGTGTGTGTGTGTGTGTGTGTGTGTGTGTGTGTGTGTGAGGGAGGGGCTCCGGGCTTGTCAGCGGGAGGAGCGGCAGCAGGAGGAAGAGGCAGCCACATACTGACTGCTCACTGACCGGTTACTGTGTGAAAATGTCCACGATTGAAACGCTGAGAGCTTTCGTTAACCAGAGACTGACCGCTGCTGTAGAAGACATCTTCAGGCTGCTGGAAACAACCATATCAACCTACGAAGAAGAGATCGATCGGCAGCGAAGACTGCTGGAGGATGTTGACAAGCCCGACACCCACACAGGTCCGTGAAGGCCCCTCGTTAAAGAGAACTGACCGGTTTGATCAAAGTCTTTAATGCTGCTTTACAAGGTCGAAGCTGGACAATAACAAACTGAACAGCAGAGACAGAGTCAGGCTGTTAGCCTCCACAGCTGTTTTACATCAATCCACAGCAAAGACGGAAGTTGACTGATTTCAACCTTCATAATAAAAGCGTGGAGCAAATAATGCAAATAATGTTTCAACATGCAAAAAACTACTGAATTATATGGAAGCCGAGAAAGGCCAGACTTGCAAATATTTTTCTATCCCGTTATCTCAAGATAACAAAGTTAGTTAATCCGAGATAACAAGATATCAGGAGAAAACGATTTGTTGTTATTCCAGGTTAATGAAATAATTATCCTCTTATCTATAACAAAGCTTGTTTTCTCATTATAATTACTCTGTTAGTCAGATATCAAGTGTGCCAAGCCAGTTTGCAGATGGAAAGTTGTAGTGCCCTAAAGTGAAAATGTCAGGATGACACATTGATCAACACCTCAGGGAATTTTTCAATCAAGGGCAGAAATCACACTGTGTCTTTTCATACAAGATCATCTTCAGATCAGTCCTCGTCAGTTAACGAGTTACTAAGGATTGTTGCTAAGAAGGAGTGATACTGCGACTTGGTGTATGAAGTTGAGTCTTTCTCCTGATAAGCTCGGGAAGTGGCCAGCCCAGTGGAATCCACTGGTTAAACCCTGATTAGCTTATTTCAGATATATCTACGGTGGCCCTGGGAGCTCAATGCACTGCATCATCAGAAAATACATGTAAACAGATCAAACACAAACAACTACAGAGAATATCTTCAATTTGACAACACATGAGCTGCAAATACTCACAACACAACAGAAGTGTTTCCAGGGGACACTAAACAGTGATGAACCTGCTGGGACGCACTTGTTGTTCAATGCTTTTAACTTCAAAAGTCACAATTGGGTATTGAACAACTAGTGATGAAGATGTTTTCTGAATTTGCAGCATGTGTGTGTGTACTTGTGTGTGTACTTGTGTGTATTTACAGCTCATGTGCTATCAAATTGACAAGCTCATTTAGGAACCATTAGAGAGCCTAGGTTGAATTTTCAATACAACATTTTCACAGTAAAGCATCCTGGGACATAAGAATGTACAATGTGTTTGTCAACTATCAAATACATTATATTAATAGCTTTTTTCTGTATTTCAGTTTTACCTCCAGGTGTCCAAAAACTGATTGTCAGAAAACAAGACCAGCAGGAGTGGAGGACCAGACTTGACCAGGAGGACCAAGAAGCCCCGCATATTAAAGAGGAACAGGAAGAACAGTGTGTCAGTAAGGATGTAGAACAGCTTAAAGAACTGAAGGAGTCTGATACTACTGAATTCCCATTCACCACTGTGCCTGTGAAGAGTGAAGACGATGAAGACACAGCTCAGTCCTTGCAGCTTCATCAAAGACAAACTGAGGAGAACAGAGAGGTAGGGCCTCCAGCCAGCAGCCCAGCTCAACAGATGGAAGCACAGACTGACAGCCATCATCAGCTGCTGTCTTTATACTGTTGTGAATCAGAGACTGAGGACAGTAATGACGACTGGAAGGAGACAGGACAACAAGAAAAAAATGACAGCACTGCCAATCATAATAAATCTCATAGCCGGGAAAGGCCATTTAGTTGCACAGTTTGTGACAAAAGATTTGGTTGCAAAGGAAATCTCCACGCCCACATGAGAAGCCATACAGGAGAGAAGCCGTTCACCTGCACTGTCTGTAACAAAAGCTTCAGTGCAAAGGTCAATCTCAAGACTCACATGAGAAGTCATACAGGGGAGAAACCATTCAGCTGCTCAGTCTGCAACAAAAGTTTTAGTCAAAAGAAGACATTAGTCATACACTTAAGAAGTCATACAGGGGAGAGACCATTCAGTTGTTCATTCTGTGGAAAACGTTTTAGTGAAAAGGGAACTTTGAAGAGACACATTAGAGTTCACACAGGAGAGAAACCGTACAGCTGCAGTGTTTGTGATCGGAACTTTAGTTTGCTATCACATGTTAAAAGCCATAAATGCTCAGGTGGAAGCAATAACAAGTGAAGCTGTATAGGCTGTTTTTTTCAAACTGAGGCCCTGTTCAGACCTGGTATTAACATCCATCTCAAGTGATCCAATCACAAGCGGTCAGCGGTCAGTTCAGGTGTGAACGCACCCAAGACGCATTGAGGACGCATTTGAGATCTGATCACTCAGACCACATTCAGAGGAGGTCTGGACCACATGTGTCCATATTCTTTTAGCAGTGTGAACGTGAATGTGTCCTGGACCACTCTGAAGGAACAACTACTCTACTGTCACAGTCTGATTAGTCCCAACACAGTTTATACTGAAACCAAATAATATTTTAAATTTATTTCAAATGAGTAAAACCTGATTTCACTGTAGAGCTGTGAGCATTGATTCACTCCACCCCTTCTTACCCCACTCTCTCTCTCTCTCTCTCTTTCTCACTCACTCACACACACACACACACACACACACACACACAGTCCTGTCTGTTGGATTGGCTAAAAACAGCAACTCATACCTTTTGCATATAAAGCGGGAAGTGAGATCTGATCACAAGTCATCACTGCAGACACTACTGACCACTTGTGATCGGATCACTGAAGACACATGTTAATGCAGGTCTGTACAGGTTTAGCTGAGTTAAGCTGTGGTCAGAACACTACACTGGTGTGTTGCATCCACTCCCAGTGAGACTATGGATGGACACGATAAGTCTTGGGGTTTGAAGATGCACATTGGTTTAGAATACGATAAGATAAGATTTTACAACTCTAGGGTGTTATCATGGGGCAAACCTTTTATGCTCCATCTCCATCAGCTAAACGTAGAATTATAGCATTCATTTTATACATTTATCAGGAACAGGTACTTGACACGGTGCATCACTGAATGATGTTACATTGCAACAGGGGGATGAATAAAGTTTTTATCTATCTTCAAGATGATGGGGGAGCATGTTCTCTTTGGGATGAACCAATGTATTTTCACCACCGCATGTGCTGAATTAGCAGTATTTATGTGGGGTTTCTGTCATGAAGCAAACAATAGAGAATAGAAAATGTAATGAAGTAGAAAATCTGTCAAATAACATGTAATACAAATATGCCACAGGAATGTAAAGTCATTTATAAAACAAAGTTATAAGTAAGAACAAAGTAAGCAGACATCATTCAATATGAATTGGCAACATACTCCTTTCACAGCAATTCTAGACTGTACAGATGAAGGCCAGGTTATGCTAAAATGGATTAGGTTGTGTGATGTGTTCACTGACCACATCTGACGGCAAAGTATTTACAAAGGTTGAGAATGACCACTCTCATGTGGGTTGAAAAGGCTGCTGTCACAGACGTGAGGTGTGATAATCATTCAAATGGGGATAACATCACACACTCACACATACTTTTTCCCTGTACTAGATGCTTGTACATACATATATATGGGTGAAACCTAATGTTAGAATTTTACATTACAGTGCTGTTTGGTGTGTCAAAGAGAATATTCCATTCAGAGTTGTTAGGGAAAATGGGAAGAATATATAGTGGTAGAAATATGGACAAATGAAGGACAGTTTGCCATCATATATTATAACCATGTAGAAAGCTAGATATGGATTCATGGACAGACTAGGGACCATATTTTTGGTGTGGGGATTGTCATTCACATAGCAGCTTATAGGCAGGGAAAAAGACAGATACAAATAAGGAGATAATACAACTATTGGATGATGTGTCGTAATGATGGGAGGTACATATGGGTACAGCCTTTTTATATACAGTCTATGGTAACAGTCTAGCACTAGATTTGACACTGGTATCAAGCGAGGTGGGCAGGTGTAGTCAGAACAACACAAAACATTTATTCCAATGAATACAGATGGACCAAAGGAGAAATAGAAACACTGGATTCGCTTTTGTTGTCCCAGAACAGTTGGGATGTTAGCTATTGAAATGACAATGCAGTGGATAGTACAAAGTAAACTAAAAAAGGTCATATTATATCAGTTACTGATATCACTCCGCTCCATGTAATCCCAAAACAGACAAAATTTCCTCCATGAAAAGTAACCGGTTAGTGTGTTGTGTGTGTAGTGTTTGGATGAAGAGGCCAACACCAGGACATTGTGGGAGGCAATCACCATTTATTCCAACAAAAGAGGTAAATAATAAAATCCTCCGGGAAATTGTGATCATGTAACTTAGCCCCTACACAAAATAAACGACACAATATATTAGTGTACTACACAATGAATTTAAGATAGCAATTGAGCACATGAACACAGTTTAACAGAAAGGCTAAAACATGGAAATTACCTCTATCCCAGTGTTGTCACTTACCTCTCCTGTGGAGTACAGTAGCAAGACAGGAGAGGTAAAGGAGGGAGACTCCACTTTATAGTGGGGAGCCCACGGAAGTGCACATAGGGAAACAGAAACTTTCAAACGTTCCACATAGTGACGCTGGAGGCTAACCTGTCGGGTTATAACTATTAACACAGATTTTGTGAGATACTGCTGTATAATTGACTGTGTTACAGATGTATTTGAAACACTATTCAGACTTCATTGTATCGAAACAGCAGTCTGGATTATGGGGATCCCAGCTCATAGAGGCATTGAGGGGAATGAAATAACATATTCTCTAGTTAAAAAAAGCTCTGAAACAGAAGCAAATTTTGGAGAGTATGTGGTTACTTTGAGTAAAGCCAAAGCAGTTATACAGAGAAATATCATCACTGCTTGGTAAGGAAACAACACTGTCGAAATGAAAACAACGATTATATCATGTCTGAGATTAGGACACAGGTTTAAATAAAGCAATGCATTTAATGGGGAAACATCTAGGACTATGTGAATGTGGCTCAGAGGAAGAAACGGCTGAACATGTCTCATGTCGCTGCCAGAATTATAAAACACACAGAGAAAATCTAAAGAATGAATTAAAGAGTTGTGGGGTGAGAGTATTGACTCCATGAACTGCACATACACATTTCATTTTAAGAAGTAATTTAACGATGAGGAAGGTAAATGTTCTTAAAATAAACTACGTTAATAAATAGAATTTGTTCATTCGTTTATTTGTTTGTTTGTTCGTTTATTTTTCGTTCGTTTGTTTATTTATTTTATCCAGTCCTCGTGGAAATCGGGAACTCTGGCCCACAATCCAGCATTGTATCCAGCGGTAATGCACCTAAAACGCTAGGTGCCATCCGCAATTAATCAAGAAGAAGAAGCAGAAGCGAATAGGTGTTGTGCCAAAAAGTGACTGCCTGCCAAAAAGTGATTTCCGTCCGCGGGTGCGCGCGCAGCCTGTTAAAGCCGAAAAGCGCAGTTCTATGTCTCTACAGCTGCTTTCTGGATCAAACAGCCATTACGAACAAATACACTAACTCTATGTCCGAGCTAATAGTGATGTCATGTATGTGTGAGACGATAACGTTTATTTCAACAGAATTTGCGGCCATAAACGTGTTTGCTGTTTATAGTATAATCAGGCATGATATTAACGTGATTACAGTCAATAACGTTATTTTTATGTTGGTGTGTTTGTCATGTCTGATATCCTTGTTAAATAGACTGAAATTAACATGATGTATGTCTGACTTATGTATGCAATAAAGACATTTGGGACTGAAAGGGTTTTCTGCCCCAAAATTACTTCAAATCACTCACCACAATTATGATTTGAAGATTATACCACAACCACTACTCTTTACCCGTTGAAAACTCTGTAAAGGGCCAGTGCAACACATACAATGCAGTTTTTTACTTGCCAAAAATTGATTCCAGCTCCTAATGTTGGACTGAAAGGGATTTTCTGCCTCAAAATGTCTTCATGTAACTCACCAGTTATATTTAGAAGATTATTCCTTAACCAGTACTCTTTACCTGTTGAAAACTCTGTAAAGGGCCAGTGCAACACATACAATGCAGTTTTTTACTTGCCAAAAATTGATTCCTGCTCCCAATTTGATACTGAAAGGGTTTTTCTTCCACAAAATGACTTCATATCACTCATCAGAGTTATATTTAGAAGATTATACCATAACCAGTACAGTAGTAAAAAATTGATTCCAGCTCTTAATGTTTGACTTAAAAGGTATATATATTTGTAGATATATAAATATATATTTATATGTGTATTATATATGTATATATATATATATATAGAGAGAGAGAGAGAGAGAGATTGTCCACGCATACTTGATTGAGATGTCTGCGCATATTTGATCGACACGTCCACATCCAGGTATTAACCAAAGTTCCAGAGGTGTGACGTGTTCAAAATCTACAGTTACATCATCTCAATTAACCTGAGAACGCACAGATTGCGACATCCTATACACTCTAAACTCTTAAGTGACGCTAAAATGAAAACTTTTTTATGACATTCTAAATCACACGGATGGGGAAAATGATAGTTTGTTTTTTGGTTGTTGTTTCATATGTCAGGTGAACCAGTGTACTGCATGCCGGGCCAGCGGTGTGATCATCAAACAGGAGGTGGAATACAAACCAATAAAAGGTAAAAAACAACAACAGAGGTATTGTTTTTATATCATCTTTTACTGAAAATAAGTTATTAACAGAAATTTAAATTTTACAGGAAATATGACACATTAATCAATCAATATTTTCTGTATTAGAGGTTACCAGACCGTTTGAGCTGATTGTAATGGACTAAACGGGAAAGTAAAAACCACCATTACAGGGAATCCGTATATATGTGTACTGATTGACCAAGTAGCCCCAGGCATACGCCATCAAATCTAAAACTGCAGAGGAAGTAACTCAATGCATCCTCAAATTTTTTTTATCAGTTTGAAGCTCCAAAGAGGATTCTGACGGATCAAGGCCGGGAGTTTGTGAACAAAGTATGTTTGAATAACTACTGACATGAAATAAATATATAACGAACATTTATCATATACAGAATTTTGGTAATGGCTTATTTAACTATTATATTCACTGGCTATCCCAGTCACATCTTATTCCATCTATGAATATTTTTTATTTACTGTCTTTATTTATTCCAAATACAGATCAACAGAAATGTCTGAAAAATACTAGGGATACAAAGAAGCCTTTGTTCACCCTACCATCCACAGATTAATGGGCTGGTGGAGAAGATGAATGGCACCATCCAGAGATATGTCTATTTTAACATGTGATAAGTAACACTTTTAAATAATTTTTTACTTCTTATCCAAAAAAATGTATTAAAGACTTAAAAACTTTTTAAGAACTGCTCTATTCTTTTTTTCTTTTTTTCTAGGGCACTGTCCAAATTGGTCCAGGAAAAAACTAATGAATGGGACAAGCATTTGGACGCTGTCATGTTTGGCCTGAGCACAAAGCGCCAAATGACGACCAAAATTCGACCAAATTCTCACCTTTTTTTAATGTTCGGGAGAGAGGCGAGGTTTCCATCTCAAATACCTGATCAATACAGGGTGAGTTGCACTTTGTATATTGATGAAACAAACATTTTAAATATAGTCATAATGTAACATGAGCACAATGTATGTATTAGTGCTTTAATTAAATTGTGAAATAATTTCATAGGTGGATAGGAGTATTGAAGACAACCTGTCTGTTGAGGAGGTAACAGAGGACGTCCTCAAGCTTGATGATGCTCTTCAGAGTGCTATCCTTAACAGCAAGGACAAACTTCAAAAAAAGCTGAAAGGCACAAAGCCTACTCCCGACTTTCAGGTGGGATTGAAGGTCTTGAGATTAAATGTTCAGAGCCAGCAGAGGACAGGGGGTAAATTGGATCCAACTTACCTTGGGTCATACACCATTTTGGCAATTGCAGGGAAAAGTGTAGACCTTGTAGACAGCCAAGGAGTGATGATCCCAAAAATCAATACAGATCACTTGGCTGCATATACGGAGGAACAACCAAGAGTTCCACACAAACTTTCAGTGGATTGTTCCACCATCTCATCCTCCTCAGGCCCGCCTACCATCCCGTCCTCTGCTGGCCCGCCTACCATCCCGTCCTCTGCTGGCTCGCCTACCATCCCGTCCTCTGCTGGCCCGCCTACCATCCCGTCCTCTGCTGGCCCGCCTACCATCCCGTCCTCTGCTGGTTTGTGTTGGGACATTTTTAACACTGGTCCATAAAGGGAGTTCGAAAGTGAGGTGAGGTGTTAACATTCTTTTCTTTTAAAATGGTTTCCCTTTTGACCATAGTTTTCAGTTAGGCACACAAAATTTGATTTACTGTTTGACATGCTAAATATGTTTTTAACCTTTTATTTTTAAATTACAGGTTATCAATGCATATCTGACCCTGCTTGTAAACAAATATAATGAGGAGAACACAGAGAGGGCTTTTGCACTGGACTCCTTTGAAATTACACGGATATGGCAGAGAAAAAAACCCCAAAATTAAGGTATTAAACAATATTATCTCATGTTATTGTGCTAAGAAATAATGCACAATACACTATAATCACTACACATTTTTGATTTGTTATGTTATCTTACAGATTGTCCCCCGGCTGTACAAATTCATCGTGGGCCTTGTCAGTGAGGGTCATCACTGGATGCTCGTGGTAATTATTTTTTTCAACTTGATGGTATTGTGTTTTATATGTATGTATATTTAAAATTACTGTGTGTGTGTGTGTGTGTGTGTGTGTGTGTGTGTGTACATGTTCTTCAGCTGCACATGCAGTCTGCATAGTATTGCTGAAGAACTACAAAGCTACTCATACAGCATATTTATTAAATTGTAAATCTATATTTAGGTGATCTTACCAGCAGAGAGAAAAACTGTTTTTCTGGATCCACTGGGTGAAAGAAAAACATCTGTTGAACACTGCAAGGACATCACGAGGTCATTTAGTATGCATTCTTTTAGGACACTGTAAGTACAATAGGTAAAAAATCATGGACAAGGAAATAACATCTGTGTATCTGAGCTGTGAATTAAAGTTATGTATAGATAATTAGATGTTAAACGTGCCAATATGGCAGAATTTATCAAGTCAGTACAGTATAATGCTTATTTCATAATAGCGATACATTACAACAACTCAAATAGACTAGTTAATACATTTACTTCGGGGAAAGTCTTAGATGCGGAAGTTAGAAACTCAAAGAAAAGGATTATACATTTTGGAAAAATGATAGGCCTGTTAAATATTTGTGATCCACCCACTGCTACAGAACTTTAATAATAGAGACCTTTCTTAGGCTGTTATTTCACCGCATAATTTTTCATCATCCTTTCCAGCCATGTTAAGATAAGTCCCTTTCCTAGAGTCTTACTTTATTGTATCTTAGATTTTTGATTTCCTATCCCAATTATCAAGCAAATGAGAAAAAAAAATTAAGCTAATAAAAGGTTGTACTAATATTGTTTTCCAGTACTGTACTAAAAATAAATTCGGCTTTTACAAAACTTGATTTATTTGTAAGTCTAAGTTATGTCTCCTTTCCTTTGAAATCCAGTTTTTACTTCCTCATTCTCCATTGTTGTGCTTTATTCCACTATTAAATGTGGTTGGAACCACATGGTGTTATCAAAATTATAATGACATTGATGCAGTGGATATTATAAATATTTACTTTATTAAAAGACTGTTAAAGTAAGGTTGGACCAATTTATACTGCATATATAGATTATATGTATTTGTCTTTTTAGGTCACTCATGAGACACAGGGGGCTAAATCCTTCGAGATGGGCGTGTGAAACAAAGCCTCACCCACTTCAACATGATGCAACATCCTGTGGGGCCTGTGCATTGAAGCTATGTATTACAGCATGATTAAGCTTAATGTTAGGATTGGAATTAAAGTAATATTGAATCTACAGCAGCAAGTTACAGCTCTTGGATCATCAAAATAACACATTTAATTGGTAATCTGCACACTGGCTATTACGATTACATGTAGACAATCTAGAAACATTCATGAGACATCTGAAAGTTGTAACATGAATTAATAGGCTAATGTTAATCACATTAACTCCATCATTTATTAGATGGTCTAAAACTAACTCTGAATTTAGCCTTAAATTCTTGACGTTACACAAAAGCATGTTTGATAACCATGCGTGGATGCAAAGGCTTTAGAAAATAAATTCATGAAAAATTTGCACAGAACAAGTGCAATGCTCCTTTTTGTCAAAGTTAAAGTAAGAGTATTACTCAAAAGTCAAGTTATTTGATATGTCTATACAGAGGAAATTTAGAATGTAAAATAGTTAAGAATATTCTGACATTCCATGTTACATTGGGTTGCTTTAATTAATTAAAATTACACAAAGACTAATGCTACTGGTGGTTCAATAACTTTCAAACACTTCTTGTAAGATTACTGTTCCTTCCCATAATAAATCCATTGTTGCACCTCTTATTCACAGTTTGCTGAGTGCATCTTGGGTGGATCCCCTCTAGAATTTGACAATTCAACTTCTGGTGTAAACACCATAGGAGAGAACATTGCTGTCTCTCCTCTGGAGAATAGGTGTTTATTTTTCTTCCTTTTTATAGTTAATATATTAGGCTATCATTTACTCTGACAAACATTGCTCACAGTTAAAGGAAATTATCCTTGTTCCTTGTTTTAGCAGATGACTTGACTGACCTGTGTCGTCTCTCTGGGGAACTGGATGGGGACACTCATTGGGTAACTGCTTGTGTTTTCCTTGTCCTTCTTTAGATTTATAAAAAAAAACCTAAACGTTATTTCAAATTCCATAAGACATGAAGGCACAAAACAAAATTGATTGTTTATTGTTTTATTGTGTTTAAAATTATAATTGTATAACAATTTAATCATAATTCTTTGTTTTCCTGTTGTCAAATTCAGATTGGCTGTGAGATTGTCCCACGGTGGTTCCACAGGAGCTGTGTCAAGAACCCACAAAAAGGCAGAAGGAAATTAATTGTGTAGCATGCCAGTAGCAACTGTAGCTACTGGCATGTATCTGGAATGTATATAATTGTATCTTGTTCGCATGATGTTCACACATTTTATGATAGTTGTGGTTATGTATGTATGTATGTATGTATTTATATATCTATGTATGTATGTATGTATGTATGTATGTTTGTATGTATGTATGTATGTATGTCTGTATGTATGTATGTATTTATATATCTATGTATGTATGTATGTATGTATGTATGTATGTCTGTATGTATGTCTGTATGTATATATGTATGTATGTATTTATATATGTATGTATATATGTATGTATGTATGTATGTATGTATGTATGTTTGTATGTATGTCTGTATGTATGTCTGTATGTATATATGTATGTATGTATTTATATATGTATGTATGTATGTATGTATGTATGTATGTATGTATGTATGTATGTATGCATGTATGTATGTATAGAATAATTTAATTTTGTGATATGAAGTCATTTTGTGGAAAAAAAAAACCCTTTCAGTATCAAATTGGGAGCAGGAATCAATTTTTGGCAAGTAAAAAACTGCATTGTATGTGTTGCACTGGCCCTTTACAGAGTTTTCAACAGGTAAAGAGTACTGGTTAAGGAATAATCTTCAAATCATAATTGTGGTGAGTGATTTGAAGTAATTTTGGGGCAGAAAACCCTTTCAGTCCCAAATGGCTTTATTGCATACATAAGTCAGACATACATCATGTTAATTTCAGTCTATTTAACAAGGATATCAGACATAACA
>NW_019525551.1:1272298-1272705 GCF_002814215.2 Seriola lalandi dorsalis | reverse complement strand
CCATCCCGTCCTCTGCTGGCCCGCCTACCATCCCGTCCTCTGCTGGCTCGCCTACCATCCCGTCCTCTGCTGGTTTGTGTTGGGACATTTTTAACACTGGTCCATAAAGGGAGTTCGAAAGTGAGGTGAGGTGTTAACATTCTTTTCTTTTATAATGGTTTACCTGTTGACCATAGTTTTCAGTTAGGCAGACAAAATTTGATTTACTGTTTGACATGCTAAATATGTTTTTAACCTTTTATTTTTAAATTACAGGTTATCAATGCATATCTGACCCTGCTTGTAAAAAAATATAATGAGGAGAACACAGAGAAGGCTTTTGCACTGGACTCCATTGAAATTACACGGATATGGCAGAGAAAAAAACCCCAAAATTAAGGTATTAAACAATATTATCTCATGTTATT
>NW_019525551.1:1259923-1272248 GCF_002814215.2 Seriola lalandi dorsalis | reverse complement strand
TATGGCCGCAAATTCTGTTGAAATAAACGTTATCGTCTCACACATACATGACATCACTATTAGCTCGGACATACAGTTACTGTTTGTTCGTAATGGCTGTTTGATCCAGAAAGCAGCTGTAGACGCATAGAACTGCGCTTTTCAGCTTTAACAGGCTGCGCGCGCACCCGCGGACGCAAATCACTTTTTGGCAGGCAGTCACTTTTTGGCACAACACCTGCAGCAGCCGCTTGCGCTCCGACTTTTTTTCACTCTGTTTGGATAAGTTGTTTCTGTTCGTCGTGTGACAATGTGTAAAATCCGGACTCTGAGGACGCTGGTGAACCAGCGGCTGAGCGCGGCTGTAGAAGAGATATTTCGACTGTTTGAAACAACTATAGCGGAATATGAAGAAGAGATTCAGCGCCAACGCAGACTGTTGGAGGTTGCGGAGAGGCCTGTAGGGCAGGTAACCAAAGCAGGTTAGTGGGCTTTTTTCTGCTTCACCGATCTCATTACGGCATCAGTTTAGTCCGTTGACACTATTTCCAACGATGAATGGCGGAGTGATGTTGGGGGGAGGGACTGTGTTTTTATCAATGCAGTCAGTGCTGTTTAATGGTTGGTTGCTAGTAGCCAGCTGCTAGTACATTAAAAACCCCAGTTAGCCTCCCACAAGGGGCAGCTGGTCCGGAGCATAGCAACGGGCAGCCCGTCGCGAGCAGAGAGATAAACCCTTTTTACACAGACAGCCCACTATATTGTCGATAAGTCCATTGTCCTTAGTGACGTTAAAGTTAGATGCTTCGAAGTGCAGCTGAACTCTTCCGGTGGAGCTTATATCATTTTAGACTAGCACAACAGTTAGTTCAGACCAAGTCCTTTTATTGGACGAGAGTGATTCCATGAGTGCTGACGGAGTACAACAGCGCTGGGACTTTTAACTCCATGTATCACTCCGCTTCACAGGTGTTCTATTAACCGTTAATCTATCTTAGATTGTAACAAATTTAGCAAAGATGAAAGTATTTTCAGAATAACATGTGAATTAAATGATGTCTGGTCGTCAGAAGAGGATGAAGGGAAGAAGCCTGGATCCTTCAGCGCACACCTGAGGTAACGTGAAGACAAAGTAGCAAGTATCATAGTGTGCACTGTGCAGGTCAAAATGTTTGTGTTGCTTAGCAACAGCCCAGTACCAGTCCTGTTGCAGAACCAATTGTGTTGGGGTAGCCAAATGAAAGATAAAATAAACAAACAAACCATAATCTGTTGTTGTTTATTGAACTAATATGGCGCTTGTAGAACTGTTGTATAAGCAGCCTCATACCTATGACCTAATCACAGCCGGGCTGATATTCAGTACAGCATCACTCCGTCTCATGTGATATTGCTTAATTATAACCTCACTGATGATGTGTGAAGCCTCGCGTTTCATCTGTACCACATGACTGTTTTTGGTGGTGGTTCGAACAGAGATTCTCCATAACAAAGAATCCTTTTTCTTCTTTCTTTTAGATGTTACACAGCTGTTGGCGATTAAACAGGAGGTTCCCTCTGAGCAGCAGGACTGGAGGACCAGTCTGGACCAGGAGGACCCAGAGCCCCCACACATTAAAGAGGAACAGGGGGAAGTCTGGAGCAGTCAGGAGGGAGAACAGTTTCAAGGACTTGAGGAAGATGATATCACCAAGTTCACCAGTGTCCCTGTGAAGAGTGAAGATGATGAAGAGACTCGGTCCTCACAGCTTCATCAAAGGCAAACTGAGGAGAACAGAGAAACAGAGCCTCCAGCCAGCAGCTTAGCTCAACAGATGGAAGCAGACTCTTCTGATTCCGAGACTGAATACAGTAATGACGAGTGGAAGGAGACAAGGGAACTTCAGCCAGGTTCAACTTTTGTAAAACATAATGAAGTCCATATAATTGTTGAAAAATGTCATTGTAGTATTGGAAAGAAAACATATAAGTGCTCTGAGTGTGGTAAAAAATTTAGCTTGAAGGGATCTCTGCAGAGACACATTCGAGGTCATACAGGAGAGAAACCATTTAGCTGCTCAGTCTGTGGTAAAAAATTCGGCCGGAAACAACATCTGCAGGAACATGTGATAATTCATACAGGGGAGCAACCATTTAGCTGCTCGGTGTGTGGCAAAAAGTTTCGTTATAAAGCGGGCATGAGGAAACACATGAGAGCACACACAGAGTCAGACCACACCTCACCACTGTGTGAAAAAATGTTCAACCAGAGGGAAACTCTACCATCCCATATGACAGTTCATAGAGATGATCAAGCTGTCAGCTGGTCAATATGTGAAAATGAATTTGAAGGAACTGCTCAAACATGAAATTCCACAAAGGGGAGAAACTCTACAGTTGCTCAATCCGTGCAAGAACTTTTAATGGGAAAGCAAGTCCAATGTCTCACATGAAGGTCCACACAGGGGACGCTACATACAGCTACAGTGTTTCCGGGAAAAGATTTACATGGATGTCGACCAATAAATCCCATGAGTGTGTTGCTGAGGGCAGCGCTCCAGGCTGCTGGTTGAGCTCAGTTGTAACTTATTATATTGAAACCATAGTCTTGTCATTCAGGAGGAATACCAATGCCTACCAATTAGTGTTGTGGTCAGAGATGGATCTGGAGACTGCTGAGACTGAGGGCAATGTTGCAAATCAATGAACCAGACTGGTGAATGGGGCTTTATGGGTTTTTCATGTTTGATTCATCTATTTATTTGTTTTTGTTTTTTTTCATCAATGACATCAATTACCTTTACTTTAGCCAAATATTATAAAGATAGATATTCAAGTCATAGTTTAATTAACATTCCAGAAAAATTACTATATCATGATATAAAACAATTGACAGTTTATTTGGTACACCTAGCTAAAGCCTCTTTTCAACAGATCCCACTATACTGCTGCTGAAAATCTTCCATTACGCCGTCTTTGCTGACACTGAACCTAACAAATCCAGCATTTGGTCGCTCCTGTGTGTGATAGCATACCAGCCTTCTGGAATCAGAGGTGTGGTGTGTGACACAACAGCAGCAATGTCTGGCTTCACACAGGATGCCGTCTGGGTCCGGATCAGGACAGCATGCCGATTGTTAGTGACCTCTTATGTAGAGTAATGTAAAAGTAATGTTTAAAGTTGAGTGTGAAAGTTTATTCTTGCCCTTGAAAACAGCAGTTTGACAAATGTTAACTTAAAGACCCATTTACTAGCATTTTGTGGATTATTAGCTATCAGAGTTTGCTTGGCTAGTTAACTAAGCAAACTCCATCTGCCAATGAAGACCACAAGGTGAGCTTGAAAGCTCCATAGTAAAAGGACTTTGAGTTCAAATCATTTTGTTTCAATTTTTACTTTATATTATTTAGAAATTAAATTTGAGACAAATTGGCTGTAACATATTTGAAATGTTTACTATTTAATTTTATCTGCCTTTTATTTTTATCATTGTCCACATGAATGTAATTTTTTTTATAAGATGAATGTCAGTGATACAGCTGATAAGGTTTAAACCTCCATGTAGTTTTAGATAGGCAGACGGTATGCAGGGCATTTACCTGTATGTTGTGATGTGTTGCTTTTCTTCTACACATACTGTCTTAAATATTCAACAGCATCAGGAGGATTTGTAGACGTGTGTAAACTACACCTGCATAATGCACTAAAATGCCTTTTCAAATAAAATTCTTACGATCAATGCATTGGGGTTCTTGTAGTAGAACGTACTCAAAATACACTTACAGTATAACTTACAGTGTAACTGCATTAGTATGCTATAGATTGTTGAGTAGTTGGTTCTTTGGTCATTCACTTCTTGTAGTAAAAACCTTTTTGTTTTAATATATATGATAGGAAGTATATCTATGATAATAGATATGAAGTCTAAGGAATGATCTGTGGCTTGACCAGCAATGGGGATACGTTTCTTAACAGAGATGTTTCTGTGTAATGTAAAAAGTGTTGGGAGAACTGCAAACTGAATTCCTTTCACCTACATAAGAAATCTCAGGGTGAGTGATATTTCAAAAGTAAACTGAAACTATTTGTCTGAAGAAATACTTGACTAGGTTTTTGTAGTTGAAAATGGATACTGATATTTAAGAGTTTTAAAAAAAATCTGTCAGATTATTGACTAATATTTGCTATAGACAAACACAAAAGGATCTCATAAATGTAACTCAAAGATATGTAGTGAACGGGACATATTACAGGTGTAACATACTTGCTACTTCTAAGGTAACCTAAAAATGGATTCAACTCTGAGCAGATTTGAAATTCAAGTTCAGGTTCAGTTTTATTGACATTGTCACCCTCACACCCCTTCACTTTCTTCACATACTGTTTTCTGGTTGCCCATCTATCCGTCTGTCCATCCCATTCTTGTGGAAACGACATCTCAGAAACGCCTTGACAGAACTTCTTCATATTTGGCACAAATATTAACTTGGACTCAAATATGAAACCGGATTTTGGTGGTCGAAGCTGAAAGGTCACAGTCACGGTGACCTCACAAAACGTGGTATTGGCCTTGTGAACGCATTATTTCCGTAACTCCTTGAGGGAATTTCTTCTTATTTGGTACAAACGTTCACTTGGACTCAAGGACGAACTGATTAAATTTTGTTGGTTAAAGGTCAAGGTCACTGTGACCTCACAAAAAATGATTTGACCTTGTGAACACAATATCTCGAGAACTCCTCAAGGGAGTCCCTTTGAATTTGGCACAAACATTCACTTAGATTTTGGGGGTCAAAGTTCAAGGGCGTAGTGATTTCATAAAACACAGTTTTGGCTTTCACACAATATCTCTGTAATGCCTGGAAGGGAATTTCTTCAAATTTGGTAGAAACGTTGACTCAAGGATGAACTGATTAGACTTTGGGGGTCAAAGGTCAAGGTCACGGTGACCTCAGAAAATACTTTTTAGTCATTACTCAAGACTTCACACAGCAATTAGGACCAAATTTCACACAAATGGTGCATATTTTATATGAATGGATAAACAGGATGTAACCTGAAACTCATCTGAGTGGAGGAGGCAGACAACCACATGGAGGTGATTCTTCTTTATGTTGCAGCCTTAGGTTCATTTTTTCCCTCATCAATTTACACCTCATAACAACACAGTGAAAACTGAATTTTAGAAATGTCACATTGACATAAGTATTCAGACGCTTTGCTATGACTCTTGAAGTTAAGCTCAGGTTCCTCCATTTCTCTGGATGCTCTCTGAGATGTTTCTACACCTTGACTGGAGTCCTCAGCTGATTGGACATGATGTGAAAGACACACACCTGTCTATATCAGGTCTCACAGTTGACAATGCAGATCAGAGCAGAAACCATGAGGAGGAAGGAACTGCTGCAGAGCTCAGAGACAGGACTGTGTTGAGGCTCAAAAACATTTCTGCTGCACTGAAGGTTCCTGAGAAGAACAGTGGTCTCCATCATTCTTCAACAACCAGGACTCTTCTAGACCTGGACCTGGACTAACTGAGACACCAGGGAGAAGAGAGGAGACGAAGAACCTGAGGTCAGTCTGGCTGAGCTCCAGAGATCCTGATTGAAGATGGGAGGTCCACATCTTCCCTGCAAGCTGTTTCATCATTGTCCTGATTAGGTTCTGATGACAGTTGTGTCATTAGCAAACTTAATGATGCAGTTGGAGCTGGATGATGCAGTGCAGTCATATGTCAGAAGTGCGGTGAGCACAAAGCTGTGGCGAGTGCCATTACTCACTGTGTTGGTGCTGGAGGTGTAACTACCCATCTAGACTGATTGTGGTGCACTGAGGAGGTCCAGAACCCAGTTGCACAAGGAGGTGTTGAGGTCTAGCTGTTCTGTTGGGTTCAAGGACAGGCTTAAATGTCCTGAGTCTTAGCAATTTTTTTGTTTTTGTGAACTTCACATCTGCTTTTAGAGAGAATACACAAAAAACTTAAGAAGGATGGGTAATTGAGACTGATTCCAATATTTTTAGTCGCAATATTATTGGGCAATCAAAAGGATTCAGTAATTCCCCCTAAATCTTATTCCAGATTTTATTTTATTATTTTATTTTTTTTTTAAAGAAATTCTATTCTATTATAAAAAAGTGTGATCAGACTTTGCAGAGGTTGCTAGTTGTTTTCCTTTCTTCTCTATAAATCCAGTGATAATGACAATGAAGAGAATGACTATTTTGACATATAATCTTTTTTATCAGTCAACATTTCTAAAGAAATATGATTTATTCTGAAAGATTCGAGCAGGAAGCTGCTCTGTTGTTGCTGCCGTAGGTTGCTGCTAGCAAAACACGGAAGCCAGTGGGTTTAGCAGCGAAAGTATGTAGCATGTTAGTATTCACACAACAACTGTGGACATGTCTAAAGCCGAGATGCTAAGAGTGTCGGTGAGCCAGCGCCTGACTGCGGCAGCTGAGGAGATATTTCGACTGTTTGAAACGACCATAGCGGAGTATGAGGAGGAACTTTGTCGTTCAAAGCTGGAGAACGAGCGACAGCGCAGATTACTGGACGCTGTCCTGAAGCCGGAAGTTCGGTTACACCGAGCAGGTTGGTAGTAATTAAATGGCGTGACCTTTAGCTTCACGTTTCTTTATACCCGTGTTATTTGTCGATAAGGAAATATTAGTAAACGGTACACGAAGCCGCGTGAAGCTGTTAGTTTCCCTCTGTTTTTGCCGATAAAAACGAATGAACTCAGTAAACAGTGGTTTGTAGAAATTACAGCAGCCAATCAGGAGCGAGACGGAACAAGTGTTTCCATTATTGCCGCCGCTGCAACGTCATGAAGTTGCATTTATAGGACTCCACAGAGCAGGAGCCATAAATGGACCATATCTTATACAGAGCGGCCAAATGTATGTTGTCCAACATAAGCGCAATACCTTGAGTCACAGTATAGATGCTCCTGGTAAAATATTACTCTGATACAAGTAAAAGTTATTCAGTCAGATCTTTACTTGAGTTAAAGTACTGGAGTACTTGATTTTAAAATTACTGAAGTATTCAAAAGTAATTTTTTTATGTCAACACATTGTTGTATTGATCCACATTTACAGAACCTAATGACTCTGAAACAACCTCCTGAATGCATTTTAGTAAACTGTGTTATAACAGCTGTAGAACCTGTAGAACCTACTGTGCAACCTGCAGAACCTGTAGAATAAGAAGCTTGAATATGCTACAAAGCCTATAGAAATAACCATAAGTTATTTGACAAACCATGGCATAAAAAAAGTAACTACTGCCAGCTGTCTGTTTGAAAATGGAATTAAACAAACTTTACATACTGTACCTCAACATACTTTCTCAAGATGGACGTCAAATTTTTGGCAGTGATGAAGTTTGGTCATGGTAAACAAAGCAAATATTTCACATATTGCGTTTTAAAGTGGAATGCATTGTAAACGTAATACATAAAACCAGTGGTGACTTTTACAGATAGGCAAGCAGAGCCACCCCTTCCAAAGACCATGCTCTGAGTGTATGATTCAGCTGTTTACTACATCAGTGACAAAAATATGGACCAGACTGAAACGAAGCTTTTCATGACAGTATCAATATAAATCTCTCTTAAACTCAGGACCTGTTCTGTCTCATGGTTTTGTTCTGTCTGTCTCTCCTGTGCTGAAAGTTGCTGCTCTCTGCCTGGACATCTTCACTTTTCTCCCTCTTTGTTGAAGAAGTTTTAGGATTATTCTTCTGAACTGACAGCAAACGTGTCAAATGTGCTGTATAGAGGATAAATGTCTAAAAATAATTTATATGGCACTCTTCAAAATATTTACCATTAACTGACAATGACACACTGCTTCTTTCACAGCTACACTGCTAAGTAGCTAACTCTCTGCTCACCTCTCTCTATCTCTCTCTCTCTCTCTCTCTCTCTCCAACATCTTAACATAATGAGTTGTCAACTCTCCTCTGCTGGTGTGTGTGTGGGAGGGGCTAGGACACACTTGGTGAAACAGAAAGCAGAGGACATTTCTATTGATCCAGTGCCCCTGAAATCAGCTGTTTTGATAATATTTGATTTGTGTAAGAGGGCTGCAAGATATGCAAAAAAAAAAAAAAATCATATTGCAAATATTGTGCCAGTTATTGCAATTGTGATTTCAGTTGTAATGGTTGTGTTTGCATTTAATTTTTGCTGAAAAAAATTAAAAATTATGTGACTTTTGTTGTGTCTTGCATCCAGCAATCATGTTCCTTTACGTCTGCAGAATATGATTTGTAGCCCGGGGCGTCTCTTTGGCACCACAACACTTACGGTGCTAACAATGCACAACAATGTGACACATTTTACCTTCATCAAAAAATCAAAATGGCATCTCCTGTGATTTGGATATTAGACTTGGCCACATTGTGATTTTGATTATTATTTCAATTAATTGTGCAGCCTTACATAAGGGTGTGCTCCTGCCGGTAGGAAATTTGAAAATTGCTGATATGACATCAAGTCCATGTGCAGTAACTATGAGTAAGTACACAAAACAACACATGAAAGCATCCTATGAGCCATGATGACTAGTGTTGCACGATATACTGATACTAAAAAAAAGTCTCTTGATACCCTGCAGTTAAAAATGGTAGGATACCCCATTTTTTTTAGTACCGATACTTTAAGGATGACAGTTTGACAGTTTAATAAGAGCCGTATTTTCAATGAGTTGCATCAATGTGCGACAGTGTGTGTCTGCAGCACTCTGCTTCCGCTCCTGCCAGTATAGGGAGCGTGCCAACAGTTTTTTTTCTCTCATATGCACCCTACACCTCTTATGAAGACATAACAAGAGAAACGGCTGCAAATACAAGTGAAAATACACGTCCACAACTTGTCGACGACGACGACGCACAAAGTGAAATATAGCATTATTACTTAGCCGACAATCAGGGCAAGCCCGGACACCACAAAGCCCGTCTTTAAAAGGTGCTTTAAACTCACACAGACCAAGGGAGGCAGCACGTCCAACTAGGCAAAGCATCTCGCCGACCTGTTTAAAGAACTTAAAGAACGTCAGGTTAGCGAATGTGATAGACAACATAATTACATCATGCCCATGTCCTCGAATATAAATAAAACAAGTGCAACTTATTTTGTGACAAGCAAATTTCACAATTTGAGTTTGACGAGGCAGTTAAGGGCATGATAACTATTTGATTGGGTTTTCCTTTTTAGCTAACTTACTAATGTATGCTCTATATGCAAACGCAAGCTTCACACTGGTAACGTTAACTTTATCATAACTTGCAAGCTGCTAAAAAATCAGGCTTTCACAAACATGCAAGATCAACAACACCAGTTATAAATGATCAATTTATATTCAATAAGTACTGCTAATGGTAATCATGGCATGTACATTTTTGTCAATAATTATTTCTATTACTGTAGTTGCAAATATAAGGTTAACTATTAAAGAAATCACATAGACTCAGGGGGCATCAGATTGCTGCAAACCTTGTAAAAAGCGTTAATAAGACTGACCTTGATCTAATTATTTACAATAAACAAATTATTAATGTTATAAATCTACTAATTCGTGGTCAAAAACACACCTGAAAAAACAAACAAGAAAACACTTAACAGCACATAAAGTACAATTTTATTGGGCATGAAAATAAACATAAGCGACAATAACTGTAAGTCTGACACATCCTGGTGATGTAGCACACACCCAGGATAATTAGCTTTCAACTACAGTCAAGCACTAAAGTAGACTGAACACAAATGACTCAATACACCTCCTAGTTTTCTATCTAGTCAAATTAGATTTAAAAATTACATTTAATGAGAACAGGCTCTCTCAAAAGTAGTTTACAGTGTACAAAGGCTATCAAACTGAAATATTAAAGTATTGAAACATTACCATAATTTATATTAATTAAAAAAAGTTCCATGTTCTGTCATCTATTACATTCCTTTACCTAATGTTTTAGGTTTTTGCCGTGGTATTGTTTCAGTATTGGTATCAAGATATTTAGGCAGGTATTTTATTGAAGTCATAAATTGGTATTGTGACAACACTAATGGCTAACACTACCCACCCAGGACATGTCCTGATCAGTTATGTTACATGCATTATTGATAGCAGATGAAGTCAGGTGCACTGACTAGGGCACAGTATATACATTTGACATTAGATTTTAATTAGACTTTATGTATTTCAGCATACATTGCAGCATTAGAAATATTGATATTTATTTATCAGTTTGTGAGACCACAAAGTGACTAACATCATGGTCAGACCACCCTGACTGTGCAGACAGACACAGTAACTGGAAACAGTGGGTTAAGTCCCCCCTTTCTCTGAGTCAACTCTCAGCCAACTGTGTTCTTCATCACTTCTGAGTCAAAGACATTTAAAATCATCACAGAGAAGTCGTCTTCTATCTGTCACATGTTTCCTATTTCTGCGACCTGTGTTTAACCATGTTCTACATGTTTGACAAGAAATCTGCAACAATGTGTGTAACTTATCCAGTGTGATAAATCACTGTAATTCATTCACTCATAAGCATTGATTCTGCCTCTTTGCTGTGTACAGATAGAGTAGTAATGAGCGAGTGACTTTACAGAGCTGGGCTGGTGTGGAGAATTTCAGGTTCAATCAATCAGTCAAACTTTATTTGTATAACACTTTTCATACAGGTTAGTGCAGTTCAAGTTCACAGACAACTGATGAGCAAAAAGAAAAGGACAAATCAAGGAAAAAAGCGACAATGAGATGCAATAAAATAGATTTAAAAAGCTATAATAACATGAGCAAACAAAAACTTACATCATCAGAAAATTAATAATAAAAGAACAGGTAAAATGGAATAAAATAAAATGTACAACATAATTACAATAAAATATGTGAATAAAATAAAGTGACTAATGACTAAATACCATATTTAATTAAAAGCCAGGCTAAAGAGGTTCTTTTTGAGTTTACGTTAAAACATTTCAACACTTCCAGCTGCTCCCGGGTCAGACTGTTCTATCAGCATCTGTCATATAAGCTGCTTCACCACAGGTTTCAGTCCTGCATTTCAGAACAATTAATAGACTGGTACCAGAGGACCTGAAGAGCCGGACTACAGGAAGCTGAAAGGACACGATGTAGAGACTTTAAAATGCTAGTTCTGAATCAGCTGAAGCTGGTTTATGATATTTTTGGGTAGACCAGATAGGAAAGCATTACAATAGTCAAGTCTTAGTCTCAGTGTCACTGAGAAATCAAGGTTGATGCTGTTGAAAATAGATGAATGATAATTAGACAGACTGCTAACATTAAAGTTCCAGCAACTACTGTAAGTCTGAAAACATACTGTACAGAGAAACATGAATGCAGTGTACTGTTGGTTTGTTTGTGCATGTTTTTTTGTGAACAAAGCACCATCTAATGGTAACATCCTGCAACTGTTCAAATTATACTTACATGGGAACATCAAGACCAGAATGTAGACATGCCTTGTGAGGCAACAGGAGGAAGGGGAGACTCCCAGGAGCTGGAAACTGGCCTTCAACAAGGGGCAGCAGTTCAGAGTGGTTGGGATTGTATGTCAGGCACAAACACATTCAGAATTTTTTATGTGACAAATGTAGAAACAGGGCCAAACATCTCAGCTGGTGGTGACTGTAATCACTATTTAATATTTTTGTAATGTTTGGTATACAATGCAATAACTTAAGAAAGTCTTCTCTCATACTGTCCATGTTTCTGAGGTTATGATGGGCATTATCTCCAAACACTGGTCTGATCTCAGAATAATTTCACCTTCAAACGTTAATTAAAATGATATATTTTTATCCAACTCACCCCCTCCTCCATCCAAAGGGACACCCGGAAAACCACACTGTAAATTGAACATTGAATCCATCCAAGTTCACCTGAAGCTGAATAACAAGAAGTAGCCTCTAGATGTATAAATTAATTAAAACATGGAAACGTTTGAAAACATCAGACACAAGTGCTGTGAAGAGAAGCTGTGCTCTCACTGCATCGTCAACTCACACCTAACACTAAAACAGAAAGCAGTGAAAGTTGTTCACCTTTCATTTGTTTTTAACTGTGAATGGGGCATTTCACAGTTACTGAACATTTAATGAAATGTCTTGGCAACCAATATATACATTTCAAAAATTTAAAATCTGAAGCTAGGGTCTTAAAAATATGATTCTCTTTGACTTGATTTTGTGTTTCAACATACAGAACATTGCAAACAAGACGACTGAATTTATAAAGAAAATGTCTTCAATGCGAAGAAAACAGGTGCAGTATAGAAATATAGGTGCAATAGTGTGAGACGAGACGTTTGCTCCACCTGTAGCTGCTTCT
>NW_019525551.1:1230616-1259767 GCF_002814215.2 Seriola lalandi dorsalis | reverse complement strand
CGTCAAAGGACCTGAGCTTCTTGAGGAAAAAGAGCTGGCTCTGCCCCTTCAGGTAGATGGCATCTGTGTTCAGAGACCAGTCCAGTTTACTGTCCAGGTGCACACCTAGGTATTTATAAGTGTGCACCACCTCAATGCCCTTCCCTCAAATACTGACTGGCTGAAGGGTGGGCCGTCTCCTTGGTCTTGGAGGTGTTCAGAAGGAGGACTTGAGAAATCAAAGAACATAATTCTCATCTAACTATCTGGCTCATCCAAGTAAGAATGGGCCCGGTGGAGCATGTAAAGGATGCCATCATCCACTCCAATATGTTCTTTGTAGGTGAACTGTAGGGGGTCTAGTGCATGTTCAACCTGTGGCCTCAGAAGGTGGAGAAGCAGCCACTCCAGGGTCTTCACAATGTGTTATGTGAGGGCCACAGGTCGGTACTTTAGGTACCGGAACAAGAAATGCTGTTTCCCACAGGACCAGGACCCTCCCTGTTTGTAAATTTAAGTAGAAAATCCTCTGGAGAGGTTCAGCCTCATCTGTTCTGCTGTAAAGGACAGGAGACTTGACCCCAGTGTGGAGGGAGTTGCAGCTGCAGCGTCAGGTTGTGAAGGAGATGCCGTAAGAGAAGCTGCAGCTGAAGCAGTGGGAGAGAGAACAGATGAGGCTGTGTCACACCTGTTGTAGAACAGGTTGAACTCATTGGCTTTGTCCACATCACCTGATGTTGCCTGGCTGTTCTTCTCTTTATAGCCAGTGATGGTCCTCATCCCCTCCCACACTTCTCTGGTGTTGTTGTGCTGCAGCTTCCCCTCTTTCTTTTTGTAATCCTCCTTCGCCTGCTTTAATCTCCTCTTCAGCTCATGTTGCACACACCTGAGCTATTCCCTCTCCATCCCTGAAGGCCTCCTTTTTCTGGTTGAGGAGGGTCTTGATGTTACTGGTGATCCAGGGTTTGTTGTTTGGAAAGCGGTGTACAGTTCTTGCTGGTATTACAGTGTCCATACAGAAGTTAATGTAGTCCGTGGTACATTCAACCATTTTATCAAGGTCAGGGTCCTTCTGTTATAATTTTCCTGTGATTCCAACGGACATCCCAATCTGTGCACTCAAAACAGTCTTTTAGAGACTCACTGGTCCCTGGGGTCCAGTTCCTGAATGAGCGGGTGGTTGCAGCCTGCCTCAGTACACAAGGCTTGTAGGAAGGCTGAAGAAAAAACAGATTATGATCTGATCTGCCAAGTGGTGGTAGAGCTGAAGCAGTGTAAGCCTCCTTGACATTTGCATGCAACAGATCCAGTGTCTTATTTTCCCTTGTGGGACAGTCAACATACTGAGTGAAGCCAGACACTTGAGAGGTGAGAGTAACATGGTTAAAATCCCCCAATATTGCAATGAATGCATCAGGGTGCTGGGTCTGTACTCTCGCAAGAGTCTCGTGGATGACGTCTCGTGGTTGAATGTAAACAACAATGGCGATGATGTGACAGAACTCCCTTGGTATATAGTACAGTTTAAGACCAACTCCCAACAGTTCAGTATCCCAACAGCAGATCTTCTCCTTCACTGTGATGTGACCAGGGTTGCACCATCTACTGTTCACAAGCAGAACCAGTCCTCCACCTTTATTCTTCCCACTTGCTCTGGCGTCTCTATCCGCTCGTAGTGCAGTGAAGCCGGGTAAATCCACACAACGGTCGGGAGTGTTGTCGTTTAACCAGGTCTCAATGAAACACATGAGACTACACTCACGATATGCTTGCTGGTTCTTCACAAGTGCCTCCGGTTCATCACACTTCTTAGCCAGGGAGTTGATATTTCCCTTGAGGATTGATGGTAGAAAAGGCTTATATCTCCATCTCCTAGCCTTTAGCTTAGCCCCGGCTCTGCATCCACGGAACGGCTTCTTCAGCTCAGCTGGTATGGGATGTTTAACTCCATATCTGGTAAACTTTAAAGCCAGGAGTTCTTCCTTTTTGTACATTATTTTCTCCATCGTCAGACGAAACAACGACAAAGAATAAAAAACATCAATCAACCAAAAAAATATACTTATATAAAAAAATATATTACAAAAATCTACAAGCTACAAGGACTTGCCACTTGTTGCCAGCGCATCATTTGATGTCACCATAAATTAAATAAGATACATAATTCAAATTTGACATAGCAGCACGAAAAAGAAAAGCAGCAACAAGGGGAAAATATAAGAAATAAAATGAGAATAGAAACACAATCTAAAATAAATAAGATAAAATAGAAATACTATATAAAATAACAATATACAATGCAATGTAGGCTGTTCTGTTCATGTGCAGTATAAAAATAAGTGGCTGTGCAATTTGTCCCAATTCTATAGTAATATATCATTTGTCTAGAACAGTCTTTCTTGAGATTTTTGGATTTGAGTCTTAGACTGGATGCAGAGGCGTTGTGCAATCTGATGGCTGATGGCACGAATGAGCCACCCACAAATACACACTTTGCAGCATTCATGCAACAGCAGAGTGGCAGGAAACAAATATGTGATTACTGCACTTGGTGTGATGACCATATAACATTTTTCAAAATGTCCGTGTGTGTCTGCATTCATCTGTTTGTTATTTCAGTGTTATCTGCAGATGTTCAGCAGGGCCCAGAGCTTCCCCATATTAAAGACGAACAGGAGCAACTGTGGAGCAGTCAGGAAGGAGAGCAGCTTCAAGGACCTGTCTCTTTGAAGAGTGAAGATGATGCAGAGACAGCTCGGTCCTCACACCTTCATCAAAGACAAACTGAGGAGGAGACAGGAGAGACAGAGCCTACAGCCAGCAACTCAGGTCTACTGGTGGAAACAGAAGGTGATGGACAGGCCCGTGAAGGATCAGAGTCAAACGATTCTGATCCAGAGAACAGTAATGAAGACTGGACAGAGACAAGAGAACCTCAGACAGATTTAAAATCACTGAAAAACAATGGTGTTCCTGGAGATGATAAAAAATGTAACAGTGGCAGGAAGTGTCTAAGCTGCAGTAGGTGTGGTAAAACATTTGACCCCAAGGACTGTGGGCTGAGCCACATGAGAAGTGCTTCGGGAGAGAAACCATTCATCTGCTCAGTTTGCGTTCCCAGATCTGCACAGAACTCACATTTAGTGTCAGTGAAGAGAACTCACTCAGGAGAAAAAACCTTCATGTGTTTGATCTGTAAGAAACAGTTCAACTATAAAGGAGATGCTGTGAGACACATCAGAACTCACACAGGGGAGAAACCCTTCAGTTGCTCAGTCTGTGGTAAGAGATTTGCACAGAGCACAGGTTTGGGGACTCACATGAGAACCCACACAGGAGAGAGACCGTTCAGCTGCACGTTCTGTCCTAAACGCTTCGTCCAGAGCGGAATCCTGGCCAGACACATGAGAGTTCATACAGGAGAAAAGCCATACAGCTGCTCGGTGTGTAACACCAGCTTCACACTCAGTCAGTCACTGTTGAAACACATGAGGATCCACACAGGAGAGAAACCATTCAGCTGCTCCATCTGTGATAAAAGATTCACACAGAAAGGACATCTGACGCAACACATGACACACCACACGGGGGAGAAGTCCTTCAGCTGCTGTGTCTGTGGGAGAAAATTCACTCGACAGTCAAGTGTGAAAAAACACAAGTGTGTTCCTGAGAGCAGTGGATGAAGCTACACGGCTGTCTGTGCACTATAACGCTCCAGCACAGATAGTGATTGAAGCAGGAACAACATGAATATATCTGACACATTGATGTAATAGAGCTGCCTCTGTTTTTAACTGTGAATAAATTCAAATTAACTTACATAGCTTTTGACTTACACAGCTGCAAACTCGTCAGCTTTCTTCAAAACTTTGTTTTTAATGAATGTTTTTTTTTTTTTTTTAATTTTATCAACACCAATGAGACATATCTGCACTTCATGCAGGGTACTGCTTGACCGCCTGTTAGTGTTGTAAACTGGTGTTTTTTAAAACCTTGCTGCTTAAGTGAGCTACAGAACCATCCAAGCTGAATTTAGCTTTGTCTTGCTCAGCAGCAGCATAAAGCAGTGCTTCACAAAGCAGTATGCCTTTATTTTATATTTTATACGCTTGTTAGTCATATAGACTAACAAGCGTTGTACAGGTGTAGTCTAAGGTTGTTCCCCTTTGAAGTTGGTTCCCCATATGATCAAGATGATAATGAAACATTTTGTAAACAATGCATTTTTAAACACAGCCGGTACCTGGCATGCATTATATGCAGTCTATGGGCAGGTCAACAACGCAGCAGCTGGTGCTGAAACCTGCCGAATGAACATTTGACATTTATGAACAAATCCGTTCCAAATAAAGAAATCTCACATTTTTAAAGAAAGTGAACGAAGTCAACTTAGTTCAAAATTAAAAACTGTGAACTATGAACACTTCAGTCTGTGTGAACTGAACTTTCAGCTAGCTCCTGTGAAGTGTGAACCTGCACAACACTGGCAAACTAACAGTCACTATTCTGGTGCTTGTGTTATATTCTGTTGCCTTTGCCAGTACACTGAGTAAAAGACTTTCCATTAAGAGAGATAGGGAGCAGTGCTGTGCCCCTTAAAAAGAACTAGCTCAAAGTTCAGTTCATAAAGATGAAAATGATATAGTTTGCAGTTCATTTTTTTAAATTTTGAACTAAGTTCACAGTTCCAAAAATGAACTAGTTCATGTTCATTTGTTACATTTTTTAAAAAATAAATAAAAGCATTCTTTTTCAATAGAACCTCCTTCTACCATCCATCACCAGCCCCAAATCATTGCCACTCCCAAACTAAATGAGTTATTGTTCACCACTGAAGAATCACAGTCATGAGTTACATTTAAAATCCCTATATAAATATAATCCTTCTGAGTCTTCACTTGTTTGTTAAAAAAGCTGCTTCAAATGCTCAAACAAATTGGCTTCAGCAGTAGTAGATGCGTCTGTACCGTCTGTACTGCGAGCACCAGCCAAGCTGAGCCGTGTCTATGGAGACGTTGTTTGGCGTGCCGTAAAACTGACGGTAAAACGTGAGCGGGGTTCACTCTCCATTCATCATTTGTAAACTGATTGGTTCCATTCAGCATTCACTAAAATTATTGAACACGTTCATGAACAACACTGATAGAGAGGTCTACCTGCTTCTCCTGAGTGAATTGGCCAGTGTGTGTGTGGTAGGGTGCACTTCATTTCATATGAGCTGTGTATTATGTTGGAGTGGTAACGTTTTGTCATGACTATTAATAAACCATGTGAAATTTAAGAATTGGTGCTTGAAACATGGGTGTATTTAAAACCTGATATATCTTGTTCCTCTGAGCCGCGAGCTCCACTGTTGTCTAGAAACGAATGAAAACACAACAGTGATCCACACTGTTACACTGACTGACATCTTACTTTGTCACCATGAACACACACACTGTAGCTTATTTTGACTCAGTCCTACACACACCCTCATTCTGCTGCATATACTCACTAGAGCATCAAATGTGGATTAATCTGCTGCTCAAATCCATTGCTGTTTTTTCCCATTTGGGCTAGAAACTACAGGGACCAGCTGCTTGAGGAAATGGCTGAGTCTTTTTTAAGACGTAAACCAGTGAAACCAGTTTAAAGGTGTACATCTTCAGCAGGAGCCATCGGGCTCAGAGTCACATACAGCTGGTGTTTACTAAATCCAAATGTCATTATATCTTATTATTTTACTGGTGAAATAAAAGCTTAAGTAATGATGCAGCCTATGCATTTCTCTGTGTTATTTGTCAACTAATACAAAACCACAGAGGCAAGAATTAAAGTGAATTATAGAAGGGAGGTAATCAGATGAAAGTTTATTACTTATGTCCAAAAAGAACTAGACCTGTGTTCTATATGTTGTTGAGTTGTGTTTTTACATTTTCCCAAATGTTTCCATCAATTCTCAAACCAGAGAAATCTGTGATTTTAATCATGGTAACACATTTGGTTGTCTATCATGACATCATATCCTCTATGATCATGCGTTGTGATTGTCTGACCTCTACCAGGTGAGCCGCCCTGAATAACTGATTTTTAAAGGTAAACTGCTTTCTGGGTGTTTCTACTGGTTTTAATCCCCTGGTGTGTTTGTTATGGAGAGAATGACACCTCTGGATAATTCAGCTGCTGGTAAAAACCTGCTGAACATCTGGTTCATAAGTTTTCAGAGAAACAATCCAAACAAAGGTTAGCATCAATCTCAGCTCCAACTCTTCCCTAAGTCTCTGTCCTCCGTACAGCGTCTCTTAAACACTTATTTTAAATGTCAAACTGGAGCTTACGGTAATGGTGAGGAAGACAACAACTCCCATGATCCCACACTACATCACCCAACACCATCTTTTCTTATTTTTTTGATTAAGAGATTTACTTCCTGTGCATTTTAGCCTCTCAAACAGGAAGTGGAATCAGACGCCTCAGTCAGGAAAAGCAGCAGTATGTTCTGTGATTAAGATGAGGCAGCTGTAGGAAGCTTATTCTTTATGGGACAGCCCCTCCCTTACATGCTCACTGTTGTGTATAAAGTTAGAGTCATGCCCTTTTTCCACCAAAATTATCAGGTATAAGAAGGTTTTTTAGACGCGGGTAAAGGCACTAATAAAAGCCTTTTGACGCCTTTTCCACTGCCAGTCGAGTTTGTCTTTCTGTTTGGACCAAGGACACACACAACTACAAAGAACGATGTTATCGCGTGCACTTACAGAGCACACACAGACACTGTGGAGAGAGAGTGAGCTGCTAGCTGCTATGCTAGCTGGTAAAATAGATCTGTCATGTCTCATCCTCAAGTTGTTGCTTGCTGTAAGACGCCTCGATCTGTGGTCGTGTGTTCTTCAAATTTATTTCGGAGCAGCATTCACTCTTCCATCGTGGAGCTCAGTGTCGCTGTGGTGTTTCTGGTTTAACAGCACTTGTGCCTGACAGGTGACAGGTGTGTTCACAGTGTCTCTGAAAGATGTCACAGCAGGAAAAGGGGAAACAATTCTACATAAGTCAGTGCTATTCTGTGGTTTGTCAGTGAACTACACTGACATCTTAGCTGACAAAGATCCTGTTCCAGCTCTCTCTCTCTCTTCTGAGTGTGTCAAACATCGGATAAACATGTATCAGCAGACTTCATGTGTGCATCTCCTGCATGGAGAGGGAGACCAGTAAACAGTTATGATATGACACAGATATGAAATATGATATGAAACAGATATGGTTGTGTTCAATTTCAGTGCAGGAGCAGCAGTCGTTTACCAGCACAAATAAACTCAATCAGGTCGCAATCACCACTCTGCTGCCTTTGCTTTCTCGTTTCATGAAATCAAAACTGTTTTTGTTGGTATTTATGATTTACGTATTTTTTCAGCAAATGTCATTGAATGTATTTAAAATTTGTGTGATTCCAGTAATTTTTTCTCTGATGTTGCAAATCATTATGTCGTTTGTGCTGCTGGAAAACATTTCAATGTGTGTAGGAAGTGTTGAATTTAGTTAACAGTACCACAATCTAATCTAATGTTTGTGCCAAATTTGAAGAAAATCCTTCAAGGTATTACTGAGATATTGTGGCCTATGAAAATGGAAAGTGTTGTGCCAGTTCATACTTAAAAAGAACTAGCTCAAAGTTCAGTTCATACAGATGAAAATGAACTAGTTCACGTTCATAGTTCATTTTTTAAATTATGAACTAAGTTCACAGTTCCAAAAATGAACTAGTTCATGTTAATTTGTTCTGTTTTTTTTAAATAAATAAAGGCCGATATTCTTTTTCAAGAGAACTTCCTTCTACCCATCCATCACCAGCCCCAAATCATTGCCACTCCCAAACTAAATGAATTATTGTACACCACTGAAGAATCACAGACATGAGTTACATTTAAAATCCCTATATAAATATAATCCTTCTGAGTCTTCACTTGTTTGTTCATAAAGCTGCTTCAAATGTGGTATTCATTGAACACTTTTCATTGAACACGTTCAGGCACAACACTGAGAATCGAATGGATGGATGGACAACCTGAAAACAATGTCTCCAGCTCTGGCTGTCACCGGCACGGAAGAATAAAACAAAAAAAATTCTGATAATAAAGATCTGCTTCTCTCTGCAGTCGAGCTAATAAAGGCTCCTGCTAAATTAACACAAACTGTGTGAGTGTTATTCAGATGTGGCTGTGTCCCTAACTCCAACACTGATTGGAAGGATTTGGATCTCCTCATGAAAGATGGACTATGGAGATGCTGCTTTCACCAGAGCACTTATGGGTTTTGACCTGAGACTGATAATTAAATATATCTTTTTCCACAAACACTGCAGTTAAAACGTTTCTCTCCTGTGTGGACTCTCATGCTTCTTCAAATTTCCTGGTTCTATGTATCTTTTCCCACAGACTGAGCAACTGAATGGTTTCTCTCCTGTGTGAATTCTCATATGTACAACCATCGCTCCTCTGTGGGTAAATTTCTTTGTACAGACTGAACAGCTGAAGGGTTTTCTCCCGTGTGTACTCTTTCATGTCTGCGCAGATTTTCATTGTGGCTGAATATTTGATCACAAATTGAGCAGCTGAATGGTTTCTCATCCGTATGGACTGTGGATGGATGTGTCTCCTTGGGTCTGTTTTATCACTGAAACCTTTTCCACAGAAGACACAACTGAATGGTTTCCCTCCTGTGTTGACTGAGACACTCACATTGTAGTTGAGAGTTACTGAACCTGACTGAGAGTGACTCATCTTAAAGTTCTCAGTGTTATGTCCCAGAATAATTTGTCTTTCCACCACATTCTTGCTGTAAACCACCGTCTGAACCAAAGATCCTGGCTGGTTCTGATCCTCCATCAGCTCCTGTTTCCATCTGCTCCTCAGTTTGTCTTTGATGAAGCTGTGAGGACTGAGTCTCTTCATCATCTTCATCATCTTCACTCTTCACAGGGACACTGGTGAACTTGGTGATATCATCATCCTCAAGTCCTTGAAACTGCTCTTCCTCCTGACTGCTCCAGACTTCCCCCTGTTCCTCTTTAATGTGTGGGGGCTCCCCTAACCTTCTTCCTGTGTGTAAACCAAATGGGAAAACGCTACAAGTTTACAAACTCATCAACTGAATTGGACCAGAGCAAATAAACTAGATTTAAGCCTCAACTTTGGAACAGCCACAAGGGCCCTGCAATGTAAAGTAGCTTGAGGCCAGACTCCAGTGTGCTTTAAAAGTGATCAGTAAAATCAATTCTAAAACAGACAGGGAACCAATGAAGAGAAACGAGGATCGGGGTTATGTGATGTCGTCTGTTAAAACCAGTATGATGCTGAGTTTTATTGTTCATATCAGATTTCCTCTTATTTGTCCTGCTTAACAAAACCTAAACAGAGGTGAACAAAACAAAAAAGTAAGGGATTAAAGTATGGAAACATAACCACTGAGCCAGAACCTAAGAGAATGTAACACTAAACTCACCGCCTATTATTAAAATAATTATTTGATACGACAGAATATTTGACAGTAATATTCAAAGTTAAGAAAAAAGCCTTCTTCTGACACTCACATCTTGTGATGGGATCATAGCAGCCACATCCCTAACTGTGTCTGGACTATCATGTACTGTGGCCCTGTACCATCCTCTTAACATCTGGCATGTCTGACTAGTTCCTACAATGACCTGTGGCACATGTCTTCCACTAATTCATTTCCATCGTTTTCCTGTCAGATTTAGAAATTCTTCACTAATTCTTCAGGAGAGTAACAAAATCAGAGGGAGCACAATAACCTCTCTCTTCAGTCGCCTCCTCTGCTGGTTCCTGACTGTTTAACTAAAAACTCTTTAGATTACTGACTAGAGTCTACAATGGTTACTTCCCCTGTCCTTGCTAAGGTTGAAACCATGTCTGAATCTGAGCCGAGATGATGAATCGTATGGTCAGCGCTCAGTCAATCATTACAATGTTATCATGGTTTGGGCCCTATACTGTTGTGCCTGAACATGTGGTCAGACCAAGCTGGCATGCTCGGGCCAACTTGTAACCCCTGGGGCCTGACCTCCAGCCTCCGCTCGGTCTGTAACAAATCAGACAGCGGGCATACAGCCTCCTACCGTCTGCTGCTCTCCTCTCTCCTAAAAAGTGTATATTCTGAGTAGAACAATAATTGTATATATCATAAATATATATATATATATATCATAAACCATACTATTGTCATATTATTGTGATATTTATGGTAATAGCATAATAATGCATGAGCACCTTGTCAAAGAGTAATAAACTTTTAATTGTAAGAATAACCAGATGTTCGAGTTGGAGTATGAAAAAAATATTTAAATATCCTAAATAAATAGACTATAAATAATAATGAAGCTAAGTGGACATACCGGCTCCTTTGCATTGATGGACCATCAGTGTTTCCAACAGGTGGAGAATTTACTTGTGGTGGTGGGAGGCACGGTGTGTGACTGATGTACATGCAGAGCCTCATGAGAGGGGGAAACTGTTTTCTGTAGCTACAATCCACAGATGTCACCGAAATGCCTCAGAGGCAGACTATTGGCAGAGGCTTCAGTTACTGCAGCAGCTCAGACGGGTGTGATGCTGTAAGAAATGTTGTGAGTTGAGACAAGAAGCTGAGGAGGACAAGTTTAGAGTTTAGATTTTGTAAGGATCAGGTGAAGGTTTTGGACTTTTTGAAATGGTAAATTGGTCATGAACTGTTCTGCTGGAGTAGGAAGAAAAACTAAGAAAATCGACACACCTAAGAGAAAGTTGTGGATTCAGCAAGGAGATTTCTGGGTGTTATTATTGGATTTTCTGCAGATGGTGTGCAGCAGCTGTTGAGGTTTTAGTTTCTTTTAAAAACCTGAAAACCTCATGTTATTTTAAATCCAGTAGATGGCAATATTTGACAACTTATATCCCTTGTCCAATGACTTTTTCAAATCTCCTTCAATTTGTCAAGTAGACGGTGGACACCTGCAATTGTGATTGTTGGGAGATAACGGAGAAAAGCAAATATACTGTTCAGTGTCCATGGCATATACATTAATACATCAAGAGTGCTTGCTGTAATCTAAAATAAGGATATGTTCCAAACATTCAAAATGGAGCGATAGTGTAGACCTTGATACAAACCCTTAATGCTTGTGTTACCTCAGATCTTATGGTCAGGAAACAAATGACTCTATAATTGGGGGAACAGGAGGTACAGCGGGTCCTCCACTAAATAGAAGGTCAGTGGTTCGATCCCCGGCTCTTCCAGGCCAAGATTCAGATCAATTTTCTTACATTTCACAAAAAATATAATATACTGAAGAAATACAAATTATATTGTTATGTTATGTTACTCTTTCAACTAAAGTGGGGTTGGAAACTTAATTACAAATAACATACACACCACTATTGACTTTTTAACACTTTTATTTTATATATTCAGATGTAAATATACAATATCAACCAATTCAACCTAATCAATCAATTCAAACAAAAACATACCACAAAGGTCAATGAATCTTTACCAGAAGTGACGGTGCAACGCAGCAGATGAAGAAGAATCCAACTTCAAACTGCCAGTAATCAGCTGGATCCTTGGAGCATCTGGGGGAAAAGAAATAACATGAGACACTAAGATTCACTGTAAAATCCTTAAAAAGTATGATTTAATTTTTTTTTTTTTTTTACCATTACTTTAATAAAGCTTAAACAAATGTTATTTAAATGATCTGTTTCTGAATGCAGCTTCTGTGGCTGCATTCTAATGTTCCACCAGACTAAACATCAAACATCTGAAGCTCATTTTCAGAACACTCTGCTTGTGCTGAACAGGCACGCTGTGCACCCACCTATGTAGGCGCATACTGATTAGATTAGATTAGATTACCTTTATTTATCCCACAACTGGGAAATTCATTTACCACAGCAGAAAAATAAACAACTATAGAATAAACATCTATGGAAATATACAACAAAAATATACCAAATATACACTAATAAATACAATAAAAACAATACACACGATATGTACATGAAAAAGTGCAAGATTGCACATGGTCAGGAAGAGCAGGAGTTGTGGAGTCTGACAGCTGCTGGAATGAAGGACCTGCAGAACCTCTCCTTCTTACAGCGAGGATGTAAAAGTCTGCTGCTGAAGAAGCTACTCAGAGACCCTACAGTGTCATGCAGAGGGTGAGAGGTATTGTTCATGATGTATGTCAGCTTAGCTAACATCCTCCTGTCACTTACTTCCTCAATGGAGTCTAGGGGGCAGCCCAGGACAGAGCTCGCTTTCCGGATCAGTTTGTTGAGCCTCTGCCTATCCCTGTCAGTGCTGCCCCCTCTCCAGCAGACCACAGGAAGTAGATGGCTGAGGCCACCACAGAGTCATAGAAGGTCCTGAGGAGAGCCCCACACAGGAGGACTTCAGTCTCCTCAGCAGGTGAAGGCGACTCTGACCCTTCTTGTAGAGAGCGTGGGTGTTGGTGGACCAGTCCAGTTTGTTGTTCAGGTGAACCCCCAGGAACTTGTAGTTCTCCACCACCTCGATGTCCAGTCCCTGGATGTTCACTGGTGTGAAGTGGGATGATGACAATGTGCCCTTAAAATAATGGAGAAATATTGTGCCATTTACTTAAGACCAGGCTTTTGTTGGTCAATGTAAACAACTGGCTATTTAAACAATGTGAGCACTGGATTGAAAAATGACAAATGCATCCTGCAAGGTTGGATGGTGGGTGCAGGTGGGCAGGGATTGGGGCGTGGCTGAGAGCGATGACTGCTTTGTTGTGACATCACAAAGTTCCAGAAGTCCTGACGGCTGGTTTTAAGGCTCAGTTTCTGAATACAGGCTGTGTGCATTTCTCTGTGGACTGAGGCTTTGATACTTTCACAGTATTAATATAGAACCTAGACCTGATCTATAATCAAACCAGAATTACCTCCTTGTGGTTGTCTGCCTATTCCACTCAGTCTAGTTCAAGTTTTCATCCCTGTTTATCCAGAATCATATAAAATATTAACCTTTTTTTTTAAATTATTTTGAAGTCTTGAGTAAGGAGGAATAAAATGACATGGACATCTACATGTATCCAATATGGACCTTAATGTCATCTCAGACATGATCTCCTTGCTTTTGTTTCCCTCTGGCTGTTACCATGGTCAGGTTATTAGCACTTTGGTCAACTCTGCTTGTTTTAAATGTGCTTTATAAATAAAGCTGATTTGACTTGAAAAAAGCTTCCACTGTGTCATGCGTTATTGTAACAAACCATTTCCTCCTGCACGTCACAGTCTTCAAGTCAAGAAAAGTTTATTTGTAATAAAGTGGGTAAAATATTGTTCTCTGTGTAAACAGGCTGTGGTCTCTCTCTCTCTCTCTCTCTCTCTCTCTCTCTTTGTCTCTCCCTCTCTCTCTCTCTCTCGTGTGGCTCTCATTTAGAAACGTCCAAGGTCTTCAGTGTGATGGTGTCAATCCACATTCCATAGACCAAGTTGATGGCATCTACTCTCTTGACAGAGAACTGATAGTACCTGTCAGAGATCAGGTCGTTCACCTGTATGTTGTACGACCGACTCATGCATTTGGAGAACTGCCCGTGGTCGTTGATGGTTGGATGAATGCTCTTCACATGGATCTCAAACTGTTGGTTTGGCTCCTTAGGCTGTTCACCTGTGACCTCCCAATACAGGTACACAGAGGTGGACGTCACACGCGTCCTGAACCTGTCAAATATCACCGGCATTTTCATGGCTACTGTTACGCTGAGCTGTGGGACGGGAAAGTTTCCTGTGTTGGGGATAAGCTGGTTGTGAAGGTTCAGTGGGCCCAGAGTCTGGGTCATCCTTCTTTCAAAGTCCCCGAGGTCCTGGTGGGTCTGCTGGAGCTTCTGCTGCATGGAGGCTGCTGTGGTAGCATCCACCAAACCCTGGTTGTACTTAACAATGAAGTCCTCCAGCTCCCTGCCGCCTCTCATGATCTCTTGGTGAAGCATTTCCAGGAACGTGAGGAGGAGCTTCACCTGGGTTTTGGCCATCGTCATGGCGCCCTGCAGCCTCTGCTGGTCTATCAAAGACCACACGGTGCTGTCAGACAGATGTAATGTGTGCTGCTGCTGCTGCTGGTCTGCGCTCGGCAACAAGTCCTCACGCTGGATCTCCAGGTAATACGAGCCCCTGTGCATGAGCTGCAGCTCCTTCTGCATCACCTGCAACACAGCACAGGTCCGTCAGTCTACAGGTGCTCTGCTGGGGGCTCCACCCTCACCTCACAGTCCTCACCCCTCATCCTCACCCCTCATCCTCACCCTAACAGTCCTCACCCCTCACAGTCCTCACCCTCACAGTCCTCCCCCCTCATCCTCACCCTCACAAACCTCACCCCTCAGACAGCATATTAATCCTGAAGTGAAGGTGTGTCACTAACTGTAGTCAGGTTGAAGCTGGGTGGGGCTGCACTGGGAATGGCAGGGATAAAGTGAACCTGAAGAGGAGCCGCAGGAGAGTGAGGAGGCTGTCAATCAGGACAGTCTGGACACGATCAGACCTCTGATCAGGAAAACTGAAAACACCTGATGTTTTCCTAAAGTCTTGTAGGAACCAGAAGGATTTTATTGGCCCCCTGATTCATGCAGTGAAATGACACTGTAAATCACAGGCTGTATTATTCATGTGAAGGAGACACCCTGACTGTTCAAATGGGAGTGAAGCAACATACTTTGTCTTTTCTTGTTTTAGTGTGTTTTTTTCCGCTGTGTGTGAGCTGAGTGTTCACACTTTATATTCTAATGCAGCTCATGTGGGCTCTGATGATTCAGATGTAATTTACAATGTGATATACAAGTCCAATAACATGTGGTAATAAATCATTTTGCATTATGATTCACTTACCATGACGGAGTTGTCACTGAGTCTGGTGCAAAACAGCTGGAGGATCTGGTCACGAATGTCTGGGGAGATGTCTGTCTGTCCCCTGACCTCCTGAGCTCCACATCCACCTGAGCCTGGACAGTCAGGCTTGACTTCATCCATACTGACTGTAGCATTCATAGCTGTGAAGGTAAGCTAACACACAGTTTGTCATGAGTCACTTAAAGTGAAAGTGATTATGGGAAAAATGAGACATTACTTCCACGACTGAATGTCGACCAGTGCAGGGAAATAAAAATTATAACCAATAAAATCATCACAGATTATAAGTGTGTCTATAATCTAGCTGCTCACTATAACCACTTCAAAATCCAAACCCAGCAGTCAATCACAGTGATCAGTCAGCACACCTGTCTACATCTGTCAACTACACATCAAACTGAACTCTCTTCATCCTCTCACACAAGGAAATATACATACATTTTGTGGACAACTATTCAAGAGTCAAGAGGATGGTGGCGGTCACAGGATGAGCACAAGGAGAGGTCCTGACATTAAGCTCGCAGAAGCAGCTAATGATTGTAGACTGTATTATCATATGATGTGCATGTGCTTTTATCATAGCAGTAACAGTAACAGTGACAAACCCAACAAGTTAATGCTCAGTCACTGTCTGTGTAAATCACATCAGTAGGATTAAGATGAATACACATTACCCTATGTTTTATTAGTTAGTTAATGCTAGTTAAAACCTGAAATTATCTACCAACCATAAACTAAACAAGACTCAGCTTCATATTTCATTCATACAACAGTAATTAATCCTACCTGCTTCCTCTGTTCTTCTTCTGTTGTGCAGTGCAGCTTTCTGCTGTCTAGTTTTATAGTGACTCCTGTTTATAGGTAAACTTGTTCATCTGCATGGTTACAGTTAACTTCCATGGTTACCATGGTGACAGAATGGTAGCAGCAGCCTGAAGCATCTTCAGGTTCTCTCAGACAGTGTTAATGTGGGTGGTGGACGTTCATATCACTGATACTATTCAAGACTCTCAAACTCTACACTGAAAGTCACAGGCTGTGTCCAAAATCACTCACTACTGCTATAGTCCACTATATAGCCAGTTTGCCATTTTGTAATGATGTCTGTATGTATAGTGAGAATTATTCTACCTTATAAAATGCATCATGAAAAGTGGTGTACAACCAGACAAAGCAGAGAAAGGAAGCGGCTCACTTTAAATTATTTCCTGTTTCTGTATCACGTTGGTATCTCCACCTCCCCGACCCTTTAGGAGACCAGCAGCAGTCAGTCCACTCCAATGGGAGAAGTGAATGTGATCACAGATTATGATTTTTTCTCCCCATAGTCACCAAACTAAATATTGAATCTTCAGAACAGATCAGGAGAAAATTAACTTAATACAAGACTTGTCTCTGTCTCTGCAACAAACTCTCCTGAGATCACAACCCAGATCTCTCTTCTCTCTGTTGGTTCTGGTCTGGTTTCACTGCTGCAGTAGTTTTGCTGTCACTTTCCAACCTCAAAAGTTTAGAGGAACCCATATCTGCAACCATGAAAGAGTTAAAACTGAAATAAAACTTGTTTCTTTGCTCAATAACACTCTTATTGTTATTATTATTATTGAACAGTTTTTGGAGGGAAAGCCGAGAGTATTAGACCGATACAGGGGCGGATGTAGAGAAAATGTCATGGGGTGGCACGGAGACTTTAAAAGGTGGCAGAAGTATCAGCTATCAGTACTATCAGCACAACAGAGAATAAGTCATGTCTGTTGATCTGAACAAATACTTAAACAGATATACCTGTGTCACCTCTGGCTACCATCCTAGTGTGGCTCTGATGGACCACTGAGCCAAAACATTATGGCCTCTCAGAATGAAGGGAATAACACTGATTATTGTGACAGAGTGGGTTCTTATAGTCACAGTGTCAGATGTGGGAGAATTGGGCAGGTGAAACGACCTGAGCGACTCTGACAAGGGCCAGATAGATGATTGGACCAGAGCATCTCAGCAGTGGTGAGTGCCTACTGACAGGATGCTGGAGGGGAAGATCTACAGATGCTCCACCTTGTAAATTGTAACTTTATAAACCCTTTACTGCAAGTAAATGTATGACTGATGTTGTAGTCAACTATTGAGAAAGGTAAATCGGCTGAAAAGGAGGGAGGATGGGATTGTGTATTAATTCAGATCAGCGATTCTGAGGAAATGTGTCAGGTTTAAGTCATTGTTATTCCCTTTGGCTGTGGGTGGTTGGAAAACCACTTTCTTGTGAAGACTCTGAGTTCTGGGCTCCCTGGAAGGAGATCAGATGCTGTACTGAATACAGAGCAGAAAAAAACTCAACCTCTCAAGTGTGAATGAAATCATTGAAGAGAGGCTGTCAGTTCTTCTGCTTCAGACATGGCCGCTCTGGGAGCCTGATGGTTTTTTATAGGTACAAAAATACAAGTTGTGTTTTGTTTTTTTCGAGCACAATGCACCAAATTATCAGTAGGTGGTTGTTATGGAGACCAGGACACTGGACAGAAGGTGTATATTAATGTCACATGTTTTTACCATGATGAGTTCATTTTATTACTTTTACAGGTTCAAGCTTCTAAATTCACTAAATCAGGAGACAGTTCCCACCACCATGAAAAATCATCATCACCATGAATAGACTTCAAAGAGTCGTCTGTGTGGGTTACTCTGACAGACAGACCGGATCTATAATGTAACCTTCTGACGTAGTAACAGACATAACTTTTATCTAGTTCGTAAGAAAAACTTTATTGTCCATCATTCATTTCAAAGACAGATATTAAATACACAAACACTGACATGTACACAAAAATGTAGTCAGGCAGACTGAGGCCCATGTGTTCCACTGATAAATTATAATAAATAAGAAATTAATACAATAAGACATAAAATAATCAGAGAACGTAACGTGATGATCACACAGCAGCATAATGAGAACAGAGCAATGTTTCACATACATGAATACAGTATTTTATAGTTTTGCACATTATTGTCTTCTGTTTCTGAGTCTGAGTTAGAACATCCCATGATACAGAGTCTAGGTACAGAAAAAGGCCTGAGTGAATCATGATCTCATGTCCTCACTTTTGAGGTAGACAGAGTGGATCCAGGAGTACCTCCATCTGCACCTCTGCCTCCTCTTCTTCACTGGACACTTCCACTTCATATTCCTCTGAGCCTTCTTTCACAGTGCTGCTATCCCTCAGATTAGTTTTTTCTTGGATGTCTGCGTCTGTTCTCAGAAGACTCATGTGAAACAGGCAAGCAGATCCTCAGCCGCTTGGTCGGGTGGATGTGTCTGATCATCGCTCGCTTCTTGGAGCACACGCTGCAAACCACAAAGCCACATTTTCTGCAGTGGTGTCGACGCTGGGTCATGGTGAATTTATCAGAGCAGCGCCTGCAGACTGCTGAGGCCTGGCTAGGGATCCAGGTGATGGGGAAGGTTGACTTAGATCTATGGCCGCCGTTCTGCAGCAGTTTGGACTGGCATTCCTCTATGTGCTCTATCCAAGCTTGCTTCTCCTCGTAGGAGGCAGCTGCCACGTGGAAGGACTTGTGTGGTGTGTGGATCAACCACTGGTTCCTCACTCTCACATCATCCTCCAGGTCCTCCAGCTGGATGTCCTCTAAAATGATGAAACAACTGTGAGTTCAAATGAGGAAACATGGCTACAGAACCTGGGAGGGTCAACAAGAAAACTTTTAAACAAAGCCTGATTTGGAAAGACTACAGACAGTCTGTGTCTCAGATTGTCTATTTATTGGTGTTGGAGTTGTACCAGACTTTATCAAGTCATCTGAACAATTTAGCTGCAAACTAAAGCACAGCTGTGATCAGAGCATCCTGACCTGCTCACAGTGTGAACCTGCTGCTCACCTAGATGGATGATCTGCTGGTTCTTGTGCCAGAAGCCTCGCAGGATGATGCTGCCGTACACAAGCACGTCGTTAAAGAGGAAGAAGACTTTTTGCTTTGGCCCCCGGCGGCACTGCTTCATCAACCTGCCCTCTCCAATCAGAACCCGGCCCGGCTGGGACAGGGGCTTCCCCAGTCGTCCGAATGAGTGCTCAACAGCATGGATCCGCTCCCAGTTTTCCTGAGCAAACATTAGCTGGTCTACCATGGCGCCAGTAGGTTCCTGTTTTCAGTGCTGTTGTCTGAGTGTAAGTGTAAGATGTTGTCATGTGCTGAGCTCGTCTCTCTATTGAAATGAGCAGCCAAGCAGAGTTTTAATCTTAAACCCTTTGCTCTTGCTGACGTAATGGAAATTTTCAAAGTAAATTCAGACAAACACATTCAGCAGGAAGTGAGTTGAAATCAGATAAAGTGACACAAGACATTCTGAGGAAGGAGAAGTCATTTTCTACAGACAGTTGACACATAAGTCATGTCTTTTCTGTGAATGTATCTGACTGCCTGGAGAGAGATGAGTGAATGTACTGCATCACCTTAATTCCAAATAAAAGATGCAGCAAAGATGAAAACTACATGAGATAACCTTTATTTATTTGGATGACAAAAAATGAGAAATTAAAAAAACAAATCAGTAAAAGTGGAGAGTGAAATCTTTTCTACTGTTAGTGGAGACTGTGGATACAGTTAGGCTGACCTGACAATAACTCATGTTTCATAGCTGCTTTACTGTCAGACAGGATGAGCAGCTGGAGTGAAAACAGGCTCCCACACACACATCTGGACAGTCTGCTGCTTTGATGCAACGTCACGAAACTTTTCTTCAATCCAACTGCTGAGCGTGCAACTTATTTTTTGTTCATTTATTTTAATTGACCTAAGGAAATATACAGTGATTCAGGTAAGACAACAGCACAAAAACCTTAACGATGACATAAGTATGAGGTCGAATATGAAAACAGCAAAAATGTTCAAAAATAAAATTCCTTTAAAAATTAAGGAGAGAAAGAAAAGGTACAGGGTTACAGAAATATACACACTGAATGTGCAGACTAAGCACGAGCAGCACAGATCAGCAGAGTGACAGTAAAAAGGCTCCAGTGAGCAGGAAGAGCCTTTTTTCCACTTTGTCCATGAGAAAAATTGAAAGCTGCGTCAAGTGACTTTTTGGCCACTTTGGAGCTCTGGAAGAAACTAATAAATACACAACATACAGTATGACAATGGTTTATCACTACTTCATTCACACTGTTACCTGCATAATAAGCATGTTCACGCTTCAATGATCAGTAAATTCTGATGAGTCATCATCGTTTTTGCAGGTGAAAACACACCTGTAATTCCAGGCTCTCGGAGGGCCCTCAGTGTCGTTACTGGGTAGAGACACAGACACATTGGTTTCATCTGATTCATTAGATCTGTTGTTTTTGCACAGGTGTAAACTGTGCTGAGATACAAAGTACAGTATTTCTGATTCAGGTAAACTAGAGTCAGATGAAACAGGCACCTCTGAAAATGCTGCAGCTTTAATTCAAATTCAGTTTTAAGTGTCAGAGTTTTGAGATTTCTGTCTCCACCTCAGTATAATGAGGAGAAAAACCATTTTGTAATTTGGGTGGAATGACCAAGAGCAGACAGGCCACAGTGTCTCTGAGTGAAGTCCCAAAACACACATAAGAAACACATCTTATTTTTCACTATTGCAAAAACACAGTTCCTGAAACTAAGGCCCTGTTTGTCAGAGCTCCACACACACAAACCAAAACCATTTACACAAAATACAAAACATGTTACATCTCTTGCAAACGTAAGCACTACATCAATAACTAAATAAACTCTTAAATAAACGATACTTTATCTTCCAAACTTTACAGACAAACACCAAATATATAGATCCTTCCACTACCAACTGCACACGACTGTGCTAAATCTAAATCTAAATCACATTTCTACTTTTCTAGTGATATATGCTAAGTATAAAAACACTATTACAGTACTGTATGTTTTTGATATTTCTCATTTGTAGCATGCTGTAAATATGAACACAAACCCAATGGTGAAACCAAAGATGACATGAACATACTGTACAGTAAAATACAGTAGGTCTATACAGTATTGCAGATAATGTCTATCCTGGCTCTGATGTCATCTGTAAGAATTGTCCTATTTCTTTTGACCTGTCCTCTGTCTCCTCTTGCTCCTCTTCCTCCTTCACTTCTTCCTCTTTCTGGTCTGCCTCTTTCTCCTCCTGCTCCTTCTCCTCCTTCTCCTCTTGCTCTTCCTCTAATTCATTCCAAAATTGTCCTCCATTGTTGGTCACACCAAAGAGCAAACCTGACTTGTATTTATGGTGATCAAGCTGTGATTTCTGTGTGATCTGATTGTTTACGTGAGTCTTCACATGTGCATTGTGAGATCAGATGATTGCTAACTGAGTGTGGTCTTTCAGTGGCAGTGTTTAGCAATTAACACACAAAGGCCTTCAGTTTTGATGATGTATGGGTTTGGTGTTTTGCATCACATGCGAGGCTGAAAACGTGCGTATAGTTGTGCAAGTCTGGGCTGACATTTTGCTCCTGTCGAGTTTCAAAATCTGTGCATTATTTGTGGTTTTCGTGTGTAAGCGATCATAGAAAAAAACTGTAATACATCTTAAAAATAGCAACACAAATTATTTGTCAATGGCAGGCAGTTGGCCTGTTTTTACCAGCATTTAATCTGTAATAGACGCAGAATTGTTGAGGAATATAAAAAGGCTAAATTCAATATACATGAAAGCTTTTTTGGAGAGGGTGTGTCTGCGCTCATCTGCCAACTAAAGCCATGCTGACGGTCATGAGACAAAGTACAGGACAAATTTGGACGCTGACCTGATGAGAAGTCTGAGGAGTTATTTCACTTCACATTCCTGTTCATGTCTGAACTGAATTAAATGGTAATCAGTGCAACAGCTGTTGAGACACTTCAGTCTGAATCAAAGTGGTGGATCGGTTGATGCTGACGGACGCTAAGAGACGTAGAACAAACTATATTTCTTTTTTTTTAATTATTTTTTTATGCTTTTATTGACAGTGCAGTAGAGAGAGACAAGAAATGGGGAGGCAGAGAGAGGGGGAATGACCGATGCAGGACTCGAACCAGGGCTGACTGTAGCGAGGAGCTTAGCCTCTGCACATGGGGCGGATGCTCAACCAACTGAGCTACCCAACACCCCACAAACTATATTTCAAGGCTGTGCGCATCTTGGGGTCCTGGGTCCCTCTGATTAACAAGAAGAAGCCAAGAAAGTTTGGCCCCTGAAATAAAAGTCAACTATAAATAAAAACAACCTCTTCTTTTACAAATATATTTTCACCTTCTTTCTCCTCTGCCTATGATCTGTCCTACCTGAAGCAGGTACTCACAGAGGCTGGTTGGTTGGCTGGTCTAACCCCAAATTAATTTAGTGCACCAGCAAACAGGAAGTGATTTTTGTTTACGGACACTTGGTGAGTGGCAGTTTAATATTTACTCTGCTATTAACTGGCTTGTCTTCCGCAGGTCCTGAGCAGCTGGATGCTAGCTGCTAGCTGCTGACCTTGTTTGGCTGCTGTTTGTTGATGAGCAGGTGGTGAACAGACACTTAGAAAGAGCTGAGCACTGCTACTGAAAAAAACATGAGATAAATGTGGAGTGAAGAATAGTAAAGAGCTAAAGCTAAAGAACTAAAAGAGGCTAAAACATCCCAGAGAGCTGAGGATGTGCACAGCTGGAGAAAATCAGTTACTTTATTAACATCACAGGACAAATGGCAGAAAACTAAAGGAGTGCATTGAGGACAGAATTTAGATTAAATAAGTTTCCCAGCAGACACTTTGGCTTAGGCGTTTTGTTCTTTTCCTGCTGTGATGTCAAAACACTATGTGTGCAACTTAGAAAGAAAAGGTGTGAGCCGTTTCAACCTTAAAGTGGTTAAAGTGAAATATGGTCACATCATCCCTCAAACGACCACAGACTTCCTCACTGTTCTACATCATGTTACTCAATGAGGCCAGTTCCCTCTTACCATCATGAGGCTTTCTGAAATTTTATCTTAAATGTGAGTTACTGACCAGCTGTGAAGTTATACACTCAGATGAATTAAGCATGAGATTAAACCAGGTTTTTGGATCAGCACCATCACAGACACCTGCAGAAGATACATTTTCAAACGACCTCTCGTCACATGACTCGTACAGGAGAGCAAGAGTGTGAGAAACTCATCAGCAGGAGACATTCAACAGAGCAGGCAGACAAAGTGCTGTTACTCATAAACAATGCTGAATGTATCCAATCAGAAAGAGTTCACATGCACCAACGCATTCAACACGTTCTTTTAAAAGGAAGTCCTGCATCATGTTTCCCACAGACAGGAAGAGACAAGGTTACAACAAATGTTTACTCTGTCCTCACACATCACTTTATAAAACTAAATCAGTTTTTATAAATACTAAAATTTTAACTCAATGATCAGACGACAGTTCCTCTTTCTGTGAACTAAATAAAATCATGTTTTAGTTTTTCACTGCACCACTGAGTACTGTTACTGGTGTCTTTTACTTAGGGCTGTGTGTTGTCTGAAACTAAAAGCTGATGAGATGTTATGTTACTGATACAAACATGATACTTATCTTTAAGAATATAAACAACATTTTCAAAACCCAAATCCTAACTTATTTTAATGTAGTAAAAGTAGATGAACTCCTCAAAGTCAGCATTTTTTCCTTTGTCTTGAAATCCAGAAACATCAACTAAAAACATGTTTGTTTAGCTTTCAGTCCGGCGAGCCTCATCCAGCGCCTGTAAAAGACAGAATGGATGTTCACAGCCTTCTAACAGACAGATAATATCTGACAACAGATCAGAATCACACTGTTCATGTAAAGGCAGCAGCTGTCAGACACTCCAACTGCTTTTTAACCACAACACCCCAGCAGCCAAACCCTGTCTCAGTTTTTCTACAAAGACCCACAGGAGCAGCAGCTCTGTGTATGCAAAGTCTAAAAGTCAGGATAGCCCCGCCTCTGCTGAATCAGTCTTCCAAAAAAGACTGGAAGAACTGGAAGGTGCCGTCACAAGTCGATGGTTCCTCTGACTTTGAACTTCTTGGCGGAGCGCTCGCTGGCTCGCTGCTCGAACCTGCTTCCATAGATGTGAGAGACGAAGCCGTTGATCTCCACAGCAAACACACTGCTTTTCTTCGGGATCACTAGCACACATCAGGGGGAGGGGGAGAGGAAACACAGGAGAAAACCATCATTAACGATGTCATCAGACCGGGAAGTCCGATGCGTTATGCATTATACAACCTCATCATCATCACAACTGCAGCTACATCCACCACTGAGCCCAGCAATGTCACACTTAAAGTCACTGGGTGTGTCCACTGACTGGTGGTGTATAGACTGTTCAGCTACTGAGGCTGAATATCTGATATCAAACAATGTGATCACTCACTCACACACAGTAGTTTGGCTGTTGACAGGTTTTGATCTGATCCTCTAAGTCAACCTGCACTGGAGTAGGTGAGGAGTTCAGCGTAAATTACCATGACGATTTACCTGGTAACAAGTGAACCACCGTCATAGGACTGAAAACCAAGAGTTAAACCTGAAATTACCTTGATAACCTCAGATCCTGCTTCATAGCACAGACCTCAGGACCCTGGACCTGGCTCACCTTAATGCACAGCAGTTCTTTAGTTCTTTTCAGTTGTTTCTAACCAGTGAACCAGTTCCAACTGTGCTGCTCCTCTGACATTTCAAAGTGTCTGAGGTGTTTACAAATGCAAAACAATAAGTACAGCATGGTCAGAATCAGAAATGTGAATAAAAAGTGTGTGAAGTGGTAATACACAGTTAAGTTTTCTTGTTGTCACTGTTGAAAGCTACAGGTGAGCTTCAGTGAGCGAGACAGGTGCAGCTGTCTGACCTTTCAGTCTGTCCTCCTCGGTGATGATTTTGAAGACATGTTTGAACTCCTGGATCAGAATCCCTGTAGTCCCCACATATGACGGACATTTAGAGCGGACCACTGTGAGAGTGGAAACAACAACACATCATTAGTCCAACACTGTCGCAGCTGTCACCGTCTGTGTAAACAAACTTCAGGTACTTGTGAGGTTTCACTGATCAGCATGAGAGATCACACGTCACAGTGACGTTCATTCACTTTGCTGTAAGAATAACTTTGTATCTATGTGTATTGTGTAGAATGCGGGAAAGTAATGAAAGTGAAAACATCAGGATAAATGGATTCCAGATGTTCTGAGGAGGACCTCTGTTTGAACAATCATGCTTCTTTTTCCTTGTCTCCAGGAAAACTATAAAACTACATATTCTGCTCGATTCTTTCTCCATCATCTGCTTCTGTCTCTCAACTTCAAACTTTCCCACCCACCAAAACATAATCACTATCCAAATTAGTAACATCAGTACTCCTCTAGACGACAACGATGGATGACGTGAGACAAGCAGATCTCTTCCTAGACAGTAAGAATAAGGGGGGGAGAGGAGACCAAGAGGAGGAGACCGGTCACTCTGAGCTCCAGAGAAACTTCCCGAAGGAAAACCATCACTGCAACTTTCCACTGATCTGGGATTTATGTCAGGAAGTCCAGACGAAGCTTCTCCTCAGTAACAGTTTGTAAAGAAGCAGCTAAAGGACTGTGAGACTGAGAGAAACCAGATTCTCTGGTCTGATGAGACGAGGCCTGAACTGTCTGGTCTTATGTCTCAGAGTCATGTCTGGAGGAAACCAGATGTGATGATTAGAAGTTTCTCCATCTCCACTCAGGATCTCTGGAGCTCAGAGTGACCATCTCTACTCCCTGATGTCTCAGTTAGTCCGGGTCCATGTTTTTGAGCCTCAACATAATCCTGTCTCTGAGCTTAACTTCAGGAGTCATAGCAAAGTGTCTGAAAACTTATGTCAATGTGATATCTCAGTTTTTACTTTTTAATTCCTTTGCAAAAATGTTTAAATTCAGTTTTCACTTTGTTACCATGGAGGGCTGAGTGTAGACTGATGAGGGAGAAATGAATTTAAACGATTAAACGAGTCTGATACTTGCTGAGTGTACCATGTCACAGAAAATCATGCTCAAGTCCAGGAAACAGAACATCTGGAATCCATTTATCCACTTTCCTCAGTTTCCCGCATTCAAATACACATATATACAGAGATGTTCTGAAAACACACAACTATAACAAAGTGAACAAATGATAAAACAAATCAATAATCACTAATTTTGCCTTCATAGTGACACACACTGTTCAATGTCCATGACAAGACAAGCACTAGAACTTCAGATGTTTGGCTGTGTGAGGCTGAACGTCATCACACAGTGATGTGAACTCTAGAGGAAACTAAACCTGTACCTGTGATGATTGCTCCGTGGAAGTCGGCCTTCAGAAGCTTCTGCTGCACAAACTGTGGACTGCTGTAAACACAACAGAGGTTTATGAGACTGAATGAACACCACACGCACTTTGGTTACTTGGTTTTTTAAAAAAAGGTGTCTGAGGTTATTCTAGCAATGTTTTTCCAAAATCATTTCAAATAAGAAAAATTCCAAAGCTTGTGAAGTAAATCGAAGTGGAGTATAATAGTTCTATTAAAAATGTTAAACTGTATTTGTCTATGCTTAGTCGAGACCAATACAGTTTGAAATATTTTGAGGATATTACACCAATCGCCATTATTGTAGCTGCATTGGAGATCTGTTTTCCATTCATTCTTTTATCAATCTTATCGTAGACTGGCCAGACTGTATTTAAAATAACATAAATAGAAGATATCAAGCCTTCTGTTGTGCAGTCTTCACTAATCAGGAGCTTTTGAAATCGGGATTCCGGTGAGATTTGTGGAAAATCTGTGCAGCTGTGAATCCAGTGTCTAACCTGGAAGTATCTGAATAAACTATGATCTGAAAGATTAAATTTTCCTTTAGCTGTTGAAAATTGGTGAAGATGTCATGAGTATATGAATCTTTTTGCCATTATAAACACAGTTTTTTAAAGTTCCATCTGCTATTGAATAAGGGATATTAGGGATGTCCCATAAGGGAGAAAAACATACTTTAGTTAAAGAGGAACGTTAGTGTTCACACATGCGGAAACTGGTTTACCATGTTGGTTTCAGGCCACCGCAAAGGTCAATGATGTACTGTCTCCAGAGTTCATGCAGAGACAGGAAGAGCTTGTATCTACAATGATAATGATACAAACAGTGAAGAGAGGAGAGAGGAGGAGCACATGGGTACATGGGAAAAGTTGATGACACAGTAAGTGTCCCATCCCTCAGATCCCTGACCGACCTCTGGTGCTCAGGCTTGAGCTGGAAGATCTTCAGCGCCCTCTTCTGGCAAGCATTCAGGCCTTTAGCTTTCTTGCTGCTCCTCTTCACCTTGCCCTTCTTGGGCCTGGAGTAGCCCAGGACCACGGCCTTGTGGCTCAGCATGGTCTTCAGGTCATGACGTGTGTGTTGCTGGATGCTGCTCTTCAGGAAGGCCTGGGTGAAGGCTTCAGCCTTAGAGCTGCTCTGAGACTGAGACAGAGTTGTGACAGATAGACTTGGTGAAGCAGGATCTTTAACAGTTTAACACTAAACTTAACAGACTCTCTGCAGATCATTGTATTTATCCTGAACATGATGAAGGTCAAATCTGAAAAGAAGATTATTTTCTAAATTACTTTGATTGTTTTGCTGTTAATATTCAAAATTAAATGAAAAATGTCTGCACAACACGACTGGACGCTGCAGGAGAGACAATGTATCTGAGTTACACAGTTCCACTGCTCAGAAGTATCTGCTCACCTCAACACCAAGAACCTTCACCAGGTCACCAGGAAGCTTGGCTCGAACAAGAGCTTCAGCTGAAAGGAAACAAACAAAACCAGTGAAACACAAAACCTGATCAACTCACTGAGGCAGGCACTGTGCAGTCATCATGTGACTCACCGACCATATGATTTATTAACATTAAAATGATTGTTTACAGGTCTAAATGAAGAATTTACTCCTCAAATTGAAAGATGCTCTGTCAATACTGAAACCTGGATATTGTATCAGCACAAGCACAAGTGGAGGATGACAGAGGCAGCAGACCTCTCTCATGAGCTTGGGTAATACCCACAATTCCACATGCCAAGGTACAAAACACAGGAAGCAAAGTGATGACGGTCAGATGAACTCATTTCAATCAGATCACCATGGTAACCAATGCTGCATGGAGCTAACATGCTAACTGCAGCAGATCAGACTGTCAACAGCCTGACTGCTGACCAATCACTGAGTAAACAGAGTTTACAATAAAGTGACCAATAATAAAGATCAATAGATATTTTTATAGATCAGTGTAATCGGCTTTCTGTTGCGGAATTTCCCGTTTCCAACAACAAAGTGTAGGAAAGTTTACCACCGAATAGCAGTTAAGGACAGTTAGATGATTCTATAAGAACCAGAGACAGCCGAACACACAAGACACACCTCACTCACACTTCGACTTCGTTCCTACACGTATATTTCAGAGTGGTCCTTTACACCGTTACTTTACTTCCGTGTTCCATAATCACACTCACCGTCCATTAGTCCGTGTTTGTGGATTTCCCGAAGAAGACGTGATGAATTCAGCCTTGTCTCTGGTGAAGGAAAACACAGAGATCAACCCACGAGACCACGCTCGCGACACACGTCGGTTGGTTAATGTTAGGGTATAAGCATGGATGTATTATAAGACCATCAGAGGCAGAGTAGGGTCTTATTTCCTCTTCCCTTCTACTGAGGAGTATCCTTCACTCTGGCGGTGCTGCCACCTGCTGTCAGCACCACGCACCACAGGCCATTAGAGAGACGAACAATCCCATTTCCCACACTACGGTCAGATTACAGTTTTATGCGATTGATTACACACTAAAAGTGAATGCTTTGACCAAAACATCAGAAACCTTAACTTTTGAAACCATGCCTTAAACAAAGCAACCAAAAGTACATACATATACATATTTTCTACTTTACACGTTGTTTTCAATTCTACAGCGCACACGTGCAAAAACACTACACACTTTTTCTTACATCAGACACTTCGGTCAAGATTTAAATCTTGCAATCACTGGGAAAACACTTTTTTCAAACTGGAAAAAACGCACCTGATATTGGCATCACCCACATACACAGCTGAAAACACTCAGTCTGAGCCTTAGTGCTACAGACGGAGCTCAGGTGAGCTTCTGTGAAAACTTTGCAAATATGGAAGTAGTGAGAGCGAGAGGAATAAGAGGAGGTTTTCTCATAATTTGCAATTGTTTGAAGCCATGTAGA
>NW_019525551.1:1229920-1230419 GCF_002814215.2 Seriola lalandi dorsalis | reverse complement strand
TTTGACAAACAAATTAACAATGTTGTCAGGACTAGCTTTTTCCAGTTGCGTCTCCTGGCCAAAGTTAAAATGTTTTTAAGCCGTCACGACCTTGAGAAAGCCATCCATGCACTAATAAGCTCAAGGTTAGACTACTGCAATGCGCTTTATGTCGGTGTCTCCCAGTCTTCTCTCGGTCGCCTTCAACTTGTGCAAAACACTGCTGCCCGTCTTTTAACCAACACTAACAGACGGGTGCACATCACTCCTGTTCTTAACTCTCTTCACTGGCTGCCTGTCCGTTATAGAATTGATTTTAAACTTTTGTTGTTTGTTTTTAAAGTTCTCAACGGCCTTGCCCCATCGTATTTATCTGATCTTTTAACTGTCCGAAATCCTGGTAGACCTCTGAGGTCAACAATTCAACTTTTGCTGGACGTGCCCAGATCCAAATACAAACACTGGGGTGACCGAGCCTTTTCTGTTGCTGCCCCTAGGCTCTGGAATAAGCTCCCCACCG
>NW_019525551.1:1169899-1229900 GCF_002814215.2 Seriola lalandi dorsalis | reverse complement strand
TGAAGACATGTTGCCTCTTGTTTTATTAAAAAAACAACACAGAATATGAGATATTTCCCACATAATACATGATGGAGGGATGTGACATTGTTTTATATCAGAGTCTTTTATATCAAGACATTTCTCAAAACTAGAATATGATCAGGGTGACTTTTGAACACTGGAAATAAATCATGTACTCATCCCGGCAGTAGCCCCCGTGGCACTCAAAATTTCCCTGGAATTTTCTAGTCTTAACATTGCAACTCAGTTAAGGTTAAACATTTCAGCGTTAAGACTGATGCGGTATGTTATGGCTATACACTATGGCTATACAGCTTATGATACTACATCTACGAATTAGGTTTGATGATTAAATATTGCTATATTTCGACATCAACCCAGTCATGAGCAGAGTGTTAAGACCGGCCTACTGTGAGTTGCGCTGTAGCTGAAGATCCTCGGCTGGAACCCAGGTGGCTGTGGTTGCCGTGGTAACCCTGGAGACACGGGATCTAGGTGGATTCTCCTGGAGGCCGTGTCCCGTTATCACGATGACGGATTCTGCCGGTGTCTCAGCGGTTCAGTCTCGGGAACTCTTGATTTCTGCTCGGCTTCTCTGCAGGAGGTCGTGCAGATGTTATCTGCTGGCGTCTCTTGTGTGTTGATGCAAAATAAACTCTAATGCTCTTCACTTTGGCTGGATAACTTTAGAGGAGACTGGCGTTGACCAGATAACTCTAAAGTTGTCAAAATCTTTAAAAAGGAAAACTTGATGATGATTAGTTCATGTTAATTTATTCTTCTGTCTTTTTTTTAAATACGCTCCTCTGAACTGTTCTTCTTCAGCAGCACCTCCTCCATCCATCCAAAAGCAGAAGCAGTTGCAGAAATAACGGTAATTTTATTTAGCCTGTATGATCCAAACTATGCAGTAGTTCAAAAACATAAGCTTAAGGTGTTACAGGCTCCACCACTGGCTTCTTTAAAGTCACAAGCTGAAAGATGTGTTGGCTTTCAGTTCGCATTCCGGCACAAGACAGCTTTTCTTATGCTGGTGTTTTGATGGTTGGAAAACATCTTTTTGGAGCATTACAGACACCATGTGTCCAAACAGATATGTTCAGTTTACTGTTCACCAAAACTTGAGTTCAATGAACGCACTCTTTTAGCACCTCTATGCACAACTCTGATCCGATTTACAGTGGGGTCTGAGAACACTTTTGGACCCCATTGTGTATATTTCTAATGTTAAAGTTAAATGAACAGACTTTATCTGAAATACGTTTTCATATTACAGTCCACAACTACAACAACAAAGTTGCTAGAGTCTCAAAAATGACCATATCAATCCCTGCCAACCCCTTTGCTGTAAAATGTTGACTGATGTTTATATGGGACTTACTGGGAGCTGTACTGGTAATTGTGGTCCTGAACTCCTTCTGCTGCTCCGCTCTTCCTATCTGTTGTCTGCAGAGTTACTGCTGCTAGATGCACAACTACTTAGCTTTTATTATTACTATTCCAACTTCTCTGGCTGGGTCTGTGCTTGGCAGGAGTCTGGACTCACTCAGGACTGTTGTGGAGAGACGCATGCAATGTAAGATGGAGGCCATCTTGGACAATACCAACTATCCTCCCCACAACATTCTGGCAGGACAGAGAAGCAGCTACAGGTGCAGCAAATGTCTCATCTCACTGCGCTGCAGAACAGAGAGGTTCAGGAGATCCGTTGTTCCCATTGCCATCAGGCTATACAACACCTCAGCCAAAAGGAAGTGGACTAATCTAATTACTATTGTTTATTTGTCCCCTAGGGGACAAATGAAGTATCTATCTATCTATCTATCCATCTATCTATCTATCTATCTATCTATCTATCAATCTATCTATCTATCTATCTATCTATCTATCTATCTATCTATCTATCTATCTATCTATCTTTGCTGAGCTTTTCAGACAGTTTTTTATTTTGCTTATTTAAATATTTAGGTGAAAGATCGCTAGATGGGTTGAAAACATTTCCAGTAACTACAGTAAGCCTGCGAAACATACTTCACTAACCATGGGTTTAACAGAGAAACATGACTCTGCTGTGTATTGTGGGCTGTTGAACACTACTTTATGTATGGATGTGTTTTTGTGACAGAAGTGCCATTGCATTGAGACATCCTGCAATTTGAATGGGTGGAACTGAAATGTAGGCATGAGACTGGGAAGACTCCCAGTGGATGAAACTGACTGCAACCCGGTTTCCAGCAGAAGAGTGGAGCAGAAATTTGGCAGTGATGGTAGGGACAACTGAATTTAGTGAATGTAGTTGAACAATAGAGACATTGAGTACTACGTGACTTTGATTTTGTACTGATGGAATTAGTAGAATGTAGGTATACATTATGGTGAATTTACCATATAAATTTACTTTGTGTATATCATGTATAGTGCAAACAACCTCACACCACCCTCTTTATTTGGTTCTAAATTGAATACAGGCTTACAGAAAATGCCTCTTCAGAATTCTCCATTTAACCAAACACAACCTTATAGGAGACCATGTAGGAGTCACAGTAGGCATGTAGCATGTGGTCCACAGGGCTGTAGTTCAGGGAATGAATATTGGGAGACATCTTGTGGATGAAGATGGCAATGTTGAACTTTTCGACACCTGTCACAGTGTCAAATGAATAGAAGATCTCCTCCACGTTTTTGTTGATGTACCGTGTTGCGTAAAGCACGCCACAGGCCATGAAGGTGTTGGTCACCCCCTGCTTGTATACTTGGGTGTGCCAGGTTTGGCCAAGTGTCAGCTGTTCACCCTCCTCCACCTTGGACAGCACCAGGTTGCCAAAGTTCTGCGTGGTGGTGTAGATCACCCACACACCGGACTCATCTGTCGCCAGGTCCAGGTCAGTGTATGGGTAGCATTCATCAAGGTGGCAGAAGTTCCCCTTTGAATTAAATCTGACAAAACAGAGGATGGAAATGATGGTGTGGATGATGATTATTGTTTGGTTTTTCCTCACACATAGACATACACATATTGTCTGTATTTACAGTGTATGTATATTGGAGTTTGTATCGAGTTTCAGTGTAAATACAAATGTAAATACAAGGCATACTGAGCTCATGTATGTAAATGCAAAATTCACATATTTGTTTTTTATTCTTAATGTCTTTATTTCTGTCTTTATTTCATACTTACAGTATCTTCACTTTCTTGGACTGTTCTGCTGTAATTTTGTGCATTTAGAATCTTACACATCCACTTTCGGAAAGTGGTCTCAGACTTTTGGACCCAAATGCATATCATCTTTTCCCATCTCCACTGAGACATCACTATTTATGTTTTAGAATTAGGAGCTACTTGCTCTTTTTTAAAAAAATTTAATAAAAACTACATCATTTATGTCTGTACATACAAACATTTTTGTATAAACATTGAAATTCTTTGAAAAAAAAAAGTACTTCAATTGATCAAGTGACAATTATGAATGAGCTAAATGAGCAGCAAACCTGGTGCCTTTGGGTAGTTGTAAGGTGGTAACAGTTTTAGTGGTGAGGTTGAACCGACAAACAGCATCTTGGTTGTAACAGTTGTAGTACAAGGCCTCTCCGTACAGAACAACATTTGGACCCTGGATGGTATTGGTGGTTGGGTTAGAGGAGTGGATCTGGACATTACCTGGAGAGAAGAGGAGGAAAGAGGATTGGATGTAATCATAAGTTTAGTTTGACCAACATATTCTCTCCTGCTGCTTGAAATACTCACTTGAGCACCAGATGCATGTAAGTCCTCTGCTGAAAATGGACCCCAACAAATACATTATTTGCTCCAGCATGTGCATGTTTTTGTGTATTTTTACCCCGTAAACAGTCAGTAAGACAAGTACACAGTTGTTGCAGTTATTTCTGCAGTTGTTGGAAATGTCCAGGGTCAAATAGTTGACTTTATTAACATGTCTCACCACCAACCTTTCCATGTCAACATTAGAAGTCTTCACTGAATGGAAATGTACTACAATTTCTGACATCACAAATAGAACAAAAGCTCTTTACCTGGGACGCTCACCCCAACAATGAGAGAACTCAGGCTGGAGTAGAGACGAACGAAGTTGGAGTATTTGTTGCTGGAGGTCATCAATACCAGCCAATACCAGTTCTCCTTACTCGCCTCTGGTTTGGGATCCCGACCCCAAGCTCCATACATGTAGGAGCCGGGATACTCTCCTGCTGTGTGTACCCTGGGCCCAGTGATGTTCAGAAAATGTCCGTGTGGACAATTACCTGAGGGGGAAATGTGAGAAGAATCAGAGAGAAAGAAACTGTGCAAATATAGGGATAATAGATAAGTACAGCTGGGGCCTGGACTATGAAGTAAGGTCAGCATACGCAGGATATCTGGCTTCACTAAGCCTGGCATCTGCAATCAGGCTGAGTAAGTCAACCCAGGTCTTCTAGCCATGAGCATGCTCACGTAAAAGGTGCAGTGTTTGCAGCATATGACCGGTCGATAGCATGACAACTCTACTGGAGAAGAGCAGCATATGTTACAAATCGAAGAGCAAACTATAAGATTAGACAAATACGAAGACATTAAAGACTGTTGCTAAAAGTTGCAGCAGTTGCAGCTGCCAAATGAAGGAAGGACCGCTGGTAAAAAATTGCAGACTGTGTGAATGTACAAGTTAATTGTCTCATAATATCACCCCATCACTAGAAGATAAGCAGATCTTACTATAATTACATTTGTATAGTCCATGAAATTAATGTGTTTTTTGAATTATTATAGATTATAGAGAAATTTTAGCGTTATATTTATCTGCAACCCTGGCTATGTCAAATGCACTCGGCAGCTAATAAAACAAGGAAATATACAGTACATTAGAGGTTGCAGTCCTAATGCACAGTGGATAATCCTCCATATGGGTTTCTGGTGGAATGGTTTAGGTGTTAAAATTATCATTATTATCCTGCATACTTATTATGTGCATGCATTGCAATAGCATTGAAGGCATATATTATTATCCTGCTTACTTATTAGTCTTATTCATCTTCTGTATTGAAATTTCGGCACGTAACTAGTCCTACAGCTTTGAGAAAACCCACACAATAGATATATCTATGACTTTTCTTAGCAATTTGAGTAACCATGGCGACATCAATGGCATAACGACGTAAATAGAGTATAATGGGGGGGACACTTTCAAAACAACCAAGCCCAATTTGTAAAATGCAAATGCAATTTATACTGCCAACCACAGGAGCACTGACACTTTCAACATAAGAGTCTCAATAGGGTAAGAGGTAAGGTAGGTCATAAAAGTTTGATCTTAGAAGCTATCGTTTATATGGGGATATAGTGGTACAGCTTTATTGCAGATCAACTTCTGTTAGGCCATGTACATCTGTGTATACATATCTTACCAAGGTTGTGTGGACAAATGTGGGTTTGAAACCATCAGTGTGAAGTTATTTTGGCCAGTCGTGACAGCTTCAAAGACATTTTGAGGGACACCGACTAAGTCTCTACGACATGAATGAAACTGAAAGTAACGTCCTTTGTACAGATTGAAACGTGAGAAGTGACGTACATGCACCAAGTAGCAGGGACATTCAGTATTTCTCCAGGAATTTTGTAGTTATATATATTGTTGTATTGTATCCCCTAAAGCAGCTGTTACTGCTAATTTCTGCTGCTCAGATCCTATTCCATTAGTGTGTGGAACCTGCCAAGGATGCCCCATGAGCCCCCTTCTGTTTGCGTTGGCTATTGAGCCTCTAATTGAGCTCATTAAAGCTACCTCAATGACAATGGGCACAGTGTCTTTGTGTGTACGATGTTCTGCTGTACCTAGTTGAGATACATACTCTCCTCCTATGACCACTCACATGTACAGTGCATCCGGAAAGTATTCACACCCCTTCACTTTCCCCACATTTTGTTATGTTACAGCCTTATTCCAAAATGCATTAAATTCCTTTTTTTTTTTCTCATCAATCTACACACTAATACCCCATAATGACCAAGCGAAAAAGGTTTTTTAGAAATCAATTGATTACTATAAGTAGACTCCAATCAAGTTGTAGAAACATCTCAAGGATGATCAGTGGAAACAGGATGCACCTAAGCTCACTTTTGAGTGTCATAGCAAAGGGTGTGAATACTAATGTACATGCGATATTTCAGTTTTTTATTTTTAATAAATTTGCAAGAATTTCTAAAAAACCTGAGTGAAGTGGTGTGAATACTTTCCGGATGCACTGTATTATTGTCTCCAAGTGTCCCCTCAGTGTGGTTTTGAGATTTACCCTGTGGGGGCCCAGTGGGTTGGATGGTTGGGTGTCCATTCTTGCACTGGTCAAGATCTGTCTTTAGACGACGGTTGGCGTGTACACTCTTGACCACCTGCATAGTGTCGAACCTTTCCAGCTCCTGCATTACTGCTCTCAGGTCTTCCAGCTGAGAGACATGACAATATGTTTTTGTCTACAAATATAGATGCCTTTGAGTACAACATTGCCTGCTATCAGAGAATCTGACTAATACATTGATGAAGAAAAAATATTAATTCAGGGGTATCCCTCTCCAAGGATATCTTGACCCATCTGTTCTTGAGAGCACCTGCTCTCCTGACACCTCTACCACCCTTACATGCTTAACTGAGATTGTCTTCCTGTAATAAACAGTGTGTAACAAATGACTTATATGGTTGTTCAAGTTAGTGGACTAACTAGCACTGACTATACACCTTTGGTGCCCTTCTTTACTTAACTTACATTTTGCCTTATTGCACACCTTTAGTACTTAGTGCTTATGTAAACTTATGTAAATATGGTCATTTAGTATTACTAAAAAATTAAAAAATTACTCACTCCTGTTTCTGTTTCAACCTGGTGAATGTATGTCGAATCTTAAACCTTCTTTTAGCTCTGTTTTGGAAATAGGTTCAACACAGTATCTAAGCTTTTTTTGCAGAAAAAAGCTGCCTGCTGCTCGAAACTGCACTGATGACAACTGTGAAAGTGACCCAAAACATAAAGTTGTGGAATGTAAAACCAAAACAATGGGCTGAAAGATGCCAAAAATCTGCAGAGCTGGACAATAATCCTTTGGGGGTTGCAAAGTCTTTTGCATTATACATAGTAATGTAATCCACTGTTAAAATAAAATATGAATTATAGTAGAGCACTTACAGCAAAAAGTTCTTCTCTATAAGTCTGTGATCATGAGAATGTAATTGGCATATAGACTTTAAAAGCAATACATCTTAGTCATAACTTCTACAGATTTGAATATATATTTCTATATAGAAAATGATGCATGCTTTAAGTTTGCACACAGATGCTGCCTTCATGAGTGATATCATGTGTTTGTAGTTCTACCTGTTTAGAGGTGTCAGTGGTGAGATGCTGGTGTCCCTGCGTGGTGCTGTTGAGCCTGTCGATGAGTTGTTTGATATCCATCATTTCATTCTCTATCACCTGCAGGCTAAGAGCTCCATAAAGCTCTCCGTCATCTTCCTTCTCTAGCATTGACACATCTTCTAGCAATTGGGGCAGACGTAGTTCCAATCCCAACAGAAGACTCTCAAACTCCCGAGTCTGTAAGAAGAGCAGGTGGATCACACATCACTCAGGGCTCCATTATGACTACATACAAGAGTGTAGGTTGAGTCAGTTTTGCAGCAGCAGAGGAGGGAGGATCACTTCTTTACAGTCAGGATTAGAAAATAACATTACTAGTTACCTTCTGGGGGGTGATCTTGCTGTTACATTTTGATGCATTGTCCTCTGCTGTGCTGAGTTTGCCATGCGGGAATGCCTTCTCAGAATTAGTCAACTCACACACACACTTAACTTCACGTGAAGGTGCCTGAAATCAATGAAAAACATATATTAATTCCACATGTAAATATATCTACAATTGGCATGGGCACTTTATGGTATAATACAATCTGAGGAGCTAAAAGTCATTTTAAAAAAGGTTGTGTTTTCTTACCTGTTGGGTGAAAGTGAATAGAACACACAGTGGAACAATCATATACAGCATCATCGTGAATCAAAGAGCAGTGATGAAATGAAACTGTCCCTGACCACAGTTTTAATTTCACTGCTTCTCACTGTAGCAACAGCATCTAACTTGTCAAGAAACCCGCTCATTCCTGCAGAAGTGAATGAATGTGCGATGTGTCACATCAACTTCCTCCTTGTGGTTGGGATTACAGAAACACAGAATTTTTACACCACAACGGGAAATGGAGTCAAATATAGATACTTACAGATGGTGCTTAAGTAAAAGTTTAAGACTCCTGACAGGTTCTACGAAATAAACACATTTTTTTTTATCTATAATAAAAATACTATATAAGCAAACCTGCATTCATAGTTTTACTTAGGTAAATGCGGCAGTATTATTCGCAGCAAAATGCTGCCTTCAATTGTTTTATATAATTGGCAGATCAAACGAATGTGTGTAATGTGACAGATGTCATTCATAGTGACTGTTCCCTTATGACGCCCCTTTGTATCTTCAAGATTATTGTTTTATAACCAGCAACTTTTCATCGGTCTCATTTTCCAGCAACATTAGACATCTGACAAGACGTCTTTACCCTGGTGCCCAATGTATGTTTTCTAGGATTTTAAATAACATTTGGACTGAACTTTATTGGTAATTTTGTTTGTTCCGTTTTCGTTTTTTTTGATTGCATGTAGCCTATTGAGGCTAAATCACATTTGAAATTACTTTTGCTTTGCATGTTTTCTTTTTTTGTTTGATTATTTTTGGTTAGTTATTAGTAGTAATTTGGTTTAATTGTTTTGCATGTTTAGTAGATTGATCATATCTAGATTACTTTTGAGCAATTTTGTTTCTTTGTCAGTTTTCTTTTGTTTGCATTTGTGTGGTTTGCTTAGCTATATGTGTTTAATTGATTCAACCCAATTTTGCTAATTGCTTTTCCTTTGTGTATTTTTTTTGGATTGCCTTAGGGATGTGTGTGGGTATGAATGTGTTAGTGTGCAAAACATTTTATTGAGAAATTATTAAAACAACAGACTGTTAATAAAAATTAATTGAATTTGTACTCTGGATCCAGTCTCAAGACCTCATTAGCAAACAAACTTGTGTGTTTTAATCAATGTGTAAAGGGTTAACGTAATTCTCCAGGTGAAATTCCTGGAGTAGCGTTGTTGTAATGCCCCCCCCCCCTTCCAGAGGCTGATGCAGCGACTGTTCGGTGACCAACAATGTCAGTCGCTGCTCCTTTACCTAGATGACATTGTGGTTTTCTCCTCCACAGTGGAGCAACATCTGGAGAGGCTGGAGGTGGTGCTGGGGCGGTTACAGGAGCAAGGCCTTAAGGCCAAGCTCAACAAATGTGCGTTCTTCCAGCGGGAGGTACGGTACTTGGGTCATGTGGTCTCTGACCAGGGGGTATCCACAGATCCCATCAAGATAGAGGTAGTTGCCAACTGGCAGACTCCCACCACCATCTCTGACCTATGCTCCTTTCTTGGTCTCGCCAGCTATTACCATCGCTTTGTGGAGGGTTTCGCCAAATTGGCGGCTCCTCTACATAAGCTGGTGGCAGAACTAGCTGGTAGGAAGTCCTGTGGCTGGGCATTGGTCAGAGGAGTGCCATCGGAATTTTGAAGCGTTGAAGACCAAGCTTACTACTGCACCTGTGCTTGTCTATGCCGACTTCTCCTCCCCTTTCATCCTGGAGGTTGATGCAAGCTATGGTAGCCTTGGAGCCGTGCTCTCTCAGGAACAGAATGGGAAGGTCAGGCCTATAGCTTATGCCAGCAGGGGGTTGAGGCCCACAGAGTGTAATATGTCAAAAGCTCCATGAAATTGGAGTTTTTGGCTCTCAAGTGAGCTATGTCGGAAAAATTCTGGGAGTACCTGCTTGGTCACAAATGCATTGTCTACACCAAAAATAATCCACTCAGCCATTTGTCTTCTGCCAAGCTCGGGGCCACCGAACAGCGTTGGGCAGCCCAATTGGCAGCTTTTGATTTTGAAATCAAATACCGCTCTGGGAGGAGCAACAAAAATGCCGATGCTCTATCTTGGAAGCACCCACCTGGGCCACAGGATCTAGAAGCGATGGTTCCTGGTACCTCGCTTCCCGAGCCCTTACGGCAAGTCCTGCAGTGTGAAAACACTTCCGCCAATCAAGCTACCATTGCTGCTTTGCCCCACCATGCACCTTCTGACCTCCAGGTTCTCCAACAAGCTGATCCTGTCCTCCGGGAGGTTTTGGTGTTCTGGGGGCGGCAGCAGCGTCCAAACTATCAGGAACAGAAGCGCATGTCCCCTCCAGCACTCACCATCGTAAGCCAGTGGAGCCGACTAGTGGAGCAGGATGGGATCCTCTTCTGGCGCATCTTGTGTCCTGATGGCGCTGAAGCAGTGTTTTAGCTTCTCTTGCCTGATGCACTAAAGCAAGAGGTGCTAGCTCAGGTTCATCCAGGACATGGGCATCAGGGTGTCGAGAGGACATTGGAGCTGCTGCGTCAAAGGTGTTACTGGCCAGGTATGTCCTTAGAGGTGGAACAGTGGTGCAGAGAATGTGAGAGGTGTCAAGTTGCCAAGGACACGCACATACCTGCTCCTAGTTTCATGGGGCATTTGGTGGGTTCCTGTCCAAATGAAATCTTGGCCATTGACTTTACCTTGCTGGAACCCAGCCAGAATGGGTTGGAAAATGTCCTAGTCATGACTGACATTTTCAGTAAGTATACCTTGGCTGTTCTTCCTGGGACCAACTAGCCCCCACTGTGGCTCAGGCTTTGGTTTCTGACTGGTTCTATAAATTTGGGGTTCCTGCTCGCATACACTCTGATCAGGGCCGCAACTTTGAAAGTTCCCTCATTCAACAGCTCTGTGTCCTTTACGGTGTTGCAAAGTCTCACACCACTCCCTACCACCCAGCCGGTAACGGCCAATGCGAACACTTCAACCGCACTCTCCACAACTTGTTGCGCGCCTTGCCTGTGTCACGGAAAAGAGACTTGCACTCCTCTCTGCCACAGGTGCTCTACTCATATAATACAACTCCCCATCGGAGTTGATAGACAGACAGACAGACAGACATACAGAGAGAAGTACTTAATTTATCCCCTTGGAGAAATTCATATGTTCAGTAGATCATAAGTAATAATAATAATTTTAGTTAATAATACATAATAAACAATAATAGTTAAATTAGGCATGCATTAGATCTAACAGGGTTTTTCCTGCATAGAGAATTTGGAGGCAGAATGTGCTGGATTTTCTGCCTGCAGAAGGAGGCGGTTACCTAATTTTGTGGTTGTTCAAACAAGTGAATAGGGTTGCCACCCGTCCCATATAATATGGGATCATCTCGTATTTGAAAATGAAATGCTGCGTCCTGTATTGAATCAATACGTCCCGTAATTTCGTTCATGTTATTTCCTCAAAATGATTTGAATAATGTAATATCAAGTAAAACCAAACCAGCTGCTACCTTTTCTTTTTAAATTTTTTTGCAGAAATGTCTGAAATCACAGATTATTTTGAAAAGAGAGTTTGTGAGAAGGAGAATCGCGAGGACAGGTGAAAGTTCAGAAAGTTAAGACATCATTAGTTCTTTTAATATGGGAAATAAAAGTTAATTCATGTTACTGATGAGATACGGTTAATGTGTCAGGACTGACAGTAGGCCTGGTTCTCAGCCACAAATGGAAAGTCTTTAGCAGTGTAGTAACAACTGTATTAAAGCTGACGTTTACATGATTTTGACATCAGCTTTTCTTAATGTAGCAGCATAGAGGGCGCTGCTCTTGATTGCCAGCTGGTAGCGGATAATTGGTCCAGCTTGGTATAAAAGTGGTAGCCTGTCACCTCCTCTTTGTCATGCGCTTCCCCTCCATTTCGTCATTTCCGGACCGGACGATTGTTTGCTCTCAGAGCGACGACGGTGGGCTGTGCTTCTGTTGTAGTTGGCGTCTTCTGTATTGGTAAGTGTCCTTCTCTCTCTGCCATTGTTATTGTCTCCGCTGGCTAAACGATGGTGTGGTTACAGGTAAATGCCGTTAGCCGTTAGCCTCACTCCCCATATGCCTGTGGGAACTTTTCAAAAGGTAGGCATTTGCTATCACTGCTTCCCGAAATTTATTCAATTTTAGCCTAGCGATGCTAATTTAGTTTTTTTTAATTAGGAAGTCTCATCAGCTTACGGAGTCCACCAGTGGTGTGACGTCACCATCAGCTGATTTGAGCAGCTGCTGTTTCGTCTCCTGCTTGCTTCGTCTCCTGCTTGTTTCGTCTCCTGCTTGCTTTGTCTCCTGTTTTCGTGCTTGATGTCTTGCTCCTCTGCTCGGTGTTTGCTGCTGTTTGTCTGCGCTGCTGCTGGCCTCTCCATCCTCGCTCAGTTCCTGGCTCGGCCTTGGTTGGTCGACCGCTCCACGCTCTCCCTCCTGCTTTTGCTGCGGTGCTTGCTGAGGGTGGCTGGCTGCTGCCATACACAGCCATTGGGTGGTGAACAGGACTGGCACTAAATGTGGTAGCAATACTGTGCAGAGTGTTTGTTTGTTTTTACATTGTTTGTTTCATCTTGAGCATTTTTAGTTTGGTAATTACCTGCCCATTTTATTCATTTTGTATGTTCATTTTGTGATTATTTTGTAGTAATTTGTTTTTTTCTTTCTTAAGTTGTTGCAGGCCGGTGGTGGTGCTGGTGACTCGGGTGGTGGTGTCCTTCCCCTCTGTGTGCTGTGTCCTGGGATTGTGGGTGATTTCACATTGTGTGTGTGCTTGCCGCGTGTGTTTGAGTGTTTGATTATTTTGTCCTTAATATTATTTCGTATTTGGTAGACCCCCCACTCCTCACTAGTTCCTGCTCACACCTGTAGGCCTCAGCTCCTGAATCTTGTTTTCCCTTTTTCTTTATTGTTTTGTATGGCTGAAGTTTGTAGCCTTTTTATAATGGTATTGTAATAAAGTAAACCTTGTAAGTACTTTGAATCGCGTCTTGTGCCTGAGTATAACGAACCTGTGTGTCCCATTTACTGATAATGGTGAATAATTCCTTGGGTGAAATTCCCAAGGTGGCGTTGTCAGGCAATTAAAATAGAATTTGGATTGGTGTGACCCACTGCTCGACGCCGCGACATTAATATTCCCAGATGTTCTGAAAAGCATAGAGTGACTGACTTTGACCCGGAGTGACTGGAGAAGTAATGAAAATATAATTTTCCCGCCACCCGGGTCATACGACTTAGTACATTGCCTACTTTTCGGCCAGGAAAAACCTTGATCCAAGCAGTGTTTAAGTATGTTACAGCTGAGTTACTTTATATATCTGAGGGTAGTTTATCTTCATACTTTATGTTTTATATGCTTATATGTAAAGTCTTTAGAAAGATTAGATAGACTTAACAAGAATGATCTGGCGCATCAGTTTTATGTATCATAAAATGAGAAGGTGTGTATAGTATACAGTGGTGGGAAAATGATGAAAAGTATACATTACTGTTCTTCTGAAAACCAAATGCATCATCAGAAACAAATGCTGAAACAAATTTTAAGGAAATCAAATGAGGAAGGGAAGCAGTGACTAATATGTGCCTTTGGGCTGTTATGACTCTGTGGTTACAGGATTCAGGAACAGAAAGTGACAACTTTGTCCCTAAATAGTCACTGAGGAAATCACCCATTTAAATTGAATGTTTTGTTCTGTGTGTTGTGTTATACATGTAATATTCTGCCCTAAATAGGATATAGGTATGATTTCTGGCTTGGCAGATAGCTAACAGGTCCCTAAATAAACATCCAGGAGACAGCATTTATGATATTTACTTTCAGACACACTGTGAAACTGAAATACAGAAAATACAGGTGTGCGCTGGAACTCCTTTACCAAGACTGTTTCATCCAATGAGTCATTTGTGTTAGCCTTTGGAAAGTGATGAAGAAGCTCTGGAGCATCAAACTTCTCTTTGATATGGGGGCTATTAATGCAAGGGTCAAACAGAGATGAACGGCCATTACTTAGCACATTAATTCGGTAAACATTGACGCAGTCTGGCTTGTGTGCTCTTCCAAGGCAGACCTCTCCCACAATCACCCAGCCCAGGCCCAGTTGCTGGCCATATGGGGCTCTCAAACTTTGTGGGCCCATGGTATGTCTTGGCCAAGGAAGACAAGGATGGCTGCAAGAGGGATTTAGAGCTGGGATCCTGTCCGCTACACGCTTGAGGTGGGTATAACGTCTTTCCTAGAATTTGTTGCTCTGCTTGTCAAGGGCAGCATAGGTTTTGACCACGCTCCCCTTCTGGCCTGCTGGATAAACTATAACAAGACAGATTTTTGAGCCTGACCTCGACCTGACTGAAGTCCCACAAATGTCATTGCATTTTGACATGATGGCTAGAGGAACGCCTTCTCTTTGCTCCTTGCCTTGATCTCTTGTGGTTACAGATGCCCCAGTTATCCATGGTGCCGGCACTGTATCTAGTGCACTATTGCACTCTCTACATTGCGCATTTCATTCACAGTTTTTAGCTAGGTGGTTGGATGATGCACAGCACCTATAGCAAATCATCCAAAGACTTACTCCTGAAACCATGGCATTTTCTCAGGGGGTGTGGTTTGTTGTGCAATGGGCATTGCTTGTCTGGGTCGAACACCCTTTTTTCTGTGGAGTTGTCATGGCTTCTGTTCGAGTCCATTGAGACCTCTGTCTTTTTGACAGAAACTGGTGTTCTCATGTTGTATTTAACTGCCTGTGAGTGGAGCAAAGCTTGGGTCATTGAGTGTCTTGGCTTGTTCAGAAACAAAGTATGCAATGAAGGAGAAAAGGGGGTAAGATATGCTGTGATTTTCCTTCTAGCGAGATGCTAGAGAGACCTACTTGTCATGCAGGGAGTATGGCAGCTTTAGAACAATTTAAATAATGCGATTAGATGTATCCAGGTAATTAAGGCCAGATAGAAATACATCTGCTTTGGCAGCTTCTTGCTCCAGAAGAAAGTCTCCCAGCTCTCTCAACTGTTGATTTTCTCTGTTTGTGATTTTTGGAAAAAATTATCAACCTTCTTAAGGAAGGTTGATGTTTTCTATTGCCTCTGGTGGTCCATAGCAGTCTTCAACCCTTTCCCATACCATGCTCACACCCACTACTGCATTATGGATGTGGACTGCCCTTATTCTCTTTGCATGTTCGGAGGATTTTGGCCTAAGCCATTTGCACAAAATCAAGCTCTTCCCTTGGTGTCAGATTTAAGCCCTCTGTAGAACTGTGAAGAGATGCTGGGATACCTTCCAGACCCAATAATTTTCTGGATGGTCATCGAACTTTAATAGCCTGGAGCTCAACATTTCACAGCGTATTAAATACTTGGCAAAATCTGTTGCAGTTGATGAACCAGACTCGTTGGCTCTGGGAGCAGCATCAGAATGTGGCTGAGGAGGTTGATAGCTGTTACTGAATGGCATTGTATTGTATGACTGATGTAGATGACTGAAGGTGACTTTGGTTGGACTTAAACTGTGCGCATACTCTTGCTTGAGATGGGTGTTCTTGGATGAGCTTTGAGCATGAAAATAATGCAGGGTGGCATTTATCTTCTGTGGGAATGTGTGCTGAGCAGGTAATCTGCAAAATTCACAGTTGCTGATCTCACTTGACTCCACATTACCTTTGCCCATGTAGTTTTCAGTTGGCTCCTCGTTGTCCATTGCTGTCTGGAGCACTGTTTCAGATGTAGGTTCTGGTCGTCTCTTCACTATTCTACCCTTACTAAGATGTAGGTATGATTTCTAGCTTGGCAGATAGTTAACAGGTTCGTCAATAAACATCCAGGGGACAGCAAGTAGGTTTACAATGCTTACTTTCAGACACACTGTTAAACTGAAATACAGAACTCAAGATAAAGTTACTATTTATATGCGTTTACTCTTATTTTCTCATTAACACTCTTATTTTTATATTAACAAACACTGAGTTATTATCTGGCATACGCAACATAAATACGCATCCAGTGTTGTGCAAGTTCACACTTAAAAAGAACTAGCTCAAAGTTCACTTCATACAGATGAAAATGAACTAGTTCACATTCATTTGTTCTGTTTTTTTCAAATAAATAAAGGCCGATATTCTTTTTCAATAGAACCTCCTTCTACCATCCATCACCAGCCCCAAACATTGCCACTTTCAACTAAATTAATTATTGTACACCACTCAAGAATCACAGACATTTAAAATACATACATACATACATTTAAAATCCATATGCGAATATAATCCTTCTATGTCTTCGCTTGTTTGTTCATAAAACTGCGTCAAATGCTCAAACAAATTGGCTATAGCAGTACTAGATGTGTCTGTACTGCCTGTAACAGTAGCACCAGCCAAGCTGGGCCATGTTTATGGAGAAGTTCACATGCATAACACTGTACGCATCAATATGTACTATAATATTCACAGATCAACTAACGGTTAGCTAACGTTTGATAAGCTTAATGCTAACTTAACATTGGAAATTCATAGCCAGGCTAACACAGTGAGGAAGAATATACATAGTCTTCAGTGTATTACCCTACTGGGTTGGCCCCTTGATCCTTTCATCAAGGAGAACACCCCTTCTTCCCTCTTACATCACAAACACTTTATCGTCTTAACAACAACTTACCTATAGATATGTTGATTCAGTCTAAGGGCCCTTCCTGCCGTATCTGTGGATATGCCAATCCAGCCTAAGATGCCTTCCTACCCCCTTGATAACTTGAACCTAGGTGTTACACTTCAAGACCTCTAGAGAACGTTACCTTTTGTTTCTAACAACAACTTACCTATAGATATGCTGATTCAGCCTAAGAGGCCTTCCTACCCCATTGATAACTTGAACGAGATGGCGCCGTTGTGTGTGGCTGGCCGTCTACCTCTGCTACCTTTTTTGTGTATTGTGCTGTGTCTATCACTTTTATCATAAAAAGTGTCATCACTACTGGTGTTTGATCGCCTGAGTCCGCGTAAAAATCCGCGTTTCTGTGGATAAACTACTGATCCAGGACTTTAACGTTCAGACAAACCGACCGCCACCTGTTCTGGCGTCTGTACCCTCTTATCTGTGGCGTCTTCCTGGTCGGTTACCATGCAACAGCCGTCGTCGCAGAAGACGAGGAAAGAGAGGTGGAGTAATATGCCGACTGAAAGATCGCCTGGCTTCATCCTCCACGTACAACGCTCGCCATCCGCTGTTCGGTTCCTCCAGTGACTCCGCCAGTTACAACATCCGAGGCTCCGTGGTTTACTCCTACCGATGGCTGCTGCCGGTAGTACCGGAGGCCTCACAACAGATGGACCGGCATCTGGTTCGCATGGCTCTTATCAACACCAGATCTGTTGCAAATAAGACGTTTATCCTAAATGACTTTTTTACTTCGCATTCCTTAGATTTTCTCCTATTGACTGAAACCTGGCTGAAACCAGGTGAAAACAGCGCCTTCTCCGAGCTCCTCCCACCCAGCTGTTCTTTTTTCAGCTCCCCGCGGCTGTCGGGGCGAGGGGGGGGACTTGCTGCTGTGTTTAATGACAATTTTAAATGCCGGCTTCTTCCCACAGGTACATACTCCTCGTTTGAACTGCAATTGTTTGCGGTGGAGTTTGCAAGTCCTGTGTTGTGCGCAATTGTTTATCGGCCTCCGAAATATAATAAGGGTTTTATTCATGAGTTTTCCGAGTTTCTGGCTGACATGCTCTCAAAATATGACAAGCTCCTGATCTGTGGGGATTTTAATGTTCATGTTTGTTGCCTATCTGACCAGCTCGCCACTGACTTCAAAAGCCTGTTGGCAACTTTTAACTTGATTCAATCCGTGGATAAACCAACGCACCATCTTGGGCACACATTGCACCTTGTTATATCTATCGGGCTCTCAGTTTCCCTTAAAGAGATTTCTGAGACTGCAATCTCTGATCATCTCCCTATCATTTTTGAAGTGTTAGCCCCCCAACCAGCCAGCAAACCTCTTGCTTCATCTTGTCAACGGCGTATCTTCACTCCCTCTACGCCTGCTGAATTTACTGCTGCCTTCAATGACTCACAGTTCCTTCCCTTGATCAGCCTGGCTCCCCCTCTTTGTCCTGATCATTTTCTTTCCTCCTTCCACTCCACCTGTGCTGGGATTCTGGATGCTGTTGCTCTTTTTAGGCAGAAATCTGCCAAGCCAAGAACGGACCCCTGGCTGAACGCCACCACCCGCACCATCAGGCGACTTTGCAGGCAGGCAGAACGGAGATTTAAGAAGGACAAACTGCATGTGTCGCTGGAAATGTTAAGGGACTGTGTCACTGATTATCATAGAGCTGTACGCGAAGCAAAATCTCAGTACCTCTCTAATATTATTTCTAGCAGCAGTCATTGTCCTAAGGTGTTATTTGATACAATTAACGCTGTTGTTAACCCATGCACTTCTGCTGTGACTGATGTATCAATAGCCACTTGTGAGAATTTTCTTCATTATTTTGTTGACAAAGTGGAGTCTGTCAGAAAAGTCAATAATGAGAGTGTTATTATGAGTACAAATAAGGATCTACCTGTTGCCCCAGCTCATTCTGCCGTGTTTGATCAGTTTGAGCTGGTTTCCTTTTCTTCTCTCTGTGACGTTGTGAAATCTCTGAAACCTACAAATTGCCCAGTGGATATTGTCCCGGCCAAATTGTTGAAAATGGTTTTTAATACTGTGGGACCCAGTCTCATGGTTTTAATAAATTCCTGCCTTAGATTAGGAACTGTCCCAAATGCCTTTAAACATGCTGTGGTCAGGCCCCTTCTTAAAAAGCCTAATCTTGACCCCTCAGTTTTATCAAACTTTAGACCTGTTTCCAATCTGCCCTGTCTTTCTAAGGTTTTAGAAAAAGTTGTTTTTATGCAATTAAAGTCCTTTCTTGAGGATAATTCTGTTCTTGAGAAGTTTCAATCTGGGTTTAGGGCTCGGCACAGCACCGAGTCTGCACTGTTAAAGGTGCACAACGACATTGCTCTGTCTGTGGATGCCAAGTGCCCTGCTGTCTTGGTGCTGCTTGATCTCACAGCAGCATTTGACACGGTGGACCATGCAGTCCTCCTTTCACGTCTCAGTAACTATGTTGGCATCCACTGCACTGCATTGAAGTGGTTTTCGTCTTACTTGTCCAGTAGAACCTTCTCCGTTATGGTTGGTGACCTTGCCTCTTCCAGCGCTCCCCTCTGTTCTGGAGTCCCACAAGGATCTATTATTGGCCCTTTACTCTTCTCATTGTACATGCTACCACTTGGGTCAATTATAGCCAGGCACAACCTTTCTTTTCACTGTTATGCAGACGATTCACAAATCTACCTGCCAGTGAAGCCTAATAGTAACAGTGCACAATGTTTTCTGTTTGACTGTATTGCTGACATTAAGGAGTGGTTGGCACAAAATTTTCTTCATCTAAATGATGATAAAACTGAATGTATTGTGTTTGGGGATACTGTGACAGCTGGCTTTGGCACCTTGTCTTCAAAGCTCAGTCCAACGGTCAGAAATCTGGGAGTGACCTTTGACAGTCATCTGAGGTTTGACAAACAAATTAACAATGTTGTCAGGACTAGCTTTTTCCAGTTGCGTCTCCTGGCCAAAGTTAAAATGTTTTTAAGCCGTCACGACCTTGAGAAAGCCATCCATGCACTAATAAGCTCAAGGTTAGACTACTGCAATGCGCTTTATGTCGGTGTCTCCCAGTCTTCTCTCGGTCGCCTTCAACTTGTGCAAAACGCTGCTGCCCGTCTTTTAACCAACACTAACAGACGGGTGCACATCACTCCTGTTCTTAACTCTCTTCACTGGCTGCCTGTCCGTTATAGAATCGATTTTAAACTTTTATTGTTTGTTTTTAAAGTTCTCAACGGCCTTGCCCCATCGTATTTATCTGATCTTTTAACTGTCCGAAATCCTGGTAGACCTCTGAGGTCAACAATTCAACTTTTGCTGGACGTGCCCAGATCCAAATACAAACACTGGGGTGACCGAGCCTTTTCTGTTGCTGCCCCTAGGCTCTGGAATAAGCTCCCCACCGAGATTCGTCTTATTCCTGACCTGGGCCGCTTCAAAGCTAGCCTAAAAACCCACCTATTTAGGATGGCCTTCAATACACAGTAGTATGACAACACTTTTCACAATCTTATCTTAATCAATTTTGTTGTATTTTATTGCTCTTATTGTTCTTTTATTATTATTATTTTTATTTTATTTTTTTATTTTTATTGTTTTTCATTTATTTATCTCTTCACTTATTATCTGTTGTAAAGCACTTTGGTACACCGAAAGGATTGTTGAAAAGGGCTTTATAAATAAAGTACATTTACATTTACATTCTAATTTCCTTTCCTGTCTGACCAAATATCTGTAACCCCAGGTATATGCACATACAGTTGTCCATCCCATTGTCTTGAACTGTATAACTGTCCCCCTGCCCTACACTTTGGGTCAGTCTACTGCCTCAGACCCGCTCTGTGTCAGTTGGCTCACCGTATCCTGGGATACCAATAAACTTGCATCAGTTGAAACAGACCAAATCATATTTAACTGAACAAGAGACAAGATATTATATTCCTTCCAAAGAGACAAAAAGGTTGCGAATGTACATGAAAAACAGAGGTTTGCATCAAATCGCCCAACGGTCACATCTGGTGTCAACATGGAGGTCTACTGAAGAACCACTTTTGTGAAAAAAGAGACTCCTGAGAAATATGTCAGGGTTAACTACAGCAGTTACTGAGGCTTTTCACAGAATATCATGGACTGCTCAAGTTTCCTGCCATTAAACTGTTAAAGTAACTGTTAAACAGTTCCTTAAGAATTTAAGCAAGAAGGTTCTGGGTTCGAATCCGGGCCTGGGGCCTTTCTGTGTGGAGTTTGCAAGTTCTCCCTATGCCTGTGTGGGTTCCCTCTGGGTATTCTGGCTTCCTCCCACAGTCCAAAGACATGCACATTAGATTGATTGGTGACTCTAAATTGCCTGTAGGTGTGAATGTGAGTGATTGTTTGTTTGTCTCTATATGTCAGCCCTGTGATAGACAGGCGATGTCCAGGGTGTACCCTGCCCTGAGACTGTCTTCTTAATTGATTTAACTTTTAATTTAGGTCTGCTGCCATCTCACATATTCAGACATTACAGTGTTTTATGACACCTACTTGCTAACATTGGGTGTTGCAAAGCATTTTTTTAAACGGGAAATAACACTGTAGAAGGTATTGCAAAACCCTTCTGGTTGACCACAAGGGTGGTGAAGTTTTCATATTTCTAGAGTTTCACATCCATGTGAGTGGTTTAAGGCTGTGTCAGCAAAAGGTGTGCTGTAATTAAGTGTATTAGAGGAAAGAGGATGGCTGGTAATTCCAGTACTAACAGTCTGTCATTGTCAGTCCACTGTTCATTTCTCCAGCTCTAAATATGCTGCTGCTCCTACTACTGCTGTCATTTACCGTGAGTTAATCTCGATATCCTTCTAATACAAACTAATGATAAAAGTGGAAGATATAGCACTTCATTACATTGGTTTAAGACTTTTTTTGGTTCTTTTTTTGTTGCAGTCTCTTTACTAACCTTTACCATTTGTAAATCTATATACAGCATCGGTGTTATTTTATATTATTTGATTTATTTTATATATTTTCTACATGTGTGACTGCAGGATGATGGCCAGGCTCAGCGTCTGTGGGGTCGGAAGAACAATGACTCATGTGTGTGTGCGGTAAACTCCAGCATGTGGTCGTTCCCTGTTGTGAAGTACGAGGCCGTGCATCAGCAAGTTCTGTCCTGCGAAGGATCTTTGAACAACCTGCAGGAACAGGTAGGAACCAAGGTCAACCAGCATCATTTTACATTGTGGTCTTTAATACAGACTCGGTCCAGTCCAATTCGACCTCTGACTTGATTGGTTATATGGATACACTGACAGATACAGTACTGTGCTGGTTAGAATAATATATTCCAATGTGACATTTTGGATTCAGTAATTGCAATTATTATAACTACTATCAGAATTTCAGACTCTTCAGGAACTGTCTTGTGACTGTGGGAAGAAAAAGTAGCTGATGAAAACGAGGAAAAGAACTTATAGGAACCTATATGAACTTGAAAGTGGAATCCTATAAATACACTGACTTGTCACGAAAGGTCACAGGAATCTGTGCATTGCAGGTGAAGTTGTCGAGTCAACGTCTCCCTCAGATCTATGCTCTGGTTGAGAATGTGACGGCTCGGCTAGAGCCCTACCAGTATCTGCACGACCAGGGCGTATACACAGCCTTGTCTTTGCGCCTGTTAGGACGGGAGCTCAGTCAGCTGGAGACAGACATAACTGCCATCCACAGCCAGTTAAACAACGGCCAAACACGGAAACTCTCCAAAGAGGTACAGCACAAACAGCAATAATAAAATAATATAATAGTATGAATAACAATCCTTATAATTATGTTTCGTTATGGTGTAATTTCATCAAGCTAAAACATAAAATACCCAACTGATGTTTTGTGATACATCAAGAGAATACATATGAAGAAACATAACTGAGAACATATGCACATATGTGCTCTGCCTGTATGCAATGTTGTGTGTGTGTTTGTGTTAGGTGGTTAAATTGCGTGGAGATGTAGACAGGATGACAACGTCAGACACAATTAACATGAAGACTGTTAAAGACAAACTGCGCTACCTGAAAAACAGTGCTGAATACTGCAAGTCAATCCCCAAAGACTTCAAAGGTAAGTGTGTGTGTGTGTGCGTGTGTGTGTGTGTGTGTGTGTGTGTGTGTGTGTGTGTGTGTGTGTGTGTTGCAGTGTACAGAAATTCCCCTTTAAAGAAATTGAAGTTGATTTGGCTGTATCTCTGTCCATTAATCACATGAACATTCAAAATATTGTCCTACCATTAAAATGTTACAGGAACTGATTATTTTTTTAAGATTCAAAGCCAATTCAAAAGTCATTTCCATCCATAAAGCTGACTGAAAATGTACACCTGGCCAGGTGTGTATCCTGTGGTCCATACCTGGCACCTCTTATGACACTGGTTCTCAAATCAAGGTCTGAAGAAAATTGAGGCTTGATGCCTGACAGCCTTTCAAGATTCAGGTCATCAAAAAACTTATTCAACACAACAAGTATAATATGGACAGATGTTTGACAGGGAAGAAAAGGAAAATGGGTGCTGCCTGTCAAAAAAGCATGATTGGAATTGTGGCGGGAGAATCTAAGGAAATATCTTCTTTTTTTTTTGTTTATTCTTGCATGCAAGAATAAACAAGTCACAAGAAATCACAACATGTGACATAATGAATGCGATAAACCTGTAAATATGTGTTATATAATATATGTTGAGACAACTTTCTGCAAATGCTTAGAAGAGCTTTATATCTTTTATGTCTAAGGACTCTGACATCTTCTGGCTTGGATTTGTAATTTCCCCAATATATTATAAAAAAAATTTACTGGTTTACAAAGGAGGCAGGGGAAACAAACTTAGTGGTTTTTATTTTTAGGCTTTCTTACAAGTTTGAACCAAGAAAACCTCCATATTTAATTTCTTGAAAATCATCACTGTGTAAGAAGCAGGGGCATAATTTCCACTTTAGACTTACTTTTCTTTCTAAACAGTGTCCTTGGACTGTGCGACTGTGCCAAAATCCAGAAGAGAGAGGAGAAGAGTTAATAACTAAAAATGTTGATATGCTCTATCTGAGTCACCATCAGTTATTACTGTACACTCACAGCAGCAAGCGTAATGAGCAGCAGCAAGTGCTGCAGCCAGTGCTCTGAAGACTTTTTGCTGACAACCTGTAGCCAGTAATCAGGGTGAAAAAGAACATCCACCTTAGCTGTGTGTTTCTGTTGAGAAAAGCATTTCGTCCATGTTTTCATTACAGTTACAATTCTCTTATAAAGATGCTAGAACACCAAAAATGGGCATAAAGACAAAGAGACAATAATATTTATCTAGACCTGCCTAGAATAGAGTCGAATAGAATGCCTTCATGTGTCACTGCACAGCTGTACAATGAAATTTAGTGTGTCTCAGTGGTATGACAATTAATAATATAAAATAAAAATAAACACACATGTGGCACATTATTCATCACATTAATAAGATACACTGAGTATAAAACAAGTCTAAGTTTAAGAATATGCATATAAAATAGTCTATTGCACTAGTTGTGGTCAGAGTTCATCTGTACATTATTGCACTTGGCCAGGATAATATTTCATAGATTTATTTGACAGAGTTCAGTTCTTTGATGGGTACAATTTGTTCAGTGTTTTGGAAGTGCGGGTCTTAATAGACCTACAGCGCCTTCTAGAGGGCAGCAGAATGAAAATGTGGTTGCCAGGGTGGGATGTGGCCAATGGTAGGCATCAGGATCTGTATGAGGGCAGGTCAAGTGAAGGTAGCAATTAGCGGTAGTGATTATTTTGTGCTATTTAATGATTCTCTGCAGAGCTGTACTGTACATCACCTCATCCTAAGTCTCTTCTCATCTCTCTCTGTTTCCAGGACAGCAAAAGTACTGCCTCAAAGGTCTGATGACCAACATCAGCGATCCTGTCATGACTAAGGTCAGTCCCTACGGTAAGAGCTACATCTCTGGTTCATGGGGAAAACAGGCCCAGATGGACAGCTTGGCACAGATGAGCAGCTACTGGGTTCTGCCTCTGCTCAGCGGCCACATCTGGGGAAACTCTCTGCGCATGTACCAAACCTACGAGGACTTCATGGCCTCTGTCAACAACAAGGACTATACCTTTGCTCCATCATACACCCACGCCGACGCCATCGAGGGTCCCAGCGCCGTCCTATACGGGGAAGCACTGTACTATCACTGTTACCGCTCTGCAGATGTTTGCCGCTATGACCTCAACACCAACATCGTTAAACGTGTAACACTTCCAGGCATCGGAGTGGGTTTCAACAACAAGTTCCCCTATTGCTACTATGAGTGCCGTGCCAACAGTGATGTGGACATAGAGGCAGATGAGACAGGACTATGGGCCATATATGCCACCGTGGGTAACCATGGTAATCTAGTGGTGAGCCGGCTAGTTTGGGACAGTGAAGGTGAGGAACTCAATGTGACACAGACGTGGGCGACGAGGCTATTCAAGAAGGCAGCAACTAATGCTTTCATGGTGTGCGGCGTGCTGTATGCCACTCGATATGTGGACGAATACCGTGAGGAAGTTTTCTACGCCTTCGACACAGCAACGGGTAAAGAGGACAACTCACTAGCACTGCCACTGGAGAAGGTTGCTAAAGGAGTGGCCAGTCTGAGCTACAACCCCACCAACAGACAGATCTTCATGTACAATGATGGATATCTACTGGCGTACCAGGCCCACTTCTGACATGAAGGCGTTGTAATAGGCCATTTGTTGCAATTTCAATGTTAGCCATATTTATGTAAGACTTACAACAAGAAAAGGGCAAAGATGGAAACAGTCCATGAAAACCAATGTAATGAATGTAGCAACACTGAATGGTATCACAATGAAAATTCAATAAAAATATAATAATATGATAAAGACTTCAATGCTGAGTGTCCACTTGGTCGCCTCTTTATTCTTACCATATAATAAAGGTGTGTAACGATGGATGGGAATGTGGTTCTGAAATAAATAGAAAAATAAAGGGACTATAAAGCATATATAACAATTGGTAATACTAATACATACATTACAGAAAAAAATATACCCCATTATTATTAGGCAAAATGATGAGCATAACCTATAGCAATGAATAGTTCAACAGCAACTACTATGAACAAAATTATATTATGCTGTCACTTATCCATCATTACTACTATGCACAAACATAAAGAAATAAATTGAGTGGTTTATAATGACTATACCCCTGCCTGGGGAATTCCCAGGATGGTTTTTAACTTCTATAATTAAGGGCCCATGCATGCCAAGGCTTAATTAGTAACACTTTCACAGTCATACAACTCTGCCTCACCATTCGCTGTGAGCAAAGGCAATTAAAGGCACTTTATGTAAGAACATGAAGCAATGTATTAATTGCTTTTTAAATTATTTTTTTAAAATAATTTTTATCATTACCTATTCATATTTTTTTTCATTATTTATTATTATCTCTCTGTCTGACTCTACACATACAACCTATGTACTGATCTATTCCTGAAAGGAGCTGCTCTATGCCTGTAACAATATTCCTCCTCAAACTTACAGCAGATCTCACACAGACATGATAAATCATTTGTTCAGTGACTTGCTGCTGCTACCTCTTCACACTTAATGCACAGGTTTAGTTTCCACACGTCTGCATATGTGTATAATGCTGCAATGTCAAAACTGATCTCAGAATGGTAGAAGATCCCAGGATTATCATCAATGTGCATTCCCCACAAAAAGGCTTCTGTGCTCTCTGCTTGATAAGATCCAGCCTTTATCAACAAGACTCGGTCACACACACAAAAATGACAGAAACTATAGATACAACAGCTGGAAGTGAAGCTAGCTTCAGAGACAACACCCTGCTGCCACCACAAGAGGGCAGTAAATCACATGACGAATGCAAACAGGCATCAGATCCTTAATGAGACAGAATGCTGTTCTGAGATCAGATGTAAGGAGAGATATCACTTCACTTCAGTATCATTCTAATTGATCTATTTATCTATATAAAATCAACAGTCCAAGTGAGTGTGTGTGTATCAGTAAGTCTTTAGACACAACACAAAAGTGTTGAAAATAAGCCCAAGTTAGTAAAGTAATAGACAGTAGTTTTCCTTAGCTGTGAAAAAAAGCCTTACAAGAGCTGTCTTGTGTATTCAACTGGCAGAGAGTTAGTTGTAGGAGCAGTTAGCTTTAGAGCTATTTCATGACCAGCAATTACTGGGTTTACAGTTTACAAGCAAAAGTTTCATTTAATATGGTTGCCAATCAACAACTTGTGTTTTAAATTAAAAATGTGTAAAAATGTGGTTTTTCCACTTAAACAATTTTCTCTGATAAAGCCAAACTACTCCAAATTCTGTCCTATGGACCTTTCAATATGGGAGGTATTGAAACTATTACTTATTTTTCATATTGATCATACAGTACTACAGTATTAGGTGCATGTGTATGGAAGCAGTTTGTAGTAGTACTGGTTGTATACTGTAGGGGGCGGTGTGATCTCACACTTAGTCAGTTCGACAGATGTTTCCCCTGCTGTGGCCTGGTTTCCAGTTTCTGGCTGGCTGCCTCTCAGACACACCCAAAGCCCTGCTCACATAATGACAGACCTGCTGCCCTCCAGATTTACAGAAGCCAAACAGCAGCCGGCTGGATCAAGACGAAACTTTACTGCCTGCGCTTTACCACATATGTGGTCAGGCTGATTTCATGTTTCTGCACAGGGAAAATAGGCTGGGGAGGATCAAGATGTTCTGTAATGATATACAGGGATAATGTAACATTTTGGTAACCTTCAGTCATAATTTATCTTCAAATCCTCTCTTTCATCATTGCTACTCAGTCTCCTCCTGTAGAAATGAATGGATCGATTTCTGTAAAATTGTCAGACAGAAACATGGTATGAAATGAGTAGGAAGTGTGGTAATAGATTTAGAAATGCAACAATAGATGTTATATCTGAGTTCATTTGAACTCAGAGTGAGTGATTGATAGCTCATGAATCGGTAGCTCTTTTTTTTCATACCATCTCTGGACCATCACTGCAGGGCTGAATTAATCCACTAAAGCACCATGGATCAAAAATTATGTGTGGGTCCCTGTTGAGAAACATTCCTCCAACTAATTTTGCCCAGAGAGCAACCAGTATTTGTAGACTGGAAAACCAGCCAGTCTCTGGTTTTTAATCACATATTTACTGAAGATGCATCATGTACACCCAAACGTTAACTGAAATAGTAAAGGTATTAAAACTAAATTTTGACTCAGGGCACTTCTCTAAAACAGGGCCTTTTGGTTTTCAGATTACCACAAAGTGATGCAACACAGATCCACTTATGCTTGGTCATTTCATGCGCCTAAGGTCCATCTTTCTTAAGTGTAAATGTATCCTAGAAGCATTCACTATGGATTGAAATCTGAGGTGTATTCTAGCCATATGTTGAAATAGAGTAAATCCATCCATCTCTCTAGGATGCACTCATAACGTTTACTCCACCCATAGAGTAACAACATTACATTTCTTAATAAGTCTATGGTCTGCCTCCTCTGTTCTTGTGATAACGGCAGCTAAAGTTACACTAAAATGACACTGAAGTTAAGCATCTGTGTCTGTCTCAGTAGAGCAAGATGGAAAAAGAATCCAGTGATTTTTACACATTCAATCAAATACAAGCATTTCAAATACTAGTGTTTATCTGATCACCCACAAGAAGTTCTGTTTGAGTGAGAGAGCACTGATCTGTATGGATGAAAGAATGGTCTGAGTTTGAGCCCATGAAGATGAAAAAACTTTTGTCTTGCTCATAGTTCATGAATATGATTCCTTCATGGGTTTGTGTTAGATTACGGGTATCTGTTAGTTATCTAATCCTGGCTAAATGGCTATTGTAACTAACTTTCTCAAGTGCAGACGTTACTCTTCTTCTGGTGTTTCTGGCAGTTTCAGGTGCATTACCAACTTCTTCTGGACTCCAGGAGGGCCGGCCTTGATTTACATGTAGCACATCAGATTTCTGATGTGGATTTTGCACAGACACTTGACATAGTCTTAATTGGGCCACAGACAACCTGGCACCTTCTGGGCCCCAGGGCAGTTGACCCTTTGCCCTGTGAGTAGTGCAGCCTAATGCCACCGGGTCCTGCCATTATGCTAAAACATATTTGTCTCATTCTGGCAAAATCATCACCTATTTACATGCACGATTTTATTTTAGTGTCTGAATTCTGAGTGTGTAAATTTAAGAAACTCAAAAATTCATTGTGTCCATGGCATGTCCATAGCATGTAGACTGCTTTTTGCTGAAAATCCAACAATGTAAGTCATGTCACTCTGAAGCTGTCAGTGATGACACAAAATAGCAAAAGCCCAAAGTGTATTGTTTCTGTATTTGCTTTTGTAGATTTTGAACTTGTATCCATCTTAACTGTAAAAGTATGAGAGCTGCAGAATTAGGTTCAAAGACTACAGACTACAGTACGTAACAAATATTGCACCAACTCCTATGGAATAATTGTACTGCTCCTTAACTCAACTTCAACCGAAGTTAAAAAAGTTTAAAAAAATTTAGCAGTCTTTATCAAGACATTCCTCTGTTAAAATGAATTATCACTGAATGGTATGGCTGAGCCTGAGTGACCACTTACAGTACATCCTCATAGCACATCCTCATAGTCAATGCCAGGAAGTCCATCCTGTTTTGTCTCCGAGGCAGGATGATACAATGATGATAGCTTGACAGCTTCACCTTTACACACTATCATTACCCATAAATACGTAATGGTCACATTAAAGATTCAATCTGATACACACAGTCATTATCACTTGCTGCTGGTATCAAGTACAGATGATTACGAGTGATGACTGACATCAGCTGACCCTACAATAAGCTGTCAGCCCATCTACCCTGAAGCTGTACCAGGCTGGGTTTCATGTAAAAATAAGCCTGGTTTATCCGCTTAAGTCCAGAAGAGCGGGCCTTGTCCACACACTCACTATGTACATTCTCAAAACCTTAATTTTTTGCCATTATTTTAAAAATGAGAATATTCCTACTAAGCTGTTTACATAGCTAATTAAAATGAATATTCCACTAATATTCTCATTTACATGCATCCGTGCATACTCTGATTAACTCAGATTAACAGGTTGCGTTGCAGTATTTGCACATATGCAAAAAGCTGTTGATATCCAGGTCTTTCAAAATGCGTAAAAACAGGAATGTTTCTCCTTCTGTCCAGGACTTTTCTTTTGGGCATGCATCTCCACCCCAACCTTGCAAACTGAGCTGACCACAAATAGGCAACAGACATTGTGTTGCAAACTGCTGTACAAACTGCAATTGAGATGCATATTCTAGATGCGCTGAATGCATGTCCAAAGAATGCTCCTAAAACCCAAGTAATATTGGCATATCCCACGTCTTGAAGGCCACATTTGGAAATCATGAACTGTATCAAATTCAGAATATTGACAACTTCGTAATAACAGTGGAATATTAGTATGTATGTAAATTCTCAGAATGAGAGATCTCTTAAGTTTTATTGACTTGATCCCAGTTTTGCACATTTTATTTTTATATTTATTTACATTTTTTTGCACTTATTTTAGTGTAGCCTCTATATCTCTTCATGTGTGTGTATACACATATACACATATATACGTTTTATTTACCTGTTTTATATGATTGCATGGTGTTGTATTTCACATTGATTTTATGTTACTTGCAAAGGGGATCAAGTTCATGAACTCATGAGAGATAGGTGTGACTAATGTCGCTGACACCCCCTGACACTTTTTGTTAGTTTTGTTTTGGAGTTTTTGCACTTCCTGTTTTATTTTGTAATTGGTTTCCATGTGTGTCAGTGTTTTTGCTTCATGTCTTGGTCCTGTGTCTGTGGTGATTGTCTGCCCCACCCTAATGTGTTTCACCTGTGTTCAATCACCCTTGCCTCCCTTGTCTATATAGTCCTTGTGCTTCCCTTTGTCTGTGTTGGTTCGTCTTTTTAGTTCAGGGTTTGTTCACGTCTGTTCACGGCTGTTCATGTCTGATTTCTGGTTAAATAAACCTGCCTGCACCTTTCCCCAAGAGTTGACTGCATTTGGGTCCAACTTACCTCGCAAATCCTGACAGAGATTCCCCATGTGAGCTATGCTTTGGTTGACTGTACAGTAGGGAGTGTTCAAGTTCCTGGAAAAGGAGTGATAATTCTTAATGATGAATGCCTAGGACCAGATAAGGGCTCCCATAGCAGGACAGGTCTAGGAACAAGCTTTCACCGAGTGCCAGCAAGTCACAATCAGAGGTTATCATTCCACCTCACCCAGAAATGATCTTGTGGACACAGGTGTCTGAAGGTGCAACCTTCCCCTCTTGGAATGTAAGACTCTCTCCAACAGTGACACAGAATGGCGTGGTGGACCCTGGCCACACAAAATGGAGGAAAGTTCCTTGAAGGACCTGCAACCCCAACCTTACCCACTGGAAGTGACTCAATGCCAGCAATTGGCCCATGTGACAGAGGTGGCAAGGGCCAACATACAAAAAGAACAAGAGCTGCTTCTCAGTAGTATGGTGCCTAATGTGGTGGAAGTGACAGTAAGGCAGGTAGGGGTTGTAGTAAGAGTCAGTGGTATCTAGTCACATCCTGTCATGCCCTTACAGGGAGACAGGCTGACCCCTGACCAACAGGGAGCAATGACCAGCCTGTTACGGAAGTGTTTTCGAGCCATGGTAAGGACACCAGATACCAACTGGTGCAGCACCTCCAAGTATTGAGAGGTACCAACTGGTTCCTCCGTGCAGCTAGGCAGCACCTATCGTGCTTGTCAAGAAAAAAGATGGAAACTGGTGGTTGTGTGTGGACTACAGGAGGTTAAATGCACTCATGCATAAAGATACCTACCCCCTACCCCGTATCAAGGAGTCATTGACTGGGCTCAAAGCAGCCAGATGGTATTCCACACTGCACCTGGCAAGCATCTATTGGCGCGTGGAAATGGATCCCTCCGTCAGAGAGAAGACGGCCTTCACCAAACCATTTGGCCTCTAGGAGTTTGAATTGATGCCATTAGGCCTATGTAACGCTCTGACTATGTTTCAAAGGCTGATGCAACGCTGCTTGAGAAACCTGACAAATGACTCATTGTTGATCTATCTTGATAATGTGGTTGTTTTTTCCCCTGACTTTAACAGCCATGTGCGTCACCTGAAAGAGGTGATCCAGTGACTCGAATGACCAGAATGGGTTAGGTGCAGCCCAAAAAGTGCCACCTATTCCAGTGAGAGGTTACTTACTAGGGACATGTCATCAGTGAGAAAGGTGTGGCTTCAGACCCAGCTAAGACAGCAGCGGTGAGAGACTGGCCAGTGCTTCAGACCTTGATGCAGGTAAAATCTTTCCTTGGCTTTGCTGGTTATTATCACTGCTTCATAACCTGGTTTCTCAAAGATTGGAGCATCATTGAGTGCACTGTAAAATGCACCTGTCCTGACTTATGCTGTCTTCTCTTCCCCCTTTCAACTTTTAACAGATGCCAGTTTTGAGGGACTGGGAGCTATACTGGCATAGGCACAAGGGGGTAAAGAGCGGGTAATCGCCCATGCCATCTGTAGCCTCCACCCAGTGGAGTGCAACAACCAAAACTATAGCTCCTTTAAGCTGGAACTGTTGGCACTGAAATGGGCAGTCATGGAGAAGTTTAAAAACTATCTCAATGTCTTTATAGATAACAACCTCGAGAAAGCCTGGCTTGCAGCAGTGAAACAACAATGGGCAGCCCAACTGGCAAACTTCATGTACACCATCAAATACCACCCAGGTACACAAAATCAAAATGCAGACAACCAGGGCATGAAATAACAACAGTGCATGCAGACCAGGTCCTGGTTGACGGAAATTAAACATGGGAACAACGCCAGGCCAGGAACCCAGACCTTTCTCAGGGACGACAATGGAAAGGCTTGAGGTATCAGGTTCCTCTTCACCTTTTGTGAAATAACTGGTTAGAGAATGGGACAAAATTATGCTCCAGAATGGTGCACTGGAGAGATTGTTTGGTGCTGGTTCTGGGCACAAGTCTTGCAAAGTGATTGTTACAAGGGAGAAAGCATGGACAGTATGGACAGTATATAATAGTTATAATAGAGTTACAACAACCTCCTTTTGCGGAATTCGCCACGCCACCAGACCCACACCCTTAAATGAAAACTCACAATTTTCACAATAAAGCATCAACAAGGCCTGAAGTATTTTCTGACCATGTTTGAAGTGGGTGTGGTCAACCTACAAGGAGGGGTACATAAAATCTATTACATTACATTTTAAATTACATTTCCTTTAACCACAAGGGGTACTATGATTATAACTGAATATACAACATACAAACATATCAAGTTTTATCAGTGTTGACAATTTGGGATAATAATAATAAATACTACAATTTCACACCCTTTGTTGCTCGGGCCCTTGTCAGTACTTGCTGCTATGCCACTAGCATGGCTAATAATTTGTTGGGTGTGGTAATGAACAATTCAACCTCCATAGGTCATTAATTACGGCCTGAGAACTGATCAGCATGGTGAAAATTTACATGATTTATGGGTCTTGAACATGGGTATGGTAAAATGACTTGATAGCACCCTGCAGACAATTTTGAGGACCTGGCCCTTGCGCTGCGTTTCACCTACATGTAGGATATTCCGCATGCACATGTAATATGCCAAGAATTACAAAAAGGCCTATTAGTGTTTTAAGATTCACTGTGCTGCCAGAGCCAGGCCCTTAAATGACAACTCAAAATAATAGCACCAAACCATCTTCAAGGCCTGAAGTAATATATTTAGTAAATGAAAGCGTAAAACATGATGTTTCATTTTGCCATTAAGTGGCGCTATTACTTTTACTAAATATGGGCATATAGATGTGTTTAGGGTGGGACTGTTATCAAATATGTAAAGGGCCATGTATGCCATGGTCAGGCCATTTAACAAAAACTCACAGTTTTCACTATAAAGCATCAACAAGTTATTAAGCATTTCCTGACCAAGTTTAAGGTGGGTGTGGTTAACCTTCTAGGAGGAGTAAATCAAAGTGTAAAACATGGTGTTTCCTAATGCCACAAGGGGGCGCTATCACTAAATATGGGCATGTAGATGTCTTCAGGCCAGACTTTTATCAAACATACTGCATATAGTTTGGAGCAGTTTGGACAATGCATGCTGGAGTTAGAGTGAGTTGGTTTTTCATGGTGAAACATCGAAAATTACCAAGATGCCATGGGTGGGTCCTCCAACGAAAACTCAAAAGCTTCACATTTTAACATCACAAAGGTCTTAAGATAAGATTGACCAAATATGATGTCAATCTGATGAATCCCCAGGGAGAAGTTCTTTTAAGTGTGACATCTTTAAACCACAAAAATGGTGCCAAAATTGCAAATTAAATTAAAAATGGTGGACTTCCTGTTGGGTTTAGATTATGGGTGCAAGACGCTTGGCAAGTTACATGTGCATAAGTTAAACCGTGAGGATAAGAAGGGCTTTGTTGTAATTTTCTAGGTGGTGCTATCAAGCCATTTTGCAACACCGATGTGCGAGACCCATATCACATGTAAATTTTCAGCAGGCCTGAGGTGTGTGCAAAGTTTAGCAAAGCATGTTTTGGCCCTCAAAAGGTGATTTACTTTCATGAACCAGGAAAATAACAATAAAAAGAGCAATTGCAACAGGTTCCTTGCACCTTTGGTGCTCAGGCCATAATAAACACAACAGCTTTGCCCCCTTTGGTGCTTGGACCCTAAAATAGAATTAATTCTCCAACATAACAGAAATAACAGGCTGGTGTTAAAATTTGCTTGTATTCAAAACACTGTTTGATGTCTGAGTGGTCCGATAGCTGAGTGGTTGGGGCACATGTCACAAGGCCGTCAAATTAGTAGCGAATACCTGGTTTGACGCCCGATTGGCTACACATTCTACATGCCATTCCCCTACTCGCTATCGTTTCCTGTCGCTTTTCACACTCCTATCAAAAAAAAAACCTGTCCCAGATGACATTCTTCTGCACAAGCTTGCTACAATAGTAGGCCCTATTGCTTTTGGGGATGGTCGAGGAGCTAGGTGGTCTGTTATTTTAGTGGTTAAATGATCCTTGGTCTGAAAAAGTTTTAGAAACACTGTCCTAAACCCATCAGAAAGTCAGCAATTTTGAATTTACTCAATTATGCAATTTTGGTGCCATTTGCACATATTGTCCAAACTGCCCCAAACTTTAAATTTTTGATAAGAGACATCTACATGACAACGATTTATTATAATCATAGCGCCACCTAACGGCAACAGGAAATTACTTGTTTGACGCTTTAATGCACTGCTCCCAGATCACAACCACCTCAAACTTGGCCAGAAAATGCTTAAGACCTTGATGATGCATCACTGTGAAAATTGTAAGTTTTTGTTTAATGGTGTCATTGTGGTGGGAAGACAAATTTCAATGTTTCGCCATGATCAGGAAGTTGTTATAACTCAAGCACACATTGTCCAGTCTGCCAAAACCTTAAATGTTTGATAAGAGTCCCAGACCGAAGACATTTGTATGCTATGAAGCCATAATGCCACCTACTGACAACAGGAAGTAACCATTTTAAGTGACAATCATCATCAGATTTATATAAAATTTTCATGGTCTAGTTAACACTTGATATAAAGAGATATAATGCATGTTGGTGCAAGTGGCTCCTCAGTCCCCAGTTAGGGTTAGGGTTAAAAGTCAACATCAGCTGACTGAGGAAAGTCATAACTATAGCTTACCATTATTGTTCCGTACATATATGTCACATCAATTATAACATTTGTTCAATCAAAGACACTTAAAACATAACACATCAATTATGACTGAACATGTTCTTGTACTGATGTTAAGATAAGATAAGATGAACCTTTATTGATCCCCGTAGAGGAAATTCAAATTTACACAGCAGCACAAAAGAATAGCAGCACAAGGGGGCAAATATAATAAAGAAATGAAATAAGAATAGAAACCAAATCTAGAATAAATAAGAGAAATTAGAAATACTATATACAATAATATACAAGTGCAGTTGGCATTGCTGTACATGTGCTAATATAAAGATAGACATAAAGAATTTAGAGGTTGGTGCAGTTTGTCTGGGTTCTATTGTTATATACACATTTGAGTCTTTAGACTGTGGGTGCTATGGCATTGTTTAGTCTGATGGCCGATGGGACAACGGAGGCACCCAGGCGCTTGGAGGCACGTGGCTGGATGAGTTTGTGGCTGAACGACCTCCTGAACTGAGCCTCCTAAGAAAGAACAGCCTGCTCTTTCCCTACCAGTCCAGTTTATTGTTAAGTTGCACTCTGAGGAACTTGTAGCTGTCCAACATCTCCACCCCTTACCCACTGACCACAGGGGCGGGGGTCTCCTTCTGTGTCGGAAGTCCACCACCAGCTCCTTGGTTTTCCCAATGTTGAGATGAAGGTGCTCTCGACCTGGTCTCTATACTCCTCTACCTTGAATTTCCTCTGTGGGGGATCAATAAAGGTACATCTTATTTTATCTTATCTTATCTTATCTTTTACAGTATTTGCAGGCTTGCATCTGAATTGTAAGGGAAAGATACCTCCCATAGTAGCTGTTGGAAGAATATATTACAATAATTAATTAATAAATACATTATGAGACTTCCTGTCCACAGACTAAATGCTTTACAGTTTCCAGTCTTACCCCAGTCAGCAGGTCGACCAACTGGATGTTTGTGTGAATGTGTGTGTTGGAACTTAGCAGGCACTAAACTACATTAGTGATGCCAGTGAATTTTTTTTTTATACACATGCACTTACATTCAATATTCATATACTGTACAGTATACAGTATCTTCGCACCTCAGCTAAAGAAGAAGGATTTCCAAGGACACTAAATGGTGTCTCATTCATATTCATGTTTAAGTTAATAAAAAGAGTATGTATATGTCATGAGCATGGTAGGATTTGTTGTTATGTCATTAAGTTGTGGGAAGACCTATGTGAAAAATTGAATCAATTTAGTGCAAGTGAGTGCATCATTAATGTTTCTTGGCATGGCTAGAACTGTTAATTAACCAATAAGGTAAGTGTCCTCTGCCTCCAGAGAGAATCTGCCTGCAAAAAATATTGGTGTAACTAAAAGTTCCAGTCTGGCAGAAGCATATCAGTGAAAACAGAGCAGCACATGCTATATGATGGCCTGCCATTGCTGCTGTGTTGTCCCACTACTAAAATATTCTGGCAGACTTATTTAAAAATATAATCTTACAAATGTCCCCTGGGGAAACAAAGTGATTCATCAGTCATTGTAACCGTGGATGTGATAGAATGGAGATGTGGAAATGTGAGACAAAGAGCACTGTTGGAAGAGGTGTGAAGGGAGTTGAGAACAATAAATGAGGGGGGGAAACAGAAATGTATAGCTATTATTTTTTGCACAAAAAGCACTGAATCACTCCAGTCTTTTTTCAAATTCAGTATGTACCTACTGTACGTTTAGCTACTAGTAATGTACTGCTGCTGGGAAACAACAAAGCCTCTAACTCTGAGTCTGATAAAAGCTTCCTCCTTCTCTTGCCTACACAGGTTTTGTATATCACCAAGCTAACTGCCAGAGACTGAAGCATTACCACTTTAAAGCTGCACTGTTGCTTGTAGTGATGAACCCATAGAGAATGTATCACCTGACTGTGCAGCGCCTCTCAGCTCTATAGAGCTTTATAGGATCTTTCAGGCCTCCAACTTTATTGTTTTGTCTCAGTCTCACCACTCTCATCAACCGTGTTTTCAGTCATAGAAAGCAGTTGTTTTCAAGGAAAAAGACTGGTAGCACCAAAGTAGTGAATATAGTGGAGTTTTTAGAAGCTTAAGAGCCAAATATTTTTCTCACAACTTTGTGGAAACCAAACTGGAGCTAAAAGGAGCGTGAATATTGGACTGACTTTGGCAAACAGATATTTCACAATAAGAAGGTTCTCTCTGCTCTTTGATGATCATTATACTATTTTGTGCTACTGAATTGTTTCATTTGTTGTGAAACCCTATGTCTGTTAGGAGATTTCAACCCTAAACCAAGAACACTCTGCTCATTGATAAAACACATCAAAATCGATGCCACTTAATTCCTTGTCATGTTGGTAAAGAGCCCTTGAGATGCAGATGTCAAACCCTGGGATCATTGTGGCCACTTTGTAGACACTTTGAGCATCATGACTCATGTAACTAAAAGCCACCATGGTAGTTTATAAATGAAAATAATGTAAAAATTTCCATAGCATAATGGTCAGCTCACAGAAATAATTTCTGCTAAGCTGTAGGGAGAGGAGGGATGAATTGGAAAGGAGTGGAGTTGGAATACTGGTGCAGACATCAGACCCTAGTAGGAGGTTGGCAGCACTGTTCTCCCCTCTAATTTAAGAGAGTAAGAGATAATTACACACTAATTTTACCTCCACCTCCTCCCTTGACTACTGTAACTCCTCCCAATCTTCTTCCTCCTCCCCCCTTCACCTCAACCCATCCTCGTCCTGCTCGTATCACATCCTCACTGACATTGCACCTTCCTTCATGTTGAACTTGCCCTGATTTAAATGAAAAAATAAGCACCTATTCTAAATAATCACTGGATTCCTGGTACATTTGAAAAGGTGCTTTCAGTTTAATTTTGGAAATCATCAGTATTTAAGATTTTTAAACTATGACAACAAACTAGTGGATGAATGGTTGCACACCTTAAATGAATGTGGAAATACACGAGTCATATACAGACTTTGATCATGTCAGACAGTGACACAGAGAAATTCATTTGTGTGGTCCCTGTGAAAACTGTGGTGGTGGAAGCTTCAAACATTGAGGGTGAAAGTGAAACTGGAACTGGAACTTCAAGGTTCTGATCCAGAAGAAACCCTCATTCAAAATCCCACTGACATGTGTAATGATGCAAAGGCAGATGAAAGAAATGCTAAATAAGAGATAACACTGAAGGTAGAGGAACAGAGGCGAGCCTGGATATGATGTCCTGACTTTTGGCTTTCCATAGCCTCCTCCATTAAGAACTGTCCAGACAGTCTGCACGCAACAGCATGAATTTGTATTTCAGAATTATGACATAACAGGGAGTCTACCACGTATGTTAAAACACTAATCAGCAACAATGGATCTACTGGGGTCCTTATGGGTCTCTTTTCTTGAGACAGGCCACAAAATCAAAATGGAGAACTAAAAATATAGCCAGTATATATATGTAGCCTTATGGAGTTAAGTGGGTTTCAGTGGGAACTAGATTGTGAATGTTGCTGCCTGTTTAACACACTTTAGATTCATGAGGGACACAGCCAGATGTTTGTTACCATACATAGTGGCTGCAAAGAAATTATATGAAAATGAATTTAAGAAATTACAGTAAATATTGTGTCTGGCTACACAACATTCATCGGAAAAAGTCTAACTGAAAAACCACAAAGGTTTTGGCCTCGATGAGAGAGGGAGACGTGTGGAGGGGTGTGTGAGTGGCGTTGTCATGGGTGGAACCAGCCTTGTTGCTATATGAGGCCTTCTAATGACAAGGCATCTTGGAGTTTGAAGGTATAAATACTTTAGAAAAAATCTGTTCTAAGCAAAATCTGGGAAGAGTCCACCATCCCTGCTTAAAATGACAGGGTGGATGGAAAGGGAGTGTGGGTGGGAGTGTGTGTGTGTGTGTGTTTGTGTGCGAGTTAATTCACTCACTGGGTGGACATTTTTACTGTTTAACTTGTTCTGTCTTCCACAATGTGCTACTGTGGGACAGATGTTTCTCATGTTTAACACCCATTAAACACACACAAACCATCTGCTGTATAATTGTGATGGATTTACATTTAAAATGTGTGGTCTTACATGTCTTGTAATGCTATAAAAATAAATACTGTAGTCTCAAACACTTTTAGTGTAGTTCATAATTCATAATGTTTCACAGATGTTCACCTTCTGTTGACATAAGACTGGGCAGACTCTGTAGTAAATGGAAAAAATAATAACACCACATTTAGACGGATGAGACACATTTCTGTTAGACACAAACATTCTGTTGGAAAACAGGTTTGGTTTGGTCAAACCCAAAAAAGAAAAAAATCCTTTTGTCTGCTATTTTTTTTGTTTTTCATTTCTACTAACATCAACTTTTTTATTGAATTAATTTCTACTAACATCAACTGTTTTATTGAATTCATAGGTTTACTTTTCTTTCTTTTTTTTTTATCACCCACTCGTAGCTTCTCCTTTCACCTGAACCAGCTATGGTGTGTTTGGTTGGTGTTAACAAGTCAGATTTAGTGGGAAATGCTCCTGGCACAGACATATTTGTGTACTCACTGTGTGAGGACTGCTCTGTGTGTGTGTGTGTGTGTGTGTGTGTGTGTGTGTGTGTGTTTTGTGTGACCACATTTATCCCTGGTTTTAGCAGTATGCATTTGAGTATGGCAGCAGCAGTAAGTTTTACCCACAGTGACAGCGTTACTACTAGGGGTGGGCGGATCGATTTAAATATCGATAGTATCGATACTAACGTTGGTATTGGGTATTGATCGATACTTGTGTGATGAGATCGATTCTTAAGTTTCAGTTTATCTTCTGTAGAACTCCAGGCATTTAGTGACCGACTGACCGACTGGCCGTACAACACCGCTCTTCTCTCTTCACTCATGCTCAATTAGCCCCTCCCCTTTCCTCCGCTCCGCGGCTTCCACTGCTACACTCACTCACTCACTCACTCACCCACCCACTCACTCACTCCCTCACTCACTCACTCACTCACTCACCCACCCACTCACTCACTCACTCACTCACCCACCCACCCACTCACTCACTCACCCACTCACTCACTCACTCACTCACTCACTCACTCACTCACTCACCCACCCACTCACTCACTCACTGCCTGTGGCTTTTTATTTGCCTGAAAACTTTGTCCTGTGTTTTATTATCATCATAAACATGATTAATTAAAGGAAAACTTACAAAATAATTAAATAATCATGAAAATTCAAGTTTTCATTCAAATTTGCATATTAATGATGCATTCACTTAATAAATTATGATACATTGCTCCCCCCTACACAAAAGTACATGGTAGTAGTAAAAAGTATCGGTATTGGTATCGGTATCGGCAATACCGGCCCTGTATTTACTTGGTATTGGATCGATACCAAATTTTGCAGTATCGCACAGCCCTAGTTACTACCCATGGCAGTACCATTGCTCTCTGTGCTGATAGTAATTAACTGGATTTTTGAAGTGGGAACTGCTTATTTTCTGCACAGACAATATCAGGTGGAATCCCTACTCTGTGTGGGCATTAGTGCTGGCTGAAAACTACTAAATCACAAAACTTTTGACTGACAACTCTTGTGTTAAATTCTGGGTCTGTACTGGTAGGTACTGCCTCCAGGAAAAAGCCATGTGCTCACAGTCTGAAGTCCAACTCAACATTTGTGAACAGGAGTTTGCATTTTGGCCGTCGCCATCTTGGTTTTTGGAAACCAGAAGAAAGCATATTTGTCTGAGAGGGTGGAGCTGAGGAGGGATGAGGATTGGATCTGACCCCAAGAACCGAGGACACTATGCACGCCTGCCTACACCGGCTACCTGACCACAGCAGGCTCCTGGATACGCGGTACGAAGTCGCTGCTAACACAGTTAGCATTCATAATTCTTTGTATTTTAGTGTTAAAATAATCTTAGTAGCTAATTGCATACATGTCCACATTTGGTAAATATCACATATATGAGGAGAAACCTTGTAATATTAGCTGAAGTTACTGTGTGTAAGCTAACTGTGTGGTTTAACTGCTTGTGTTAAAACCACAGACCAAGGGAAAACATGTTATAACGTGTTTTAAAATGAGTTCTGCAAAGCGAAGGTGACGTTACTGAACTCAGTGTTAACAGTGACAGCGGGTTGTCAATGTCAGTAAGTCACGGTCACTAAACGATCCCGTTATTACAGTGAACTGTCGTGTCTGGTCGTGCTGTTAAAGAGCATGGCAGCGGATGTTTGTTCATATTAAGTTTGGTTCAGTGTTAGTCGGATAGTTTTCAGCTCTAGTTCATTTCATTCTTGATGACAGGAGTCAAAACATCTGTTGGAATGATTCTGTCTCTGTGTCAGAATAAAGAACATCACTGAGAGCTGAGAACCATCATGACATGTTCACCTGCACAACGACACCAAACTGAGTATTAGTTTCTATTCTATTGTTATTTAATCTAAAACGGTTCAGCAGACTGTTTATTACAACTAAGCTGAGGGAATAATGTATTTTCAGATATCTGTGATCATCTAATCAGAGTGCTGCTTCTTTTGTCTTTTTCTCTATACTCTACAATATGATATTGATATGATTTCTTTCTTTTTTAATGTTTTTTTCCATCCAGCCAAGGTCTGGATCTTTGGGGACACCTACAACCTCTTGCAGCAATGATGTAGGCCTTGCACCTCCTCCACCTGTAGTGTCCACACATGAAGATCTTCTCTTCCCAAACATAGACACATAGTATTATTTAATGTAACACTAGTGACCATAACAGTGTTCAGTCTGATCAGCTATGCTCTTCCTTGTTCCCTACACCCTCACTGTCTTATTACACTCTCTGCCCCATGTCAGACATACAATCAGATGACTTCTGGACTCCACTCTAGCTGTACAAATTGTCAATAGTTTAAAACATTAGAGTCCATTTTGCATAGTGCTCAGCCATTATAGTTAATATCAGTGTGCTGTTCCAACAGAATTACTTATTTAGAGGGAGATTGTTACTACAGAAAATAAATATTAACTGTCTCACACATTAGGACTCTGTTGCACTGTTGATTCAACTACTTCTAAGCAAACTTACATATGACAGTGAAATTCAGCTTTAACTTCATACACAAGTGTATTTTTTATTTTTTATTTTAAATAGTTACAGTTGATTGTAAATTGTACACTACAGTATTTAATTCATCCATTTATTACAGGTTTCCAGTGTTGTAAATTGTTTAAATTAATGTTGTTTTTTAATGTCCAATAAAGTTATTTATGAAGCTCTTGCTTTAACTTTGTTGATGGTTTTTACAGAACACATCTGGTATGAATTTTCACAATAGTAACACATACAGCATTGTGTGACTATTTCTATGTTAGCTTTAATTAACAACATAAATACTAGAAATGTTTAAATGTTGCTGTCTGACAACAATGACAATGACGGATCAAAAAACATGCTAATGTCTATTGGTAAATACTTTCACCTGCGGAGGTGGTGACAGTGCTAGAGTTGATCCAATCACAGTTTGATATTTATAAATTATGTTCTTAAAAGTGTTGCTACCATCACCTGTCAACAATAGCAGAAATGAAGTTGCAGGTAAAAAACTCAACCTGTAAATACTGAAGACACAGAACAATAAACTCATCAGCAGTTAGTCTGTCATTTCTTCAGAGGAAGCTGAGCTGGGAGTAGTTTTCTCGCATCATCATCGCAGCACATTTGAGAACTAAGGATGTCCATGCAGTACCTTCTCCACAACCAGATGGATGGAAACAAATAGGCTGCTCTGTACATGAGGTCTTCCTCCTGTTGGCCCAGATCACTCAGTTTTCACAGTGTTGAAACCTTTCAAATGACAATAAATGACAAACACTTGAGTTAAGATGTGGTGGATCACAGTTCATTTCATACAGATATCAGCTGTCAGGATAGGTGCATGAATGTCTGCTTCAGCTGAGGACTGTTTTGAGTATTAAAAAAAATAAAATTAAAACAAAATGCACTTACCGAAAAACATTGAACCGCCTACTCCTCCGATTGTCTTTTAGAATAACTGAACGCCAACAAAACATTTTCAGGCATGTAAGATACACAATGACAAGTCAAATGTCTGACACATTGCTCTGGCCTCTATCCAGATAAACAGGCAGGTCCCCCTGTGTGTCAGTCAGCGGTAGCCACGCCCTAAAACAACTCTGCTTTAATGTCTCTTTTCTTTTAAATAGGACCGTAATTTGAAAAATGAACATCGTGGTGTATTGATGAAAACTTCAAACTAGCGATTCAGACCATAAACACATATGGAAAACATTTTCTGAGGTAATAAATCAAGTGAGAAGTAGGGTCATTTTGCCATAGACCTAAAAACAATCTGACTTCTTTTTGCGACCAGTGGAGTCGTCCCCTGATGGTCATTCGATAGAATGCAAGTTTAAGGCACTTCCGCATTGGCTTCATTTTCCAGACCCAGAGTCAACGTTTATTTATATATTTATATACAGTCTGTGGTCCCAACACAGTTTCCTGATATTTTACTAATTCAAAGGGCTAAAACCTGATTTCAATGTAGAGCTGTGAGCAGAGCAATGATTCACTTGACCCCTCCCTACCCTGCTGTCTCTCTCTTTCTCACACAACACAAACACACTGACAACAGACCCATCTGTCTGATTGGCTAAAAACACAAATGCATACCTTACTGGATACTTCCATTTTCCGGGCATGTCGAAAAACCCACACCAGAAACTCTGTCTCTTAAACTGACTTTTTATCTAGTTTTAGCCACATTTTTACATCACACTTTAAAGATTGTAGACAATCTTAATCAAGTCTTTTAACTGGATCAGGATTTTAGCCAATAGCGATCTGGATGTAAAATTAACAAGGAAACAAACTACATTTGTTCAAGAAGCCATGTCTCCACTTAGACCACCATCTGGCTTCAAAAGCTGCATCTACCTCAGCAAGAAGATCGCCAAGCTGGAGCAAAGAATTTCCACTCTCTACAAAATCCAGGAAGTGGGGAGACAACTAGACACTACCATCTTGGCCCGGTACAAGCCAGTGCCACTGCTGCTGTGCTGGCCACTGCTACTCCTTAACCAGGTGTTATTCCTGTCCCCACTCTGGCTACGCTTACCCTGGCTGCCACCCCTTCTACAGCCACTGCTCCAGCTCCTGTTCCAGCCCCCACATCTGAGGACCCCTGGCTCCAGTACGGGGCTAAACTCAAAGCCCCATTCAGCTCTACTCCATTGGTCCCAGAACCCTGGGTTGGGGTTGGCAACAACAGGAGGAGGGGGAGACTCTCCTTTTGTACTCCCTGAACCCATGACATCCAACCGGGGAATAGATACTACATACTACTTATATGATTTCCCTCCTCTGACTGGGAAACCACAGTCTCCCTCAGGTGAATCCATTGGCTCTCCATTGTCTCCGGTTTCCCCACCGAGCATACCTGGACGATCCTCCTGCCCCACACAGAGACCACTCAAAGCCAAATTTTAATCCGCAGGTCTCCTCATCTTCATCCATAATCCCTCTGCTCGTCTACCTTCATCTGCCCTCTCACCACGAGCTCAACCTACACCATCACCTGCTGCTTCTCCCTCCACCTTTGTTATTGGTGATTGAATAGTAAGGCACATCCGGAGAAGATCAGCTGTGACCTACTGTTTCCCAGGCAACAAGGTGGCTGACATCCTGGCGAAACATCCTACTACTAGTAATGTTATTATCCATTCCGGCTGTAATGATGTTTCCAACTGGTCCTCTGATTTTAAAATGGGCTCCTTCACTCGCTTAACGATTGTGGCAAGCATGTTTTTATTTCCAGACCCATTCCTCCACTTGGCCATGGTGTTGGTCATTTTTGCGTCATCCTTAAACTTCACACATGGCTCCAGTCTGCATGTAAAGTGCATAGCTCAGTTTTATTGACACTTTTAACCTCTTTTGGAATCGACCATCCTTTTACCTGAAGGATGGTGTACACCCAAGCAGACTGGGGGGACATACGTTAACACAGGATATATTCTACACAGTTTCTAACACTCCTACAGTCTAACTATCCCCTACTACATGTCCAATCAGCCAGGTGTGCTCGACTTTGGTCACTTCTGGTCTCCAATGGCAAGCTGACTCCTTCCTCACCTCCCTGCCATCACCTCAACCAGGCATAGACTCAATGGCTCCCCCTTGTGCCCACACGCCCTCAAAGCTCATATCCAATCATTGCTCAGAGACCACAGTTTAAGATGAGACCACGTACAGAGGAGAAGAACCCCAGAAACCCAAATAATATCATTACTGTACTTTGCCAAATTCAACCATGGCCTAGTATTAAAAATCTGACTTCTGGCCTCTCCGTTAACTTTGGTCTGCTTAATGTAAGGTCCCTATACAAGAAGTCTTTCATATGCCAGAATCACCACCAACAAAATTCACTTTTTTATGATATCAGAAACCTGGCTGGTGACTCTGTCCCCGTGATAGAATCATCAACCCCACAATGAGTCGGAACAGACTGGGGACAAACAAACACAAGAGGGAAGGGAACACAAAACAGGGCCAACAGGACCTAATCCTAACAACAGAAATTGTTAGGATTAGGCCTTTGAGTTAAAACACATGACTGTTTTGATGTTGCAGCATGTTTTAGATTAATTAAGATTCAATATGAACATTGTTCTTGTTCATCTGAAGATTTTATGAACCTGTCATTAGCTTACATTTGCTTCACTGTACAACTCCATTCCACCTTCTCTTGTCCACAACCGCCCCTCAACAGCTTTATGAGCTTCCGCTATGCAAAATACAGTAACAGACGCTTATCTCCACCATAGTGTGAAAGCTGATACTATGCTGTTTTGGATTTGTTCTGGTTCCCACCTTGTATGGATAATGATGATGGATTACATTTAATTTTTAAAAGGTATGTGGGACCCATGTGTTAAACACCGCTATATGGGTATGAATGCATGTTTGAAATGTACAGAATTCTAATGTTTAAGTTCATGTATACTTGTTTTTCAAATGAATGTTATATTTCAGTTTGATGTTGAAGAAAACAAGCAAACATGCAATTATCAGTCAAGATAACTTATACATGCAAGTTGAAACAAATTTAAAATTTTACATTGAGACACAGACTGAGTGGACTGGTTATATTTTACAGTGAGACAGACACTGAATGGACTGGTTATATATTACATCAACAGCTACTGTGCTGCCTTGCAACGTAGCATTTTGTCAGTGTTTGCTTCCTATAGCTGCTGTGCAGGTGAAGTTGTTTATACACCTCCACATGTTCTCTTCCTTTGTTATGTTGTTCCTTCTATAAGAAATAGCAGCTGTTGATCTCAACAGATTCCAGTGGTGGAAACACAGCCAAAGCCCACCAACCTCACCTCTGAAGATTGGTTTAAATTCAAATTCTGGACTCTCACTGTGTTTTCACCGGAGCCCACTTCCTGTGACACAGCTGTGATGTCACCCAGGTAATAAGAGCTGTATGTCCCATGCCTGAGTGCCTGAGTGCCTGATTCACTGCTATAGCTGACTTCAGGTGCTGAATGGGAGCATCTTGCTCAACTGTTTGAACTTAGCTATAGACCTATGCCACAAGTCTTTACTCATGGGTCAAGTAAACAGATACACAGTTCAGTCAGCATCCAGATGACCACACTGCTTCTTTTGCCAAAGGTTTTTCAAACCAGAGAGGGTCAGTTATGTGTGATAAAATGTAGCAGGCAGAAGAGGGAAAGCACGTGGGGAGTACATCAGCTCAAAGTCTCTTTAATCCCATAATCTTTAATAGAGTAGCACTTGTTAGCTGGTTTTGGCCCTAGAGGCAGACTCCTCCCTGCGCCTGCTCTACTGTTCTTGCCCATTAGCATCAAATCAACATACATGGGCGTGGTCTATTGACATCAACACACACTTCACGTATACTGATTCTGACACCTCAGTCTGTGTCTCACTGTAAAATACCTGATAAAATGAGACAAGTACCAGCTAACAAACTCCAGTTGCATACTAGATCTAAAATGAAAAGTGTGTGACTTAATTGATTACTTAGGCATCGACCACAAATACGTTAACTTTGTTCACTTTTGTAACACCTGGAGATGACAAAAGAAAATCTGTGAAAAACATAAGCAGTTTTTAACCGAACCAACAACTAAACACTTGCATCACAAAGCATTTTATCTTAACACCAAGACTTCTCCTAAGTCAGACTAAAAGTTTCTAACTAAAAGTTTTCTCCTAAATTACAAATGACAGTTTACACAAACCTGTAGTTGTGTCTGTTGTAATGTAGCTGTGGGTTGACGTGTGAGAAGATACCCACCAGGTGACATCCAGTTGGAATCTGATCCTTCAAACAGCTGCCTCAGGTCACTCTCCATTAAGATCTGTGACTCGTGTGTAGATCCTGGACACTGTACAACAATGTCTATAACTGCATAGGTAGCATCAAATACAACCTGTGTGTTGATGGGATTTTTTTTTTTTACCTGTTTACAATTCCTTCCTCATCTTGTGATGGTGCAATAATTTTTACATGTGCTCTATCTCTGGCTCCGATCACACCGGATAAACCAACCATGAAGCCGCTTTTTTTCTCTGTTGAACATCTAAAGGAAATGATATGAACTGTCCTATGACGTGGATCTATAGATACATCTATTTTTTGATGAATAGATCAGCTTACTGACGGCTGGGAGATCTCCAAGTTGTCAGCATTGTAAAGTTACATTTTCCCAGTTGGCAAGTAGCTGAGCGTTGCCAAAAGCTTAATTTCCACACTCATCGGGTTGTTTCAGTTGGCAGGAGATGTTATTGCCCCTTCACAAGCTCCACAACGATTATTATTCCCTCGTGGTTGAGTCAGTATCTTTTAAGTAATTGAGCATCGTGATTCTTTGTGATTTGGTCTTAGTGAGTTAGGAGTCCTCTCAACTGCTTCTAACTTCTCCCACACTTAGAAGCTACTTTTAAAGTTACGACTGACACGCACATTATTTCTACTAAATTGGCAAGTTTGGAGCTACTTTTAGCTTTAAGATGCTTTGTGAATATGGATCCAGATTACTATGAGGATCGTTAATTAACAATTTATACTAAATTTAATTATTTAGAATTGCTGCCTTGTGATTGTATGCTTCCACCAACCAGTCAAGTTGCCATTTACATGTATGTCTTTACAGACTGATATAATATGTGTAGTGATGACTTCAAAGGAAATGAATGAAAAGGTATTAGGTGTATTGTATCATAATTAGTGAATGAATGAACTTATAGCCTAAAATGTGTTTTTTGAAGTCACAGTGACCAAATTCTAATCAGTTCATCCATCACTTTTTGAATTTGAAGATACGTATTCCCTCAAGGCGTTCCTGAGAATGAATGGAGATGAACAACCTGACAACCCGAAACCATAATACCTCTAGCTACAACTGTCATAAAAATGGAGGCATAAAAATCTGTGATGGTGTATGTCCCATACAAACTGTGCAGATTCTTCAATAAGCATGTAACACAAAGGATTGAATTAGTCTCTGAATATTGTGGCTCAGGAGTCCACTAATTGCAGGGTTGACTGTTCAGTCCCTGGCTTCCACATGTTGTATCCTTGGGTAAGACACTGAAGCTCAAGTTGCTACCAATGGGCAGGCCATGCTATGCATGCCAGCTCCACCACCATCAGTGTGTGGGTGTTTGTGTGTGCGCAAGTCAATAAAGGAGAGGCAAACTGTAAAGCTTTTGTCCATTGTCCGTAGAAAAGCACTATATGAGGGCAGACCATTTACATAATAGGCATCTTAAAATTGTATTATACTAATAGAACACAATAAAATGCTACTTGTTGTTAGCATTGCACATTTTTCAGTAGAAATTGCTGCAAATTATTGCTTGATGCCACTTTGTGAGCCCACCTTGTCTCCCATTTTCAGCAACATCAGTGATTGCTGCTTCAATAATCATCAGGCTAACTATTAATATATCTACGGTACATACCAATATCAACCCATTAATTGTGCTAGCAAGTTGTATTCTTTCACCTTTATTTCAAAATATTTCCCTCAGATTTCTTTCTTTCCCCCTTGTGTCTTTCATTTGCCTTTTGGAAGCCTGGTGTCACTTATAAACCTTCCACTGACCTTACATTGGGATGAAATTGTGACAGTTTTGTAAGTTTCCTTGACCTGAAAGCAGACACAGACAGAGGGGAGGGTTGAAAAAGTGGTTTTAACGAAAACAATGGTGAGGGAAGGGAAGGCCTGTGGCTGGTGTGTGCTGGAGAGTAGCAGAGAGGGGGGTTGAAGGCAGTGGCAGAGTTTGGCTGGTGGTGTGACTGGAAAGGAGGCTGGAGGATCTTCTGGTGAGATGGTGTGACAGACAGAGACCGGCTGGAGGCTGGCTCGAGAGCACTGAAGACAGGAGAGAACAAATTAGCAAAAACCTTCGAAACAAACTACCACTGTGAGATCTTCACGGGAGTTAGAGTGTCTGAGAGCACGCTACCGTAATGCAGACTGAACAATCTGACGATGAGTAGATAGTCAACCGAGGTATTTGTACTGGAGGCTTGATGAAGTGATGAGTCACAGGTGTGGAGATGAGCGAGGAGAGGGAAGCCACACCCACACACACATACACAGAAACATGACAGGGGAGGGGGAAAAACAAGGGAGAGAGAAAACCACCTAGAGATACAGCGGGGCCATGACAGATATGCACACAAAAGTGCGTTCTGGAAAGGTTTTACAAATGAAACTTTCATGGAGTAAAACTTGTACAAAAAGTGGATCTTGAAGGCTCTCCTCACAATGAAGCCTTTGGGTCGTTTGTTACATTATTCCCTGTACTACACCTTGCAACCGTTTAAAGTTACAGATTTCAGCTTCAAGTGGATAAAGTCAAAGATTTTTTTTCATTCATTAACTCATTCTGTAGCTTTATCCAGTCAATAATTTAGACACCGCTCAATCTACTTAAATCACTTTGTTAAAAACACTGTTTAAATCTATGTCAAATTAAGTTTACATGGCCACACTTTACTCACCTACTTGGTTATTTACTTCATTCACATCCCATGACTTCTGCAGATTGCTGAGTAGTGTGTGTGTCTGTGTATGTGTACATGTATATGTATGTGTGTGTAGTTGAAGTTGTGGCCTGTTTACAGAGAGCGGCCAGCAGCAGGGCACTGACAGCAGCTTTGTGGACTAAATGACAGCACATCAGGTAGACAGACTTCAGTTTGACAAACTCCTGTGTAACAACAGCTCAGGCTTTCTGCAAGCAAACACTGCTCTTCTTTACAGCAGAGAGTTGATGTTAATCTATATCACTAAAATGGTGCTGGGGGATAACTCGCTTCCACACTCTTCTTCCAACTCTGTGGTAGCTATGGTGAATGCTGGAGAAGATCATGCTTTTTCAGCCTGCAAAATTTTGTTTTCAACCAATCACAAAGTTATAATAAATAAAAAAGGTTAATTTGCTAAACCTATCCCCTGAACAGTCGGTCTCTAATGATAGTTTGGCAGTGGCAACTAGCCATGGGAAGTCAAGCTTAGAAACTCTCCACATGTTGAAACCGTGTACATAGGGCTAGAGTGAGTCAGCATTTGAGGGTGATGACATTTTAGCCTTTCCAAAACAAAATACACAGGACCAAAAGTGTAAGGAAAGGTTTTTTCTGTTCGAACATTAGCTACAACCGTTACCATGCCCAGCTAACTACCTTACTGCATACAGTAGCAACCATTAATTGTGAAGGCAAACAGCATGTAGTTAACTATGTATAGCAGTGGCTATACATAGAAGCCATAATTATGGTGAACTTAAAACTGAAACTAACTAACAGCAAATCTGTCAGTAGAAAATGCCTTCTCTGCCGACAAATAATGAGAAAATAACAGAAATTGTAACACAACTGTAGTGGACATACCTGGCCTGGCATCAGTCACAAGCCATTTAAGAAGTTCATTGTAAGGACCTGCAGAGTTACGGACCCAAAATTGACACTTTGTTTCCTATCAATTTGATAGTTCGATGGTGGGAAGATTAACAGAGACAAAGGACCCTCCTCTCACAAACAGTCCATGCTTCTAGCATGTCAGAGAGATGCTCAACCAGACCAAGGGTCAAAGGATCAGCTGCAGAGGATCAACATATGGACACCAGGCAACTGGAGAACATAGGGAAAATCTCCAGTTTGTAACAATAAGACTCTGTCTTTTGATATTTGTTTGTTTCTTATATGAAAAGTAACATCAAATGGATTGATTATCACTAAGCATGAATACACACACACACACACACACACACACACACACACACACAAACCTAGCTTTCACTCTGTCCCCCCACACCATCACACTACCACCACCACCCTGGATTGTTGACACAAGGCAGGTTGGTCCATGGATTCATCCTTTTGATGCCAAAATCTGACCATCTGCATGCGTCTGGTGTTGTCAAGATACCAAAATCAATTACTAACATGCCATAACTGTCTAAATATCTCTGTTCTAATACTGAATCAATACCATGAGCCTGTCATTCATTGTCATTTTTAAATAAAATTTGATCAGATATCACAATTGCAATTTTTAATAAGACTCAATACATACACTTATACTGAGGTATCCCTCAAACAAAAAGCCTCAATCTAAGTTTGTATGGCTGAAATTTTTCACACTGAGTGAGACTTTGCTGAAGACGTACATGTGCCATTTGTGTAGTTGTGTATAATGACTGAGATATGGCAGTTTTTCAAAAGTACCCAGGTTTGTTCTTTTGCTCATGAGAGGCCATAGTCATTTAACTATGGAGCAACTGAGGATCTTGATGCTCAGGGTTGACAATTCAAAACCCATAACTTCTATCACATGAGTAGTCACACTGTGTGAAAGAGTAATTTGTCTACAATCTGATGTATGATTAGATTACAAACTAGAAAAACAAAAAAGTTAAAGTGCAATTCAAAAACTGTACAAGATGTCAAAACTACCTGAAAGTAGTTTTAATAGCTGAAAGTCTTGTGACCCTTAAAATGCTTCTCTAGCTGAAAGTATGCAGAAGTAGTTTCATTTGGAGAAAGCAAGTGGAGAAAGAGAACATTAGAGGATCTGAACCTTCCCTCCATTCATTTCAATGGCAGAAGTGTTTCAGAAAAAGCAGAATATTTAAAAAATGATAAACAGTAGAAGAAATCTAAATGTTAGCAAAAATATTCCTGAAAAGGCTGCACATGTTAATGGTTGAATGGATTCTGTAGCTGACAGTCTGCAGAAGCAGCTAGCAAAAAAGGGGAGTGTTTACAGCCTGCAGTGTTTCCAACTTAGCGCATTGTTGCTAGATTTAGAGACTTTCCTGTGTACTTTTGCTCCACTTTTGGCTGATCAGAGGACTGGATTCTTGCATGAAAACTGTGTCTAGCACAGCTTTGACGAGAAAATGTATAAACCAAATACTATTCTTTACAACTGTGTATCATCTGCCATCTTCATTTTAACAACAGTGAAATTGCCACACAGTTGTGCACAGTGTATGAACATTGGTTGGTCACACCCGTTAACCACAGAGAATTTTCATAAGTTTTGAGAAAACAGGATTTTCATTGACAAAGCAGATTCTGCTGCGAATGACTATCCCCTCAGCCATTCACTGAAACCAGGTGCTGCTCACATACTGCATGGCAATGATGTAAGCCCCCACAATCCCTCATGTTCCTAATTCATGGTTACAGCACTCTTTCACTGCCTCTCAACCCTCTCTTTTGCCACTATTTCTGTCTGCAGAACTGCTGAAGGCTCCAGAGGCCATGCTTTAGGATCACAGCTCAAATATCACATAGCAACAAACTCTCAAGGCCTTTGTCTTCTCCTCTTGGTCCAACCAATACGTCCTCACTTCATTCAGGTGTCCTGCTGCTTGGTCAAACTAATGATTTTACTTTATGGAAATATGAGGTTTATTGCAGAATCAGAGCATTTAGATTTGTGTGTGCCATTCCTTTGAGAAGATAATTATGCCATATTCATGTCACATTAGATTTCTCATAATTCATGACTCAGAAAAACAGTTCACCAACCTTTAGTTGGGTTACTTTGAAAACTCTGATATTAACCATAGGGTCCTGAATTTCAACAAAGTTGCATGGGTTGTCCCTGCATATCAGCTAAAGATATCGTAAATGTTAAGTAGAAAACACTACACTGTCTTTCCATCTGACTTTAGTACCTAACCTAATCTAACCCTTCATTAGCTCTGATATTTTCCCAGGTGAGAATGTAACGTTGGAATATGTGGTCAGTTTATCCAAATAATGTCTGTTTGAAAGTTTGTTTGGAAATGACTGATTTCAAAGTCCATTTAATCTGTTTATATTTCACACTTTAAAACAGTGAAACACTTCACCATCATCACGAACAACGTGCAAACCTGCTTTTGGCTTTTCCTTCCCTCTCTCTTATCTTTTGGCTGCATTCACTATCTCACAGCTCATTTCAGAGGTGCTTTATTGGCATGAAATAAAGGAGATGTAAAAACATGATTCAGTTCACAACAATGAAAATGAAAGAAAGAAAAATAAATTATCCTACTGGATAAATTTTCTCTCTGATTTGTTAGTGGATATTCATGTGGCATTTAGATTGCAACTTGACAAATAAATGTGAAGTATTGCAGCTATGTTTTAATGTGCAAATAAATTAATTTTACCATAGTTTAGTATTCCACTCATAAAGAGTCAAACACCATTTTGAAATGTCAAAAAAAAAAAAACTACTTCTTACAAAGACTCAGATTTTCTTTGTATTGGACCATAGAGAAACTGTATCAGTGAAGTGATGTCTGGCCTTCTCACTGAAACAGAGAAACAGCTGGCCTCCACCAGTGTGCGGTAGCTACAGATTTAGAGTTGCCACTGTCACATCTTAAGCTCACAAATGAGCATCTTGTCGGTTACATTCATAACTGAAGCATAAAAACTATAATTTGTAGTTTGACAGGTGTTATGTGCCGGACTATTTCTTTTTCGAGTTCAAGTGTCTTTTTTCAATTGCTCCCATTGAGGAGAGAGTGTATGTAGCTGATATGAAGGAATTTTCTACTTTTTCCACAGTTTCCAGGCTCACACAAACTCTTCAAGGGCACAGGTCATAAAGACCTCATACTGTTAAGCAATACCTCAATGTTTTACTTCTATTATGACTGGTAGTGTCCAGGTGGCCCCATTCATAACCCTGCCTAGAGAACAAGCACTGCACCCAGCATCTTCTTTCAGAACGTGGTGCCTTTTTTGTGCAGTCGGTCTGAGTGCTTCTAGTTATAAATCTCTTTTCAGAATGTTGCTGGTGTCGTCAATTCTTCTAGTTTGAAATGTTTGCTGTGTTTACCACAATCAAACTTCATCACGGCCTAAAGAGATTTGCAGTTGAACTTTTAATTCCAGAAAAACTTTTAAACACACAGCTTGTAGTAGCTCCCTTTTTTTATGTCAAATTACTTACGGCAATTCCCATAGGCTTTGTATCATATTCCATGAGCTTGTTATTCTACAGGTTCTACAGTCAGTCAGTCAGTCAGTCAGTCAGTAGGCTGTTTCAGAGTCATTAGGCTCTGTAAATGTGGAATAATACAATAATGTGTTGATATGAAAAATGTACTTTTGAGTATAAATTTCACTTGTATTGCAGTAATATTTGAGCAGGACTGTGACTCCAGTAATGGAGTTGTGTACTTTTCCACCTCTGATTGTGGCCATATTTCCTGCAACGTGGCTGGTTGGTGGAGGCATACAACCATGAGGCAGTAATTCTAGTTTATTTAAAAACAGCTCTACAGTGCTACACCACAGTATTTTTATTTTATATTTTAATGTGCTTTGTTCTAAGTGTTTTATTTGTTTCTATGTGTTTCTGTTTGAGCCAATTATAAATATATCTTTCTCAGCACATGATGATACACTGACCTGTAGTGCCTTATAGAGCTGCTCTTCCCAGAGAGCCAATGGAAAAAGTGTGGTTCAGCTTTGCAGACATATGATGTGCAACATGTAATTTTACAAGACTCATTTCACAAGGATTTATTCTGAGTGTTTTTACGTACCAATGCAAAGTTTTCTCTTTGTCCTCTTTGTAGTTTTCTCATTGTACTTCTCTTTGAGAAGTACAGGAGATAGCTGGAGTGGAAACTCCAACAGTAGAGGATATGAAAGCAGTGTGGACCGGGCGAACGAACTGAAACTGTTTTTTTTTTTTACAGATTTGACACTTCTGCTGCCTACCTGCAACCAGCACCTACCCCACTGTCTCTCCCTCCACCTTCCTGCAGCCCCTCATCCTCCTTTGATGGCCCCTCTGACACCTCCTCCCCTAGCTCCCAGGCTGACTGCACTCTCAGACACAACACCTCTACCCCTCCCCCACCTGTCACCTCCACACTGTGCATCACTGCTGATTATGTTAGGAGACAGCTGAAAAGACTCCATTCAATCAAGTCTGCAGGACCGGATGGTGTGAGCCCCAGGGTCCTCAAAGCCAGTGCCCCCCAGCTATGTGGAGTGCTTCACCATGTCTTCAGCTCAGAGTCTTCAGAGGGCCCCTGTGTTGTGGAAGACATCATGCCTTGTTCCAGTGCCGAAGACGCCGCGTCCCAGTGGCCCCAAGGACTATAGACCCTTAGCACTAATGTCACATATCATGAAGACCCTGGAGAAACTCATCCTGGATCAGCTCCGGCCCATGGTCTGACCACTATTGGACCCCGTCCAGTTCCCCTACCAGCCCCAACTCAGAGTTGAGGATGCCATCATCTATCTGCTCAACGGCGTCTCCACCCACCTGGACAAGCTGGTGAGCACTGTGAGGGTCATGTTTTTTTGACTTCTCCAGTGTGTTCAACACCATCAGGCCGGCTCTACTGGGTGAGAAAATGACAGCGATGCAGATGGATGCCCCTACTGGATACTTGATTACCTGACTGCCAGACCACCAGTACGTGCGCCTGCAGCACTGTATGTTGGACAGAGTTATCAGCAACACTGGGGCCTCGCAGGGGACCATCCTCTCTCCCTTCCTCTTCACCCTCTACTTCAGCTACTGCATGGACACCTGCCACCTTCAGAAGTTTTCTGATGACTCTGCAGTAGTTGGATGCATCAGCAAGGGAGATGAGGCTGAGTACAGAGCTGCAGTGGATAACTTTGTCACTTTGTGCGAGCAGAACCATCTGCAGCTCAATGTGACAAAGACAAAGGAGCTGGTGGTGGACATGAGGAGGACTACGCCTCCGGTGACCCCTCTTTCTATCCATGGGGTCAGTGTGGACATTGTAGAGGAGTACAAGTACTTGGACAATAGACTAGACTGGGCCAAAAACACTGACGCCCTCTACAGGAAGGGCCAGCGCCGTCTCTTCTTTTTGATACGGCTGAGGTCCTTCAACATCTGCCGGACGATGCTGAGAATGTTCTATGAGTCTGTGGTGGCCAGTGCCACCCTCTATGCTGTTGTATGCTGCAGCAGACTGAGGGTGACGCCAACAGACTTAATAAACTCATCCGCAAGGCCAGCCACGTTGTTGGAGGGGAGCTGGAATCTCTGACAGCAGTGTCAGAGGAGATAAGGACAAGATAAGGACAATACTGGACAACCCTTCACACCCTCTCCACGATGTGCTGATCAGCCACAGGAGCAAGTTCAGCCAGAGAATCATTCCCCCACGTTGCACCACAGAGCACCACATGAAATCATTCCTGCCTGTGGCCATCAATCTGTTCAACTGTGTTCAACTGAGAATCGATCAGTCAACCCTGGACAGTTCAGACAAATTCACTGTTTACTGTAAATGACATGTAAATAATTAATAACTAGGTATTCATTTTTTTTATTTCTGACAGGGTATATTTTTTATATTTAAATATGGGGGGTTATATTTATATTTTATTATTTTTTCTTATATGTGTATGTGTGCAATGGAGCATTGCAACATAAAAATTTCCCGCAGGGGATTAATAAAGTATTTTTCCGATTCTGATGCTGATTGTTACTTTGTCAAGCTGTGTCTTTCACTGAGACAGTTACTGCTGCATCATATACATTTTAATTCTGTATGCAAGTGACAAATATTTTTGTTATATTCAATATCTCACTGTAAGTTTTTCAATTCTCAATTCTGTTTCAAACTGTGACATAGTCTCTGTATTTTTTTGCTTCAAATACACTACATTTTAAAAGCTAAGTTACGTAGCAGCTTATGACAGACTAGATGTTTATCTATCACTGACATACTATACAATAGTTTGAAAATTGTTATTTTGCATACAGAAAACTATGTTATAAGCACACACGGTGGGGGAACTGACTGGAGCAGGTGAGTCTTGCCCAGGCAGAAGCAGCTTATTACTCACTACATTTTAAATCATATCCGTTACTGAGTCAAAAAAATTTAAATATGTAAAATGTAATGTAAAAAAAAATTTAAATTAAAAATGCAAGGAAAAAAATCTCGCCCTGGAAACTAATGCAGTGAATGATCGGCAGGAGAACAAACTGGTGCTAAAATCCCTGCACATTCTAAAACGCTTTTGTACGTAGTTATATTATTTTTGTGTACTATCTTTTTCATTGCTTTATTTTTTCTGTATCTATGTATATTTATCTTTTTGACTGTTGCAGTATTTATTGTTATTTCCTGTTAATATGTTTATTGGATACTGCACCAAACACCAAGCCAAATATTTCGTAAGTACAAACCTACCTGGCAATAAACCTTATTTTCTGATCCTGCCTTTGTGATGATGTCATCATCCCTTCCTCATGCTGCTGTAGTCTGACACCCATGTGTCCTGCAGTACCCCCCCCCCGCCTTCATATTTTTATTGGTAAATAAAAACATACTGTTTGTATTACAAGTACTCATGATTTGTTTCAGTGCTCTCAACAATTTTAGCTATCAACAATACCTGCACATATAAATAATAAATTATAAGGAACATGGGGGAAACAACAACATGATTAACCGGATGGGGACGAAGAGGTGAAATGCTGCCCCCCATGAAAATGGAGTAAGTACCACAATCTTACACATTACACCTTTAAACTTTGGCGAACAGTAATAGATTTCTTCATTTTGTGGAATACACATTAGTATGCAATAAAAGAGAAGAAACTGAATTTTCCTGCCAGTCTCTCCCCTGTGTGGTTGGATTGTACAATGTACATGATGCATATTTTTTATATTGAATCAATTAAGGTAAAATCCAATGTAACAATCATGGTTCATTTTATTTTCATTGAATGGCTTCTTTTTTTCAGTTTTTATAAGTCCCAATTTAATTTTAGACTATTTACTGTTTACTATACGTTGTAACATTTTGTAAATATGTTTGTATTTGGAGTTATTGCCTTTCCACACAGCCCCATCACACCTTCAAGCTTAATTACTAGCACATACGGTTTGTTTCAGCATCACTAATGCAATAGAATACGAAATGGATATTAATGTATATGTGGCCTGAATATGATGATGATTCCTCAGTGAAAACTTTGAAACACACACAAAAAGGGAAATTAATAATTCAGTAATTAGTAGGTCAAAGAATGAGTCACTAGTTTGTGCTGTTCAGCAGCTGATAGTTAATTAGGAGGGATTTATACAGACAGTGATCGTCACTGTGTGTCACAGATAAACTACTTATCATCTTATCATTCACTAATGATTCATTAATACAGAAACTCCCGGTCCAAGATTGAACCAACATCCTGCTATAACCATCGATGCTCCCAGGATGCACTAGTACTGACCATACAGTAGTCCAATGGGAGATGTACTGTTCCATACATGGACCCCAGCATTGCTCTCTCTCTCTCTCTCTCTCTCTCTCTCTCTCTCTCGCTCTCCCTGGAGAAGTGGGCGTGGCGTCGTAGCTAGGCAGTGACGTCAGTGGGAGCTGTTCAAAGTGGTGTGGTGCTGAAGAGAAACCTCTTCTCCCCGCTCAGTCAGACAGTCAGTCGCTTGATCGCTCGCTGGCTCGGTTGGTCCGCAGCCATCAGCCATTCCCCCAACGCCGGATTTCGTTGATTAGCACTCAGCACAGAGGGATACAGAAAAAAAACAACTACCTGGACCGTTTACATATCACCTGAAGCCCATGTGGGAGGGATTTCCATCAAGTAAGTCGCCTCTTCTTTCTATCTCTCTGTCTCTAACGTGTCTGAAAGCAGCAGGCACGGATACATCTTTAGCCACTGGGTTAGAAACGCTAATATATCACAGTGTTATCCTTCTCAGTGAGATCATCTCACTTATGGTTGTGTAGTACAAATATATCCCCGCTGTCTGTAATCCACAGCCCTGAGTGTCCACTGAGGCAAGTCTTCCAGCCGCGCCTAAATGTTACCCTGTGCTTGCCTGGGGTAAAACATTTGACTCATATTTGCATGAGCCAATGGTCAGAGATGAAACCCACCCCCCACCCCCC
>NW_019525551.1:1140004-1169879 GCF_002814215.2 Seriola lalandi dorsalis | reverse complement strand
TGTTTTCTTTGCTTGAATGCCTGAGATCAGAAAAGCAAGCTAATGCAACTGAACACTCCACTATATCTCTCTCTCTCTCTGTCTCTCCTCTCTCTCTCTCTCTCTCTCTCTCTCTCTCTCTCTTATATCAATATAGATATTATTGCTTTGCTGTTATTAGTATTATTATCATTAATATTATTATTGTGTGCGTGTGTGTACCTCAGAAACACACTGGTTAAAAGTCAGTAAATACTACTCTTCTAGACTATAACTGTAAACTCAAATAATTTAATTCAGTTGTGTCTCATCATTCAGTTTGCTGACCCACTACCTACACCTAGTAGTTTCACTGGTTTACACAGAGACATACAGTCAGTCAGTTATTGTCCAGGCTGCTACTTTATTGCTGAGATCATCACAGCTTGTGGGAGAAAGTGGAGCTGGTGAAGCTGCTGAGAGATGTTGCTTTTTTGAATCCAGAGTACATTTAGGTGTGGCCTGGCTGGCCTCTCCTCCTCTTGCTCTCCTTCCCTCTCCTCCCCCTATTTTCCCCTTTTTGTTTCCTCCTCTCCTCTTTCCTTCCCTGCTCTCTTATACCCCCACCCCCACTTCTCTCTCTTCATACATTGAGGGGAAAGTAACTGGCAATAAGTTTTATTGTCTCTTTGATTTAGCTCTGGCACTATAACACAGTTATCGTTTTGGCCCCTTTTTTTCTATTAAGTCATTGTCAAAAGATCTTTTTCATCTAGTTGCTATCTTTCATATCACATTATACCATGAAGTGTCAAAAATGTCATTTTCCTGTATTTCAGACATTAAAGGGGTATTTCAGCCAATTACATGCACATTTCCATAAGAGACAGGACAATAAGAAAAAATAATTGAAATTTGAAAAGCAGCAGAGGTCAAGATATCCTGAGTTTTCGACTTGTTGTTCCTAGAATGGGTCAGACTTCAAAAAGGCTGGATCCTATATTTCCCATAATTCAAGTCAGTAGTGCCTTCCAGCGTGTCAACTTCTTCCAAACCACACACCTCCAGTTTGTGATGCAGGCTGAACTGAGACGGAATTGCAACATGATGTGGTGGCAACAACCCTATTTTCTTGTTCCTACGACATGGTTGTTTTACTAAAGCTGGAAGATTTCAATATTTGTGAAGCTCAGCATTATGGACAAAGTTTTTTTGAGCTTTCCACTTAGCTTCCACATGGTACGCACAGGCCATCTGGGTCACTCAGAGGGTGCAAGCTTGAGCTTTCAGCACTTCCTGAAATGAACACTTCTTGACATTTTAAAACACAGGCAGATAGGCAAAAGGATACATTACTGACATCATGACAGAATTGCAAAAATACACAATATACATTTAGAGTGTCAAAGAAAGATCTACATATAAGTAGATGGAGTTTAGATCTGGGCCTTTCACCCAACTCTGCTACAATTTACCCAATTATCTGTGTGTTAGAATAATCCTGTGCCTTTAGTTAATACACCATATTTACTTGTGATTTTGTGAATTGCTTAATACAGTTCTTGGCTTTAATCCAGCCTGCAAGAGGAGCAGAAGGCGTCACAATATGTCCACATATTGAAACATAATCTTGAAACTAATCTTTTCAGTCATGACGTCTCCTTGTTTGCTTAAATCATCACCTTATGTTTGATATTTTTAAATCAAAACTGTGTTAGTCATAAACCTCTGTGTGCCTGTGACGTATTTGTGTGAGTGAGGTTTTTAAGTGTGACTTAATCTGTAATTTGTCAAATAAAAGGCCTGGTGTCTTTATTAAACCCAGTGGATGCTGAGAGCATTGAGGCTCCATATCTCAGAATAAGCCTGAAGGCAGACAAATGTTTTAATTCAGGCTCAGAACTGATCAGTGATATTTTCATTTTTTCCTGCCAACCAATAGCTTTTCCTTGGACCTTCCATGTCCAGTAGCGTCTCTGGTGTTGGAAAAAAGGCAGCAATGGGGCAAGGGTCAACCGCCAATCCCTCTCTCTATCCACATCCACCAAAAAGGCTCCTGGGTGTTCAGCAAACTGGCTTTCTGCTTATGAGAAAGCAGGCAGGTGGTTGAGTGGAGCTGGCAGGTTGATAGGGCAGGCAGGTGGGGGTGTTGGGTGGGGCTCCCAGAGTTCAGTGACACCTGATAGTAGCAGATCTAGTTTCTCTACCTGAGTGCAGGCGGAGAAACATTGAGTAATTGGATAAGATGGTTAATACCAGCATCAGATATTTATGCAACGTTTGTGGTGCTAAATGGTGCTGACATGGTGGGGTTTTTTTAGTTTTCTTTTTGTATCTTTTTCCAAAAAAGACATTCTTTGTCCCTGTCCCTCTTCACAGAAAAGTCAGAGGTCAGAGACTGCCACAGAAAAGCTCCTGCATTGGACACTTCAGTATGTTCATTATTTTGTAGATGATTTACTGCTACTGTCAACACCCCTACTGCCTATCAGGTGATAACATGCTCTTTCAGGCCATTGAAATCATTGTTATAAGCTGAGGACTTTTATACATCACTAGGGGAATGCCAGAGGCATCATACAGAGGTGAGGTTGTGAGTTTGTTTTCATGCTGCATGGTCAAGGGTTGATTTTACAGTTGAAAAAAAAAAAACTTATAAAAATTATCCTGGCCAAAAATCTCTGAAATAATAATAATAATAATAATAATAATAATAATAATAATAATAATAATAATAATAATAATAATAACAATAATTTGCCTTTCAGGGCTTCCATAGTGAGATTATAGCTAGGCACAGCATTGTTTTGATACTAACATCAGAATGTTAACATGCTCACAATAGAAAAGCAGTAGAAAAATGCTACCATGCTGATGTTTAGCAGGTATAATAGTTACCAGGTTCAGGGAAAGAAATCGAATGTGTTGCAGGTCATAAACCAAACTTAAGCCAAATTAAAATTTTGGTTACATGATCACCAAAGTTGTTACAAATTTCCCCTAGTGGATAAATAAAGTATCTATCCATCTATCTATCTATCTATCTATCTATCTATCTATCTATCTATCTATCTATCTATCTATCTATCTATCTATCTATCTATCTATCTATCTATCTATCTATCTAAATTATCCTTAAGGGAACATGATATTTAATGGCTGTCAATCCATTAGTAGGCTAGAAATGTCACTCAAAATCACAAATGTCAACGTCATAGTGGCACAAGAGGGAAAGTTAGCGGGATTCATCCCCTGTGTAGTGTCTGTACAAGATTTAATGACAGTAAGTTCACTAGTAGAGTAGATATTTCAGTCTGGACCAAAGGGGTGGACAGACTTATCAAACAACAGAGCCATGCTTACAATCACACTGCTAGTGTGGCTTTAATATACCACTAATTTAAAAGCAAGGTGCTTTTCTTACTGGTGGAGTCTTTGTCCCCTGTGGCCTCCAGTCAAAGCCAAACAGCTCTTCCTTTTTCAGGGATGATGTAATTGCTTTTGGTTCTTCTGTGTTAGTCCAAGGTTGTGATTTTGATAGGCTAGAAGATACCACATACTTTTTTACTCTTTATGTATTGGGTTTGTATGTACTATATTACATTTCAATAAAATAAAAATATGCATTAATTCACCATTGGCTGAGAACTCCTGGAAACCCCCTCAAGGACTCCTGTAGCTTTTTTTTGATATTCGGACCGGCCGGGACTTCGTGCTCTATTGCATCTTATTTCCTCTAACCTCCTCCATTAGGTATTCTCATATGAGTCTGAATAGAGTTTATTGTCACAACCACTGGGAGCATGGGAGGGCTGGGTTTCTTGCTGAGATCCATGGTCAAGCAGCGTGATCCACAGAGGTAGTTCAGACTGCAGCAAATCCACAATCTTTTTCATATTTGATTTTCCATCTGTCCTAATGTTGTCGTGTGCAGCAGTTGTTGTGAACAACTGAGTGGAGGCTTACTGTCTTTCAAATCAGCAACTGCAAACCTTGAAGGATGTGTGATACCTGTGGGTTTATGCTGGAAATTTCAACTCATGAAGTTACAAACATGGTGTGAAATGTGGCTGACTCTATTAGAACAGACTTTCTCAATAAAAATGTATTGTAGTGTATAACAACACTGTGTCAATGATAATTTGAGAAAACAAGGTCAGAAGCTGAACTTCTATACACTGGCAGCTTCATGTTAGTCTGCTAAAAAAGAATGACTTTGTTTCACTTCACTTCACTCCACCTGACATCCATAACATCACCAGACATCCGTAACATTGTTTCTTTACCCGCGGTTTACCGATCAAGACTCAAAACTCATCTGTTTCAATCTGCATATTCACCGTAATTTCATTGTTTTCTTTCTAACTGTCTGTTGTTTTTATTATTTTTATTGTGTTTTTAATCTTCTGTAAAGTGTCATTGAGTGCTGTGAAAGGCGCTGCCAAATGAAATGTATTATTATTATTATTATTATTATTCATTCATAATGTGTGTAGGAACCACTGTAGTTGACTCAGTGTCCATTACTGACAGACTGCATGAACTGATCTGTTATATCAAACCAAACAGAAAAGAATAGAGTGGTATTTTCTTGTCCAGTCAGCCTCAGACCTAAACACCACTTCTCTCTCTTTATTCACACATCATGACAGAAGTTAGGAACTGCTAGGAGCCTCAGAGGTCGGGTGTAACTGTTCATAAATCCCACAAGACACCATATGGTGAGCAAAAACAAATCTGCCTAATTAGCAAGTCACAGTCAAGTCAAGTCAATTTTTATTTGTATAGCGCCAATTCACAATATACTTTATCTCAAGGCACCTTTCAAATAGAGCAGGTCTAGACCTTCTCTTTATAAAATCATTTACAGAAACCCAACAATTCCCACTAAGAGCAAACGCAAGGCGACTTCCTTTTAAGAGGCCGAAACCTCAAGCAGAACCGACCTCAGGGTGGGCGACCATCTGCCTCGACAGGTTGGGTTGGGAGAGAGAGAGAGAGAAAGAGAGCGCAGAGGAAAAGAACAACAACATGCAGTGATAGCAATATTAATAATAGTGATAGCAGCGGCAGTAACAGTAATTGTAATGTAATGGCAAATGTAATGCTCCTACTGATAAAAGTAATAATGGACACTAATAATAGAATAATTATTGTTATTAATTATAGGCTTTCAGAAGACAATTTCTCAACAGCTGCCATACATGGACTGGTGATATGACATTGGTCAGCTCCAGCGCGGAGCGGATCGTACTGGCAGCCACTCACTGAAAGCCCATAGGACTGTCACACAGATCCTATGGCTGTGTACCCACTGTCAAAGAAGTCAATCAGTCTGTATAAAATGAAAGGTTCTTAAGGTCTGTTTGGTTTGGACAGAATACCTAAGTAAAGGTGCATTAAATGAGCATTTGTGTAGAACTGTGAAACATAGTGCATAAAGAATCACCGCAACAACTTATTTTTATGTTGAACCCTTTTGTTGAGTCTCCGTGTGACAGATGTTTCTTGACCTATTGAATCTCTCCTCCACCAATAAGATTGTTCCTAATCAGCAACTCTTTATGACATGAAATGTTCAGTTACATTATAAGGTTGAGTGTTGTGATGGGGATGTGGCCTACTTTTATAGTAACATCATCTTATCCCAGAAAAGGAGACCAGAGCTGAATAAAAACCACAATATTAAACACTTCTACTGATAGTGTCTTGGTAGGACTTTAAGGTTACCGCTTTCAGATTGGTGGATCAGGACATCATCCCAAGATCCTCTAGCTAAAATGAGCTGAGTTTTGATTGTTCCTCTCAGTTGGAGAAAGGCTAGAGCTGGTATAAGCAATGACATGTTCTTTGTCACCTTGTTCCTCAGAACTGCATCAAGCCTCTCTAGGCTTGTCTCTACATAGATAGGAAGGCAGCAGGGATGGCCTAGTGAAGTTTTTCACTTTTTTAGTTTGAAACCGAATCAAATGTCATTGTCCTTAAAACTTAACGTCTAACTAACATATACAAATACACAGCACCGTTGCAGAGCAAAGTGTAGTCCCCTTGACATATTTTGCAAAGTACTGGGTGCGCCCATTAAAGCAAAAGCTATTTCACACTTTGTTCATGTCCAGTTCATCAGTCAGGTCTTGGTCTTTGTAGATGAGCAGGAAAAGTAGGTTGTGTTTTCTCTGTCATTGTGGATCTAATACAGGTCTTCAAACAGCAGATACTTGAGAAACTCTGCTCAGCTGTGGCGCACTGAAAATCGGCACAGTGAGGTAGAGATGCAGTAGCTTGTCCACCCCACTAAAAATACCTACTGCCAGTGAGGTCAGGTTTTTTTAATACCTCCAGAACTGTTATGACAGCAAATCCGCACTACCCGCTTGTGCAGAGAAAGAAATGTAAAAACAGTTTTTGTGGTTGAAAGGAAAGTTACATATGGTTTTTCTTGGTGGACACAGCTAGGCACAGTAACTGTGTGCTCACTGACTATAACCTGTGCTCACTGACTGTAAGTCAGTGTAAGCAACTCACACTTGAACCAGAAATACTGCACAGACAGATAAACTGTTGTTCATCAAAAATGGCTCCACACATACCTCAACCTAAAATCAAATGGGGCCAGTCTTTATGCTAAGCTAGGCTGAACATGTCCAGTGCAATTCTTAACTCACAAACATGGGACTGATATTTACAGTGGCAAGAAAAAGTAAGTGAACATTTTTTTTTCTTCTTTTATTTTTATAATTTTGTCCTAAAATATGATCAGATCTTCATCCAAGTTAGAATAATGAACAAACACAATAACTAATACTTATCATGTCAGCTAATGGCAGCGACAAAAGCTAAACCTTGAGTCCAGTCAATGAAACAAGATAGTAGCTCTGGGTTGGAGCTAGTTTGACTCACAAACCAGGCCTGTGTGTTAACTGTTGATCTGCATGACACTGAAAGGGTCACACAGAGTCATCTCAGAGAGTTGAGATCTTCCTCAGTCCACAGTTAGACCAACTGTCCGTAAATGGAGATGATTCAGTTCTGTGATTATTCTACTTAGAAGTGGACATCCAGCTGAGATGACTCTAACAGTTCAACACAGATGATCAGTAACAAAAAAGCTGAGAGTAACACCTGAAGGCTTTAACCCAGCACATCACCTAAATCTTTCACATGTCTCAATAGGAATATAATTCTGGGAGAAAGTACGAGGTTAAATGACTAAATAAGATACAGCTCAGGGTCAGGGAGTACACCCACCCTAAGCCAACATATATAGGCTGTGTTTAACAGGCAGCATACTGTGTGTATACTTATACACACACACACATATATATATATATATATATATAGGTATGTATATATGTACATGTATGATTACAGAATGTGACTAACTTAGCTCTAATTAGACCCTGTAGAGCTGATTAGAGACCAGCCCATGTATCAACATTCACTTACCAATCTCTTCTCCACCCTCTTTCTTTTCTACTCAGACTGTATGGCTGCGTCTTTTCATCTTTTCATCCTGCCTTCATGTGGGCGCGTATCCTTGACATCTCTCATCTCTCTCTCTCTCTCATCACCCATTACTCTTGTATATCTGCCATCCTCACATCTTTTCTGTATCCTCCATCTGTCTATCTGGTTCCCTACATCCATGCTGGCAGCATGGCAGCATGGATGTCTGCTGACCTGTATTGCTTTTTGTTGCACATTGTCTAAAGAATAGTAGTCTAATGCTGAGAGATGGATGCAGCCTGACACCCTGTTCTCATGAGATATTTAAATATGTCATCATCAAAATGTTGTGCTTAGTTTTAGTGTTAAACTAAAGTTCCTACAAAAAATACCAGTTTGTATCATTGAACTAGAAGAACTCCACTCAGCAGATTATTCTACATACATGGACATCCTGAATGTTTCTCTTGATTTATCAAGGATTAGGGCCAGGAACACACTGGATGTGTTGCGTGTGTGTGGCAGCTGCTGAACGTCTTGGTTTTCATTCGCTGCACATGTTAATGGGTTAGAGCGACACACTGCCTGTGTGACACACGTGTGAGATGTCTCGTGGCTGTTTTGCTTGATCTAGGGATTCAGTGTTTCACCTATTTTTCACATGTGGCGCATGGCACACTTACCATGTTTTTTGGAGACAGGCTGCTGTTGAGAGAAAGTAACTGTGTTTGTTGTTTGACACCTGTTCAGGTGACAATGACTTTGATATCTCATTTCATCACCCCAGTGAACAACATTTTCACGTTCATGACATTTTCACGTCAGAGCAACAATAAGTAATAAGCACACAGGCCACATGTCATGTTTGCTGACATCATTGAACATATGGAAGCTACAGATTTCAGAATAGTTATATGTAACTTTCCCACATTAAAATGTCTACAAAGGAACAGATTCATTCTATTCATGTTGTTCCAGAATTCAGTTCCAGCTTTTTAATACATGTCAATTTCTTATGCTATTCAGATCTTCTAGTTACTTTAGCTTAGCAGCTAGTGATGGCTTCTCTGTCTCCCTCTGTCAATTATCACTGTTGTGATAATGTGGAATAAATGTAGTGTATTTGTCAACATCAAGGCGAGGCTCAAATCTGTGGCTGCACCTAAAAAGAGATTGTCTTTCAATGAATTTTACAATTTTGGATTGTTGAACATTCATTTAAAGTCTGTGCATAATATGAAAATTTACAGAACAGTACAGAACAATAATATTACTCCTACTCCTGAATAATACACGATGACACATCAAGGTAGTCAAGTCAAATCAGTTTTATTTGTATAGTCCAAAATCCCATATTTGTCCCAGAAGGCTGAATAACACACAACAACCAGTAGTCCTAGACTCCACGGGTCACTGTGAGGGGCTTTTGCCATCAAAATCAACTTAAATACATGTTTCTCAAAAACATGTGTCAGGTGTTACATAAATACAGATAACTACTGCATGTTGCTATCACATTCAGTTGTATAAAAATCATACCCCACCTGAACCCTCCTGGGTTTTCACTGATTTGTAACTCTCTAACCTTTTGCTCTGGTATCCCAAAATAAAGATGACAGGGTCAGCAGATCCAGGATTACAGTGCAACACAACTCTCAAAATGTAATGATGTGGAAATCACACTGAGCAGGATGTGTGAAAACTCAAAACAGTCTGGACAGGGGCACTCCCAGTCTGCAAAGCACGTACATTTTCTCTTGACTCCTGATATAAGTTGATTCTTCCCCCATATACTCCCATTTCTTTTAATAGAGAAATTCATCATTACAACAATTTTGGGGTCAAAATGTGAACTGCGTTATTGGAATTTTGAAGTCACAGTATATAGCTATAAAGAATAGAAAGCAGACAACCTAATGAAGGTCAACTGTCCACTGCAAGGACTGCACACACACAGACACATACACTAATGTAGTGGATACACATTAACCTCGCTTGTGCTCGGTAACAGAGGAGATTATATAAATCATCTCGTGCGTCAGACACACACACACACGCACACACACACACACGCACACTGTCTCTCTTTTCTCTTCAGCTGTATTATAAATCATTCTGTTGTTATAATCTTATATCCAATTGGCAGTGGCATGGTGACCATCATTTGAACTGGTGTCCCTCCTCTCCTGCTGTGTGCGTGTGTGTGTGTGTGTGTGTGTGTGTGTGTGTGTGTATTTCCTCAGGCATGTTAATACCTTGCCATTCTTTTCCTGAACATCTGTAATATATTATAAGGGAATCTAACCCCTGAAACTAGTTTTTTATATTTAATTCTGATTTTTACTTAGTCAGAAGAGAGAAAATAAATGAGTCTTAAATCTACTAACATGACAGTTCATGTCTGATTTATTGCGGTGCAGAGATGGTGCTACTCCAAGATGTGTGTGTCATAAATCAGCAGTGACTCTTCCACACTGCTGTTACAGAGACAGGATTAAAATACAAAACAGATCAAGGTGATTGATTGTACTGAAACAGAAACTGCTTCTTTACCAAAATCTCTTCATGTTTCCAGCTGTTCCATGTAGTGTCATAAAGCAGACTCGTATTTATATTATTGAGGGTTTTGGGAGAGCAGGGGAGGATCTTTTTATTTATTCTATTATTTTTTAATTTCTTATTTATATTTTATTTAAACCGTTCCTTGTAAGATTGTTTTTCATGCGTGTCATGGGTCATAAAAGTGCATTATGTAAAAATACGGAGGAAAACAGTCTTGTCTATGTGTCATAGCTGAGGGCTGAGATTGTTGGTCTCAGACACAGCATTTCTCAAAAAGTGAAATGCTGTGTCAATCTTATTAGTAATGAGTGAGTGAGTTCCAGCAAAGAGCACTTCATGTTTAGAATGGCAATTGCTAATTTCACTAATTTCACTTGAAAATTATTGTTTAATTAATGTTTAATTAGTTTTTTTAAGATATTTGGAGTTTAAATTTGGGTGTATAATATTATTTTTCAGTTATTTACTTGGTTAAAGGAGTTGTATCAGTATTGTTATATTATTTTGATAAGAGGAGAGTCCATGCTTTCCAGAATAGTTTCTTTCCAGGACATAATCATTTGGAACTTTCTGTGTTTTCCATCTCAGCTGTGGCTGCAGCTCAGGAGGTAGAGTGGGTTGTGCACTAATCAGAAGGTCAGCGGTTCAATTCCCAGGCCACATGTCAAAGTATCCTTAGATGCTAAACCCCAAATTTCCTCTGATGGCTGTTCCATCAGTATGTGACTAAGTGTGATGTGTGAATAGTTGAATGTGGCAAGTAATGTAAAGTGCTTTGAGTACTCAGTAAGACTAGAAAAGAGCTATGTAAATCCATTTAATAGTAAATGAACTTCTTTAAAGAGACTTTGTTACAGATGCTAATCTTCAACCACTGGCTTTGTTAAGTGACTACTTTATGTTCACGAATGTAAACTTAAGAGTCTAAGATTATAGTATAAACATGCTCAAATTGGGTTTTCTGGGGGAGGATTTGGAAAGGGAACGGTTCCTCTTTGTAATCCATCTGAATGATATTGGCTGAATGATATCTTACACTGGATTATACTCATTTTGTTGAAATATGTACATCTCACTAAAGCTACATTTAGAGGGGACAGCTGTGGAGTGTGAGCTTGTGTGTGTGTGTGTGTGTGTGAGTGTGTGTGTGTGTATGTGTGTGTGTGTGTGTGTGTGTGTGTGTGTGAGTGTGTGTGTGTGTGTGGGGGGGGTTGGTTGCCTGCCTGCTGCTGTTGGCAGGTCAGTGTGAACAGACTGTGTGAACATAGAGGGATTATGTTTTCACCGCTGGTTCTGTCTTTACCTCAACCGAGAGGACGCAGAGAGCAGGATTTGGGTTTGGTTGAGTTAATCTTCCAGTCTGAGGTTTATATTTGGAAACTGTGTGAGTGTGTGTGTGTGTACTATCAGTCATCTACCCCGTGAACTGATTAAATCATAGACACCCACATCATTCACACTATCGACTATGTCAAGTGATATTTGGCTCCATTCCTTTGCAGTTTTCATTTATTCTGAAACTAAAATAATTCTGTTTCTATGGTGCACGCATCAGCTGCAGCTGTAATTGTGTTGTTCTGTTCTTTCTGGCCTAGAGGTGGCCTCCTGTTCTTTCTCCCAAAGACCCTAATCTACTTCTCATATGAGGTCTGAAAGAGGTACTTTGGGTGGAGTCGTGTGTGTGTCAACCACATCTGACACTCACATCTGGCTTTAGAAATTCAGGGAGAACCAACCACACACTGAAAACAGGAGGATGAAACTCAAACTAATGAGTACATGTGAGGGCCACACAGTATCCATCTGGAGATACACAAGCAGTCTCTCATTACCTGCACTACTACATGCACAGACTACTGGCCATGTTCTGACCTCAATGAATGTGCATGTGTGTGAGAGGTTGAGGGGTGGGGGAGAGAGGATGATTGGCAGCCCTGTAGGGTAATTAGTGAGGTACTAAGGTGAAAGATGACAACAAGGAAGGGTGGGCTATGGCTCTATGCTGCATGTTAACCTGTTTTTCAACTTCCTCATTCTCTTTCTAGTCTCAGCCTCCTGTGGTTCAATCCGGAGTATTTCTATGGCCGAATGGTTCACAATACAGAGTTACAGATGCTCTAATCGATGCTGCAACTGGCAGCAATGATTAGGTTAGGTATGTTCAGATTCTGTTGCAACCAAAGGAAGGAATAGAGACAAATGGACGGGCAGGAACCAGAGCTGGTGTCATTTGACCACAGCTGGCCTGTTGCTCAGTCACAGACCACAGTGTCTGTCTCACTGTAAAACATAACCAGTGCACTCAGTGTCTGTTTTACTGCGCTCCTCCAAGTTTTCAGACACTGAACTGAATGAGTTGCTGCGCACCGTAACGGTGAAAGTGAACGTAGAAGTCACAGCTGAAGGATCCACTGTGAGTATTTCAGCATTTGGCCAGACCCAGCATGCAACTTTCAACATGGCAGGTGTGTTTGATTTTGGTCGTCGGGTGGTGCATCAATCAACAACTTCTCCACTGCTGCAGCTGCTGATTTGACTGTTTTCATTTCTTGTGTTCTCACATCGTTAATCATAAGGTCATCATGTGACCTTTGCTTTTACTGTTACCATTTCGACCTTTGATATAGCAAAATAGTTTAGTTGAAAAATACTTAAAAATACTCAAAAAAGAGCAAGTAAAAACTACTTACTAGAGTAATTGTAACTTGTTACTTACACCTCTGAATATTTGTAATTGCCCTTTTTATACTTGCTTTGTTAATTGACACTTTGTCTCCTTTCTATGTTTCTTTTAATGCATAATGTTTTTATGTATGTACAGTATTTTGTAACTCTGTTTTGAAAATGCTTGAAAGCTAAAGTTATTATTATTATTATTATTATTGGAATTAAATTCACATGGTGAACTCTCAAAGAACGCTGTTGTTTCTCCATGTCTGCTAGATGTGTAAATAAACTTTTGGTGATAACATCTCAATGTAGTGTTTGCAGCTTGTTGCACTAACCCAAGTGGCTATACTTGTGCAGATAGGGGGTATTGCTGCTCTACAGTACACTACACTAACATTTCAAACTAAAATGTAGCTACTGGAATAGTTTTGTTGTGTCAAGGACAACTTCAGAACTAAAACTACACAAAAGAATCTCTGTGATTACAAATGTGCACTGCACCAGCCCCCTGCCTCACTCTCTGAGAGTTGAAACAAGCTTCTAATATCACACATATGTAAACGATCATGTGGGAACAAGATAAATATAGGGAACCTTGCAGTAAATCACAAGCAGAACCAACAGGATTATATGTTACATAAACTCTGACAATCACAGCCTTTCATCCAACCATTGAACTAAAGTGTGCAAAACCAAAACCCATTTCAATGCAGATTGCAGATCAGGAGCACGGCACAAAATAAAGCACAAAAATTCATTTTATTTGACTTATTGAAATACATTTCAACATAAGACATGCTGTGGAAGACATTTTAAGAATTCAATTTCATGACAGGTTTGGAAATGAACACACACAAACACAAACACACACACACACACACACACACACACACACACTATTACAAACTAATAGTTCCTTATTGCCTGTTAAAAGGTCAGTTGATGGTTTTATTGCTTTCCCCTGGCAGATGGAAAACAGTCATGTTATACTTATGCCCATTAATTATTCATTGTACATTTTTTATGAATATTTTACATCGTGGGTATTATTTTGTGAGGGATGACATCAATGATGTGTTGATTCATATGTTGTCAGTGTGTTTGGAATGAGTTTGTCCATAATAATTGATCCACAGTACTGATATATAGTGTGTAGCTAACAAATTAGGACCTGCTGCAAAAAAAGCATTAATGGTTGAGTAGATCATTTGGGCGATATTAGCCTGAGTTAGCTAGATTTCAAAAGTATCCAACCGAAAAACTCCACCCCACCCCCTTCAGGTATCCCTCCAAAGCCACTCCCCTAAAACACACGAACGCACATTGCTCGAGTGGATGAGAGAGAGAGAGAGAGAGAGAGAGAGAGAGAGAGAGAGAGTGGAGCGCAACGTAGCGTAGCAATTATTATCATTGTGATATCCCAATACAGAGTGACCCATTCACAATAAGAAAACATATATGATTACCATAATGAATGTAAACGACCAACATGACTGTTGCTTGTACTCAATGCTGTCAATCTAGTATGTTTGGTCTTTTTTTTTTTAAATATAGTTAGATGCAATAACTTATCGCCGGCTAGGTAATAGCCACCTGCGGTAAGGTTGTTATATCATGCAAAGCTAGAAACATCAACAAAATTGGCTACACTTCAAATGCTAAGTTCTTCTAATGCTAAGTTAGCTGTACAACTAGTACAGCTAACATTTCTTGAGAACCTTTACCTTGAATTTTCAGCATCATGTCTATGAAAAAACTGTAGCACCTACCGAATTAAAGTGGCGTCTTTTCTTTTACTATTAGTCACACATTACGTTGTTTTGCATGTTAGCATTTCCAGGATGAGAGCATTGCTAGCTCTGACCCCGAGTACACTCCAGAGCCAAGCACTTGATATCACAGGGGCCGGGCTTTGGCTCCAAGGCGAGGTCGAGGCTGAGGAGGTCATGTGAGAGGGAGAGTAGGTGTAGATGAGCAGGTATCTGTAGTAACAAATTATTCTCCCTGTGTCTGCGTGGGTTTCCTCCCACAGTCCAAAGACATGCAGTTCATTGGTGACACTCAGTTGCCTGTTGAGTGTGTGTGGTTTTTTGTCTCTATATGACAGCCCTGTGATAGACTGGCGACCTGTCCAGTGTGTACCCCACCCTCTCACAATGTCAGCTGGGATTGACTCCAGTCCCCACCCCTCCACCCCCATGACCCGAAAAGCATAAGCAGTATGGCTAATGAATTAATGAATGTGAAATCAGATTTATGACATTTCTTTCTCAAATAATTAATAATTTAATATTTAAGAAATGGGATGCTGAGCGGACACTGATGGCTTTGAAAAGAAGAAGTAGTAGCCTACCTTGTTTGGTACAACAATTAGACATGCATATTCATGACCCAACATGTCCTGCACAGCTGTGGCGTATGCTGGCTTTCACAAATAGGTATGCAAATTCTGCAGATAAAGTCAGAGATTCCTCCTTGTCATTATAATTTCGGGTTCCTTGAAAGAATTAGAAGCCTCTCTAAGTTAATAACAGAAGACCTAGTATTGAGCCCTGTGGTTCACCCTTTGTGAAAGCAAGGAAACATGACTAATAATGAAGTTGGGTATGCTTTGAATTTTGTAGATTCTGATTCCGCTCATCAAGTAGTAAATACAATTTACTGAATAGTATTTACTAAATACATACAATGACCATGTATGATCCACAGACAAGTGCATTACAAACAATCTTTAATAGATAAAGATCAATCTAGAGACAGACACACACACAGAAGAGGACATGGTTTTCTTGGCATCTGCATGTTTGTGTGTGGAACAGTTTAGTCACTGGAGAAAGACAGAGAGCTGAAGAAAAAGTCTGCATGTAATATACAATGAACACTCTTTTGAGTGAGGGAATACAGGCTGCTTGTGCAGACTGTAATTTGCAGTTTTTACAGTTTACAATTACAGTAAAGCACTTCGACAAATATGGAAGGGTGGACCGAGTCAGAGAAGGATTTATTTTCGGAGGCACGATAAAGTTAACCAGGACAGATGTTTCAAAAGAATCTTCAGCTGCAACTGGAACCACTCTGCATTCAGTCCTCTCCCTACCTCTCTTTTCATTTCTTCTTCATCTCTTTCTCTCTTTCTTTTACCTTCTCCCACCCTCCCTTCTCTTGCGGTCCATCTTTCACACTGTTGTTTTAATATTAGCCATGCATGCTAGCTTGTATCTAAAAAAATGGACACACTGTTGCATTGATGCATACACTATAAAATGAGACAAGTTCATCTTACTTAAAAAAAAATCTAGGAAACCAATTGCCTTGAAAAAACTAAGTAAATATAACTATTAGGTTTAAGTTATGTTGACTTCATATCCATGTGTTAAGTTTTACTTGAAATGTAATTATGTTTACTTCATTTTATGAAGTTGTTACAACCTAAAAATGTCAACCAAAGTTAATTTGCTCTTAAGTGGTAGCAACTTAAGTAAAACAAGTTAGTGTGACTTGCGTGAAAAGTTGTGTTTACTCAGTAGAGTTTAGGAAACCGATTGCCTTTGATAAATCAAGTAAGCACAACAAAGGATGATAGGTTCACAGGATTATTTCTACGTTTGTATTTCTATGTTTGTGTTGTCTGTAAGAGGAAACAAAGAAAGAGTATCCAATGAAACGAGTCCATTGCTAATATCTATAAAGTGATTTCATTAAGAACTATAATTATCTGTCACATTTAAAGAGATTGCTCAATTTATTGTACAACTACTCGTGCTTTTCCCTAAAAGGGATTTGAAGCTAATAGAAACAATGTAGAGTAATTGTCAAGAACAGTAATACAAGTCACCATGCACAGTTACCATCCAGAACATAATCCACTCAATTTCTGCCTGCAAACACATTACCCCAGAGCATGCGAGGAAACTCCACGCATTTCTGGATGTGGCAAGACTCAGAGTTGTATATAAAGACTGCCGTATACAGGGTGAACAGGAACGGGGCCAGAACAGATCCCTGTGGAGCCCCAGTGATGGTCATCACTGTCCCTAAATGTCACAGTAATCAAGATTTACTAGTATTAGTAACTGTAATGAATTTGAAATTCAAATCCCTGACGCTAATCATTACTGAACTAATCACATTAACACGTTAGTAAGTTGCCCAACACTGAAAATGGCAAGCTGTAGGGGGATACATGCTGTAACAATATGACTTTTAATTTTTACAATTTGTTTTTAGGTACAAATTAAACAAACAAGATTCAATATTTTAATTAGTGAGTTTAGGGAGCTGTTGGTAGGTCTATCTTTCAACCTTACACAGAGCAGGGCTGGTTGTCCTTATGTTAAGCTAAGATAAGCGCCACCTGTCTCTAGCTTCATATTTATTGGAGACATGAAACTGGGATCCGTCTTTTCATCTAACTTTCTGCAAAAAATGAATTAATGCATTTCACAAAATGTCAAACTTTGGTTTAATTAGACTTAACTTCTTCATACATGTAAGATTAAACTCTTCAGGGATTATAGCAACAGAGTTGTTAGTCAAGAAAATGTAGCATGCACTGTATGTGCTTATATACAATATGTTCAGTGTATAGTTATTTTCTTCCTTCATGAAATTCTTTTCATTCTCCATATTTATATGTACATTTCTATTCAGTTTTCCTACAGAAAACATTACAGTTGAATCTTGTCTAAAATAAAATTTCCAAATGATTTATGGAACTGTATGGAGATGTAAAAGGACATTTTATTTTCAGTCTCACTCTCTCTTACCCAAACACTCATTCCCCAGAGTGAACTTTGGGCTGTTTCTATGGCAACATTCACCACTGGCAATGGTGATGGTGACAGCCAGCCATATTACATCGACCAACTATGTCCTTCTCTCTCTCTCTCTCTCTCTCTCTCTCTCCTTTTCCATTTGTTCTTTTCATCACCATTCCACTGAGCATCTATAGAGTTTGATGAGGTGAGAAAGTCTTCATACTGTAGTTTAAGTGAATCCAAATTTGTCTGGGTTAGGGTTCTCTATGATGATGAGGGGGAAGAAAGAGTCTGTTTATTTATTTAAGCTAAATCGGGTAATGTTGGGCAACATTTAGGACCCAGAGTTCTCTAAAGCTGATGGCTGTAGGGTGTTAAGAACCCAAATACATGCTAAAGCTTCAGTAAGAAAGGAACCTGAGTCCCAGAGTCTTGCAGACATGTGTGACTCAGATATGAAGTATATATAATGCACAAGGCAGAAAGTGCTGTGATATGATAAATAATAAGAGACTAGAAAAGGAAAAGGCTTTGGTTGTTAAGGGAGAGATCAGCACAAGCCATAATAACAACATTTACTGTAGAGATAAGGAAGAAGCACTGACAACAGAAAAACAGTGTGGTGCTGGTCCTCCAGTTCTGAGGCCAGGGCGTTGTTCACGAGCCATGGCACATGCAGGTAACCTCTGTGGAGAGAGGAAACCCACAGGAACAAGGGGAGAGCATGTCAACTCTACTCAAGTTATGCTTTAAGAGTGTGTGCAGCTTCCCCACATGAGAGAGACTTGGATACATCCACCCAAAGGCTTTTAACTGGATTCCAATCAATGGCCAAACAGCTTTTCCTTTCCCATCATTTTATTTTGGAAGGTTCAGCAATTTAGTTTGATCGTTCAGTTACATAGTTCCATTAGTTACATAGTTGCTCGTAGCTATTAATCAGTGGTCATTAGTTGTTGGCAGAAAAACCTTTGAAAAAAGGGACAAAAACATATATATTTACTGCTGCAAATATATAGGCAATAAAAAAAGTAAATGAATTTCCCAGTTGTGGGATAAATAAAGTTAATCTAATCTAATCTAAAACATTTGTAGATATTGAAAACAACATGTCTTGCTTCATGTGATTTGTTTTCTTACAGTAATTACAAAGGTGATGCTGTCATCACCATCAGTTTATATTGAAGTATGCAGGTGTTTTAAAACAGCCCTTCCAATTGTAAGTAAGGCATGAAGGTAACATTAACCCTACCTGATGCAGCATTGATCAGTCTCTCAAATTATGTGAGAGTCCAGCAGGCATCTTATCGGCCGCCTCTCCAGACTTTGTAGATGTATCAGTCCTGCACAGTCTTAATGCAGATCACAACAGCGTCTTCTACTGTTTTTGTTGTTTACTCCCTGAATATCCCGTCTGCCTATGAGTTCTTGTCATTACTTTATCTATTTACATATTTCTATTTATTCTAATAGGTTTTTAATTATTTATATTTAGTATTATTTTTCCCCTGGGTTCTTCTTCCAGTTCTTTCTCGAACGCTAGTTTTACTTGTACACAGTAAGGCCTCACAGGTCCTGGTTTAAACCCAGGAACTTTTTGTCAGGCAACAGTGGTAACTGTGGACTCACTGTGGCCAGACCAGTGGTCCAGTTGCACTTTGTCTGTGACGCATGAAGAGTGAATACGGCTCACAGTCTGTCTTTTTAAAGTGCTACTTTAATTGTATGACACTATTTCTGGTTTTTAATAGAAAAAAATAACATTTTTAGCCGTGTTGTTTCAAAATTTATTTCTAACACTGTAATAAGTAGAATAAATGCATATTTGAGATTGCATTAATAGATAATAGATGGCCACATTGGGGTAATGCAACAACACATGTACATTCACATGTAATTCACTATAAAAAGTTGTAAAGCTGTTTACACACCCAGTAAACATGGAACAAGATTAGAATTAATTTGGAATTGTGTTTCAGGTTAATGAAAGTCAAATATTCATTCTCCTTTTAGCTCCTGAGAAAATGTCAAGCTCTTTAGCTGCAAAATGCTCCACTATGCTCTGACTTTGTTTTGATTCTGCTTCTCAAGAAAATACTGCATCATTGCTCGAGTTCCACACTTTCATAGCATGCTAGGGAACAGTCAGCATGTCTGTTTCACCATAATAATGTCAGAGGGACATTGGACTTAACTGGTCAGTCACTGACATTTTTGTCTGAGGAAAATTCAGCAAAAGTTGATTCATTGTAGGTCTATTATACAAGAAAGAATTAAATGTAGTTATATAAAAAATAATTCTCATAATTGTGGGTAATGCTAAGTTAGATTCCATAACTAAACCTAATCTTTGAAATGTTTAAATAAATAATTTTTAACACTTTTCTCTAAGTCGGTCTAAAAGTACACAGACATCAGTACCCTGGATTCACCATTGTACCTAACTGCATAGGGAAATACTTTTGAGGCAATATGCCTGCTAATCAGTTAGCTACTTATTGCTGCACTGTAACTGTACCACAACTGTATACCTCTTATATTTTTTTAAAATCTTTTTCTTGCCTATGTAGAGCATTTTGCAGTATAAATAAAGCTGCTTTGCCTTAATACAGATCGTTGTTCTTCTTTTCCATTTACTCTACATTTTCCCTCCTTTTCTTCATCTGTTTTGGTCGTTCTAAATTGAGTTCGAAGACAACCACTTTTTTTTGCTGGTTTGGCTTTAGTAAATACACATTTTCCTGCACAGTGCAGTCAAATGTGGCTAAGCAAATGTACAGGATTTTAGAATATGACATTGCTGCTGGGAGCATGTTGGGGAATGACGACAGACAGTATGCTTTTTAATTTAGACCCCATGATGTTCCTCTGTTTTTTGGCTCTTTGGGCAGGAAGCTAAACTCAATTAAAGTCACTGTTCATGTTGATAAATAGTGGAAATGACCTGTAAACTTGAGAGTGTAGAAGCCCATGTGACAAGTGTATATAAAATACATTTCCACGGTTTGACTGGGAGTGAAATTGTTCTTGTGTGATTGTGTTTTGACAGTGGTTCAGCTATTAGCTGTAACAAATGTAGAGCAAATCAATGCTGAACAATCTATACTGTTCTGTCTGCAGCCAGGCCACACAGCAGAGCACAGTGTGAGAGTGCATGCAATTGATGTATGTATGAGTGCGTGTTTTGGGGCTGGCATTGTGTGTTTGTACTTGTGTGCACAGATAATGTGAATCTTGATGCTCCGGTCAAGTATTGATGACTTAATGTACCGAGAGTGAAAACTCATGTTTGTCTGCCGTCATGTCTCCTGCCTGTTATTGGTTGTCTGTATCTTTGTGTGAGTGTGCACAGGCTGTTAGGCTGACATGGGGGGAGGAGACAAGGTCAGAGTTCAGTAGGACAGAGAAGCAGAGATTGAAAACAAAATGAGAAAAGGAGAAGAGAGAGAGGATGAGGAGGGAGAAAGGGCAAGAGAAAAAAAGATGGAAACAGAGAAAAAGAGGGTATAATGCGTGTAGAGCGCCATGTTTGTGGTTGTTTCTCCACGTACGTGTCCATCAGCTGCTCTACTGTCATCATTGTTGCTTTGACTATATTATTCTTGTCTATACTGTATCTCTACCCATCAATTGCTTGTGCATACAGCTGGTACACAGGGTTTGCTCTTTATGATACATATCTCTGGAACCATTTGACAGGGAATCCACAACCATAGATACAGTATATAGCAACCAAACCAGTCAGAAAGACACCTGCATAAGATTGTGGTGCTGGGAGTCAACTGACCGTGTGTTCTTCCCCTGTCCCCCATTGTCTACATCCAAGTAAAACATAGAGTTCTGCCTTTAATTACAACACAACAGATACAGTTCATGTCACTGCACTCACCAACATGATTTGACAGAGACTGTTCAGGTTATTTCTTTGTGTTTCCAAAAACACAAGTTTTTCCAAAAATCCTAATTTATTTGTGGGTCATACCAAAATCACATTTATGTTGAAGGCAACTATTTCTTAATCAGATTCTCAGCAATTATTTTTGAAGTAATGAATATTATTGTCACCATCTCTAAAACGCACCCCTGTAATGCATGATAATGTATTTTTCTGATCCCACCCTATCTCAAAGTGCTCCGCAGGTGTGCCAGGTGTTCCTAACCACAAAAATGTGTGCATGGCCCACTCCCAGCGCACAGGGCAGGGTGCAGTGTTAACTAGCTAAATACCCAGAAAACTGCAAATCAGCTACTAGTCTATTTAGCACATGGCTACAAGCAAATGATGATGATGATTATGCTTTTTAGCTACATACTTTAGACAACATACCATAGGAGTGCCTTATGTCCTGTTGCCACACTGAAATCCCTCAGTGTGAGGCACTGACTCACTACACACCTGCTCTGGAACAACAAGAACAAACAGAGGAGCAGCTCTGCAAACATTCACACATTCATGCAAATGTACTCACAGGCAGAGGATATGCACACAAGAACACACACAGACACTCACATTGTTCATGTGAGCTCCAGCGATGCCTGCTCTGAGCCTGTATGGATGGCTGCCCTATGGTGTGATGGGTAATTGTTAGTCACAGATGTGAATGTAGCAAGTAAGACTGCGCTTTTCAGTGGGCAGGTCTGAATGGATGGGGTTTTTCTTATAATGGCTGTCAAGTGATGACTGAGGAGAGAGAGAATCATTTGTAAAATGAGGAGACCATTAGTAACTCTCGTTAGTGTTATTTATTGTGTACTTTACTGTACTTTGAGGGTTACTTTTTAAACTCTCCCTGTTCAATTTTGACACCAGTTAGTGTTGAACAGCTAGTAGGTAGAGAACAGAAGGAGCAAAGCAAAAAGAAGCAGAGATAATTGATGATCATAAAACAGAGGGTTTAGGAGAAGTAAGTGAAAAAATGAATGGCAGGTGGAGGATAATTGCATGTGGTTCTTGTGATGAGAGAGAAAAGATTAAAAAAATAATAACATATTAAGCCTTTTAGAAGAGAAAGCTGTTATACAGGATAAAATGAAAAATTAAATCTGTAATCTTTGGTCTTTTGTAGAACCAGATAATATGTGAACACAAACAGGTAAAACTAATGATGTAGCTGAGCTTACAGGAGGTTTGCATCTATATATGATCATAAGGCCATGAAACACTGGAATCATTTTGAGGATGTTGAGATGACCTATAGCTTAGCACACTCGCAGTGGCACAGTAAGTTTTTTCTGTCTTCATTCTAACTACTCTCATCAGTCATTTTGTCCAGCTGTTGAAGGGAAATGTTTTTTAGCAAGAAAAAGCTCTAAAGACCAACTGTATCCTGCCTGCCCAGCACAAAACCACAACGTTAGCAACTAGCTGGCGAATGTAGCGGAGCATGTAGCAGCTAAAGAGCCAGACATTTCTCTCAGGCATTGAAGTTGGTAGAGACTAAAGACAGCTTAGAGGAGAGGGAATACTGAACTTAAATTCAAACAGACATGACTCCAAATGAATAGTCCTGGAATACTGGATTAGCCTTATCAGTTTTATTCTTGTCTTGAGTGCAGCTTGTTTCTGCTGCCCACTCCCAAAAAAGAGCTGTTTTTGTGGATTTAAGGTGTGGTAAGGTTTATACTTTTAAAATCTTGGTTATGGTTAAGTAAGGTTGTACAGGTCTGTGACTTTGCAAGCTCTGATCTCCTGTATGAAAGTCAGACATACTGCATGCCCCTTCACCGCCCCCAAACCGCCACACCCTTCATGCAATATCAGTTTTCTGACCAGCACTCACGTCAGCAACCAAGTCATAATTACAACTGAGACAATCACGTACCTTCTGCCTCAGTGAATAAAGGATACCTAAAGGATGTGGATACAGCCAATGCTGGGAGCACAGAAATATCACAGACTTGACAGCGTAAAGATGCTCTATTTTACTAACTAGCCCATTGTGGCTGTCATACACAGCTGATGACATAGTAGGTCCTAAATCAAAAGCAGGTTAATAGTAGAAAGGCTTTAATAGTAGCCTTTGTGCTATGTAAAAGAACAGGGGTGATGCCGTGCTGCTATCCAGAGTGATTTATTAGATCATGTACAGGGAAGAGAGACAGTAAACGTAGGAGAGAGAGACAGTGAGCCAGACAGAGACATAAAGAAGGGGACAACATGAAACAAAAGGTCATGGGTTAGAATCAAAGCTATAATGTCACTCAGTTAAAGGACTACTCTAACCCATTCAGTCCAAACTATACATACATTTTATGATACTTCAGACTGTTTCCTAAACCAGACCATGTATTTTCCTCATCATCCATCACAGTGATCATGTCAGCCTTTATTTTCTCAAAGCTATGATTCAGTTACACTTTAATGCATTTGACAGTGTGGATTATCAGAAGAACTTTCCTATGGGGGGAGGTGCTAGTGCTTTCATGTGCTTTTATATAAATCAGTAAAATTACTTTTCTCCTCATATCAATTTTTGTATATCAAAAACAAGTTGCAGAGTTTTTAAATAATTGCCACCTTTCCATCCAAGGATGTAGGTTTGCATATGGATGGTAGGGACATGTCCCTTCCAATATTTGAGTGAACTTGTTTGCACCAAGTCATATCATCATCATCATCATCATCACATCATTTAGGCATGCTTAGCATTTGAGTGGCTAAAAGGGGTCATATAGAAATGCGGAGGCAGGTGAGAGTGGATCAATGTGCTGACAATGGCCAGTTATCAGTCAGTCCAGACTTCAAGCATTGGCAGAAATATTGTAGTATTGCAGACGACTCCCTGTCCGCTCATGCAAACATGTTTTGTACTTTGTAGATAACATCAGGAGCTTCTTCACCATTCAGAGACAGGTAGTAAACTAACTAACACAGCCAAATTGATTCAAAATGAAAACCTCCTAGCTACCTAACATCACCAGCCTTACATTATGAGATTGTTACAGATCACTGGATTAGCAGCATTTTACTGTGGTTTTACATGTGAAATCAAGGGGCACTGGTTGGCCTAATGAAAATGTTGATGTTGATGCAATTTGTTTTTTCTTTCTTTTCTATTAACTAGTCATTTCCTACAGTGCACTTTCTTCTTTTCTAATCCTTGATTTGTTACCTTGTATATTTTTTTAATTGAATGTCAATATAGGCAAATACATATTTCCATGTAAATACAGATCATATGTTAATAAACTATTCTGTTGACAGCATTGAAAAGTCCTCTTAGTTTTGAAGGGGTTGCTGTGTCCCTACAAATGTTGAGCCCAAACTTGCGTCCTTGTTTCCATCACATGTAAGCTACAGACCTGCAAGTGTAGCAAAACCTTGGTGCATTCCCTTCTCTGAATGTGCCTTGTACCATTGGTTGTCATGAGAGCAGCAGTGTTGCTCAAGAGCAGGTGGCAGCAGGTCCCGATGTGATCGAATTTACCGCACTGATTACATTGTGTATCATAGTGATGGTATTATACGCTATCAGTAACTATGTTATACAACCACAATTACACTGATGAAGGAGACAGAGAAAGAGAGGAGGACGGTGTGATCTCTTGATAGCTAAAGATACTCACAGATATTTTAGGGTAGGATCTATCTATCTATCTATCTATCTATCTATCTATCTATCTATCTATCTATCTATCTATCTATCTATCTATCTATCTATCTATCCTATTAGCTGCAGACTGTCTTCCAGCTGATGATAAATAATTTGACACTTTATCCAGTCCAGTTGAGAAGCCAGAGTGCTCATGGGAGTTGTTGTTCTGATTTCAGGCCTGATTTCAGCCCACTTGTTGTTCATGGCAATGTGTGTAGCCATCGACAAAGCCACAGTTGTCACTATAATTGAAAGGAAAGCATCCAGGGAAAAACATGACTCGGTATCACTTGTTTCAAGTACAGCCCCTGAGCTAAACACCTGACATGCTTCATTGCAGCAGCATGCACTGTTTGTATTTGTGTGTGTGTGTGTGTGTGTGTGGTTATTTGTGTGTGTTTCTCACCATATGACACAGACACACTGCAAACACATGAGTATGTATGTAGGAGCTGAGCTGTACCCTGACTGTGCCTGTGTATGTTCTCTGTAGCAGGTTCACTTGTACAGTAAGTGCATGTGACTGGGTTGCCATGACAACAGAACTCCCTGGAGCATGCTGAGAGCACAGTGACGTTACTGGCCTTGCATGTGTGTGTGTGTGTTCGTGTGTGTGCAGTATATGGCATTTGCTGAATTAACTGCTGTTCCTGCAGAATCTATTGGAGTACACTGTGTGTGCAGAGCAGACACAGGAAATTAAAAGAGAAGAAGAAAAAGGGAAGGGAGAGAAAGTAGGAAAAGCAGAAACAGAGGCAAGAGGAGACAAAAGACTGACAGAGGAAATTTAAAAGATGCATTAGATGCAGACACGGTGTAAATACTCTGATGTGCACTCCAGTGCTATTTTAGTTTCTGCCAGATGGTCTTATTTGTCCTATCACTTCCCTCATCATAGATTTATGAGTCATGTTGTGCTGTGTGTGTGTGTGTGAGTGTGTGCACGTGTGTGTGTGTGTGTGTGTGTGTGTGTGTGTGTAACTCAATGCTCTATTCTCTCCTACAAAACAAAAGGAGGGCATTGATTCCTGTTATTCTCCATGCTGCCACTGGACTGCAATGTACTGACTAACACTCACATACATGCAGATGAACACACATACAGGTTTATGCCTCACACGGTGTGCATATAGTTTACACATATACATACACATACATAGATGTCATACACATCGACATATGCTTACAGAGTAAACGCACATGCTATTACCTAACCCTAACCCTCAATACTTGCATGCATACACACACACACACACACACACACACACACACACACACACACACACACACACACACACTGGATCTGTCAGCGCTCTCACACAGTATTGATTGAGGCTGAAGGGGAAATTCTCTGAAACGGATCTTTGGGAAAACTTTAACAAACTACAGCTCCCAAGCTGACAGTCATTTATCACTCACTTCCTGGTTGTCGATCTGTGCATCTCTAATGAGAGTCCCAGGAATGAAATGTGCATCCTTATAGGGGATGGGTTTGGCTGCGTGTGACATGTGAAAGCGTTATTGTTAGTTAGCCAGCTGTACTTAAATGCTACATTCCTGTACAGTTTCTTACCACATAGACTCTTACAGCATACTAGATTAATGAAATACAAACCAAAAGACGGGATTTCCAAGAACAGTATAGCATAAAAGAAAAAGAAGGACAATGGGAAGAAGGAAATTTGACATTTATATTGTTACATGTACCAGCTTCTGTCCGCCACAATGTGTCATATATCATATTTTGTGTCATTCTATTCACCTTGTTCATTATGTGTGTAAATGAGGGAAATGTGAGTTTGAAGTGTCATTGTTTTTGCTTTATTAGGAGACAAACGCCCACACTTCCCTTTGATTGAAGCACCTCTCTTCATATTCTATTCATTTTGGACTCTAGCTGTGAGTTTTCATCTGTCTGATGTAAAACAGGGCACTCTCTCCGTATTCATTCATAACAGGAGGCACAGAGCTAACTACAAATGAACTATTTTAAAAAGCCACTTCAGGAAAAATATTCACAGTGACTTTGTGTGTCCTTTGGCATCTCTCCGAATGCAATAGAGTCATTTTGGATGAAGGTCTATTAAATGTGTGATTGAACATGAACATAGCTGTTGGTTTGCAGTGTATTGATAGAATTAACTGTATTTCATCATATTGTGTTGCAAGCTGGTAATGGCAAGCAGAGCCTGAGAGCTAGTAACTTTTCTTGGCCTGAATCAGAAGCTAAAGCCAAGCAAGTGTTAAAGTTTGTCACAAATGTACACAGATGAAATCTTTAAACTATGCATGGCCCAAATATGAGGAGGGCCCACCAAAAAGCCTGAAAATCATTTTTTGCTTTAAGTGCAATTTTGAAAATTTACATTATGATATCATAAATGAATTATTATCAGTAGATTAATAAAAGGTGTAACAGACAGGACAGTACTAGTCAGTAGAACTTTACATTGACATCATAAGAGTTATCTTGATGACAGAAATTGGTGACTAAATTATATCTTTAACTAGAAAATTCCAGGGAAATTTTGAGTGCCACGGGGGCTACTGCCGGGATGAGTACATGATTTATTTCCAGTGTTCAAAAGTCACCCTGATCATATTCTGGTTTTGAGAAATGTCTTGATATAAAAGACTTTGATATAAAACAATGTCACATCCCTCCATCTCATATTCTGTGTTGTTTTTTTTTAATAAAACAAAAGGGAAGATGTCTTCAAACTGGCATTTAACCCTCCTGTTATGTTCGTTTCTCAGGAACAGCAATGATGTTCCCGGGTCAATTCGACCCGGGGCATGTTTAATTATCCAGAAGTGTCAGAAACCAAAAAATCCCAATAAACATTGTTTATATCTCATTATTAACTCCATTACTAACCATTTCAATCACTATTTAGTGTAATGGTGTTCTTTACCTCTCACAGATCATGGTTCAATGAGGATAATTCACTCGTTTTTCATTAAAAATGCATGTTAAAACTTTTTTTAATGACTTTGGAAAGACCTACATATAAAATACAAGAGTTTTACATGACATTAATTTAAAAAAAAATTTATTTTACATTTTTTAATTTTTTTATGGAGTGATGTTGATAAATTAACACGAGACACCTCTTCTGTTCATCCAGTGTGACATTAGGGCCTGTGTTATAGAGTAGTGGAAGTTGCTCTACCCACTTGTCCTACACTGTCCTGATAGCTGCCAGCTTGTCTCTTGTCTCTCTCCCATCTGACAGCCCTTGTCTCTCGATTATCAAATCGGATTACTCTGGAGAAAATATGAAAAGTCTCCGGAGACATTGTGGCATGAAATATAGCCCTGCCTGTCTCTGCATCCCACAGACTGGCTGTTAATTCACCCATTGACTTATAGACCCCAGCCAGGATGAGGACCCCCAGATATGCATGTAAATGCATTTTATCCTGTTCCTTCCACTTTCATTTCGAGAACGATTTTCTGTATTGAGTTGGGCATGACCAGCTCAAAAGCTGACTTGATGTCTGTCACACGAGTCACTGTCATCCTAGTGGGCCCTGGCACTGTCTTTATTATGTTTTCTGCAGACAGTTTTGCCTGAAGTATATTTGGAGATGAAGACCACTGTATTTCACCATTTTTTGATGTGAATGTCTTGCTTGGAGGAATATGAATAGCAGTTTCCTCATTTGGTTCATAATCAGAATCATCAGACTCAGAATTGAGCTCAAGATGGTCTTCATCTTCAGACACATCCTCCTCTATTTCACTGTCATGATCAAAGATGAGTTCCAGAGCCTCCAGGGTTGTCACCTGTTTACCTCTGCTGCTCATTTTGTAAAGCTCTGACAGAGAGTATAACATATGTAGCTGCAGAGTGTAATGTTGGTAGGACTCCCTTGCAGAGAATATTTATATGTTTTGCCCCTCCCCTGCTGAGTGTCCACTCAATGTGGGTGGAGTTTGCCCACGGCAACAGAAAAGGTTCCCGTCAAAAGTCATAACAACACCTGCATTCTCGCACTTTACAGATGAGGTCAAGAGAATAGGGAGTGTGTGTGTGTGTGTGTGTGTGTGTGTGTGTGTGTGTGAGATTGGGGTGAAATATGTCTTACAGTTGCAAAGAAACAAATAGTATTTGACACTTTTGACCCCTTTTAGCCTCCACTTTGATTGCCGGGTCAAATTGACCCGAACAGTATCTATGTAATATAAATATGCAGGGGGGGGTTGCAAATATTCGAAATGAACCATTTTAATTCTATATGTTGATTACACTTATTAAGCCAAGCAGAAGAAGTTTCATACCCAAAAAATACTTTTAACTATTTTTTTTTACATCTTTTAACTTTAAAACGGGTCAATTTGACCCGCAACATAACAGGAGGGTTAAAGGGTTAAAATCCTGAAAACCAAACAAACATTTGGTAGGTTTGAGCAGAACTGAAGTGGTTTAAGAGATGTATGCAGAAAAAAAAAAAAAACAAAATAACAAAATATTGATATATGATGATTTTATAGCATTTTCTTTATGTGTCCTTTTTTGGACGCGAGGAACCCCAGAGGGTACAAAATGTGTTACCAGTGTATAATAGACCTGTAACAGTAACTGACATTAGATTTTAAAAATATGTCAAAAACAACACTTTCTTGCAGAAATCCATACCTTCAGCTGTAACACAGCCAAAATGATCAGCAAATCAAAAAAGAAAAGTGAAGAAAATGTCCAAAAAAGGACAGAGGACCCCTGAGGGTTAATAAATCCCATGAACCGCTATTTAAATTATCACTATTATGTTTTTTTCTGTGCTAAATTTAACATTACTGGGGAGGAGAGCAACGCGACTAGAAGTGACAGCGAGAGAGGGCTAGTAGCTTCTCCTCTCCTCTGTCTCAGCGGAGACCGTCAC
>NW_019525551.1:1130433-1139530 GCF_002814215.2 Seriola lalandi dorsalis | reverse complement strand
ACTATGTCTACATTTTGAGAAAGAATTATTTGTCTCCTTTTTACGGTTTGGCCGCGAGCTCGAGTTAAAAATAAAAATAAAGGTTATTTTTTACTGCTTCACGCACTCTAGCCAACTGACGCTTTCGCTCTAACTTTGGAGAAAAAGTGATTTGCACTCCTCCTTTGAGTGCTCACAGTTTGAAAAGTTTACATGTTATGTAAAACAGTTGTTGTGTTTTGGAGAGAGCAGAAGTTTTCCTCCGTTTTATAGTTTGAATCACATTTCTACGTGCAGGTATGAGAGAGCTGGGTGACTCAGAAAAAAGGTGAAATTTTGTTAAAAAAAAGGTGAAATTTTGTGGGTTTTTAAAGAAAATTCCAATGCATTCCTAATGCATTATTTATTCCCACTATTTTGGGAATAATTTTGGGAAAAATTGGAATTTTAACACCAAAAGTCATAGCACCTCTTTTGGGATCAAGACGCACGTTTTGATGTATATATTACCGGGGTTTTCTCAAAGCTGTGGGATGAGTTACTTGCCAAAATTTGGCGGAAGAATAATAATAAGCCTGAGGAATATTAATAGATGCTCCGACCCGAGCCACTCCTCTCAGCTATTCTAGCTGTAGAGGAGTGGCTCGGAGCTGAGCACCCGTGGCACTAAATTAACCATGTATTTATTTATTTTAATGAAATTATTACTACAAGTATGGCTATTATTATTATCATTATAGCAACCAGTCTGGCAGTATATCCAGCTGTTCCTGGTCTCTCTTCTCTCTCCACAGCTGAATTGAATTGAATTGAATTGAATTGAATTGAATTGAATCGAATTGAATTGAATTGAATTGAATTGAATTGAATTGAATTGAATTGAGTGTGACAGGCAACTGTTTGTCGTTTAAAGTCAAAGGAGATGATGTTTGCTAATTATCCTGCTCCAATCCAACCTCATAGCAAAAATGTCATTTTTTTAATCTAATATTATAGTAAATGCATTATTTAAAAAAAGGCTATTAATAAGCACTGAAGATACATCTGTTAAGTTATTGTTCAGTTATCTGTACATATGTGAGAATTAATGTATGAAAAGATGAAGAAGGCCCATTGATACCACACCTGCACACCTAATTTTCCGGTGGCATCTTTGTCAGTCTGAATTTTTGTGAACAGATTCACAGAGAGTTATCACCCCACTCTGCATGCAGTTCCTGCATGTTTTGGTTTTCCAGCCAGCAAACTCATTTCTTTTCAATCTCATTTTTAGCCGATGCAGGCACCTGTTTTCAGTATAAAAACCCATTGTATAGTACCTACTCGGGTCCGAATGGCAGGCTGAAGTTAGCAGCTGGCTGTCATTTTAATAACATTTAAATAAACAAAAGACTGTTGTGTCTGTGTCTGAATGTGTATGTGCCTGCTTTTGCCACTAAAATGTCTACCAACATACTCCTGGATCTTGTGCCGTCGTTGTTGATTTTTTGTCTCTCCTTAAAAGCTCATGTATTTGGATATGAATTGTGCACTGCTGCTAACCCTGATAAGTTTGTGCCAGCACATTTTCATCAATCAGCTGTGATTGCTGTGTCTTTTTCTGGGTTTCTGTGTGGATCCAGCTGCATATCCAAACTGAAAAGTCTTCACATGATCTGAGACAAACAGTCTTTTGAAAAGTGGAAGCCTTTTGCGGGCGACTTTAACACAACATCATAAAAGAAGCATAAAATGAACAAAGCCTGTATTGCAGTTAAAGGTAAACGTCTCCCTTCTCAGTTGGTCAGCTTCACCCTCCACCACTTGTCAATCATCTTAGTGGTCTCTGTGCCAGCATCCAAGGATGAAGGAAAATGCAGCCAATCAGCAATAATCAAAGCAGTGCTGATATTTTACTGAAATCAGTGGTTTTCTCTTTTGTACCACTTTCCTCCTTTGTTGACACACAGTTTCTCCAAACCTTTACTTTGAAACCTGCTCACTCCAGGCCATGCCTCTGTGGTGCAAAAGATATATGTAGAGAATATATCTTGAGCGTGAAAATTAAATCTTTTGGAAATAGGGAGTTCCCAAAAAGATATAGATCAACATTTCGGGAAACAGACTAATTCTTGTCAAGAGGAAGATGAAAATATTGATACTCCTCTCATGCCTGCCTAGTAAATGTAAAGCTAGTACCAGTATCTTAGCTTCGTTTAGCTTAGCTTAGCTTAGCATAACTTGGTGGAAAAAATGAAAGCAGGGGAAAACAGACTCTATCCAAAGCTACTTACCAGCACCTCTAATTACGTGTTTCATCTCATGTTTCTAATCAGTGCAAAAACTGAAATGTTAAAATGAAAAACAATAATTTCTTTTGAATTATTTAATAGACCCACAGTGAGCCATAAATAGCTCCTTTTAATGCCAGGCAGCAGGCAATGAGAGAATTTGTCTGGATTAGTGTTTATGTAGGGAGGTCATGATCACTGAGTTTTTCTCTGTCTGCTCAGTCCTCTGTTTATGCCAAAGCGATACCAGAGTTTCGTTAGTTAATAGGCAAATCAATGCTTCACTGATTACCATCACTGTCATATTCACTTTCACATATTCATATTCACTTTAATACTGGTCACAACCTCAGTCCTTAGTATAAATCACAGACTGCCAATGCCATGCTGCATTTACCTAGTTAAGAGTACTGTCTGTCAACCTGCTAATCTGCCAGACAATCACACAAGTCGGAAAGCCGTTCAGACAGCAAAACAGTCTGTCAGTCAGTCAGCTGGAGGCACAGCAATCATACCAGTCGGGTGTAGTGGTGGGTCAGCAGATCATCTCCTCATCTCTCTCAACCAGACAACCAGCACAACAGGAAGTCAATCAGTAGCAGGCATCAAAGTCATCTTACTAAACAGGCAGCTGTTCTGTCATAACATGAATCGTTACTGTACACAAAGGTTTTCACTGTACAGAAGAAGATTACTAGGATAGAGGAGTCAGTGATTATGGTTATTCTGATCGAAATGTGCTTTTTCAGAGGATGAGCCTGTCACACAAAAGAGTCTCAATTTTGAAGAAAATAGCGTACTGACAAATGGCTCACGGTGCTGTTGTGGTAAAAAAGTGTTTATATCTTGAAAAGAAAAAAGAACAGACCGTGGATGCAGAATTAATTTATGATGACCGTGTGTCATCCTTGTCCTGTTTTTTTTTAATTGGGAGAATGTGTAGCTAAAGTGTGGTCAGTGTATACAGTCAACATTGAGGTTGAAAGAATAGATTGTCAACCAATTATTGAAAATATATAAACACATATGACAGCATTATCTTTTCTTTAAATTTCACAGGTTTGTTTACATTGTTAGTCAACTGGATGACGACTATATTGCAAACTATCATAATATTTGACAGTTGTTCCATTAGTACAGTTGATAGTGTTATTGGAGACACTGCTAATGCGTGTTTTAATGTGGTATGAGCATGTAACATGTATGAGCGCGATGTGTGTACAACATATGGTGAGTTTCAGCTTGGTGTGGTTTGATGGATCGTGGCGTCACTTTGTCATGCTATAGATGATACATTGTGTTATGGTTGTCCAACTCTGGTGGTCCGGGTGGGGTGCATGAGGTTACGTTAGGGTCAGCACTCTCTCTGTGTCTTTCTAAAACCTAGCTGTTGACATTAATCAATTAATCAATTCATAATTTTTTAATACTGAGGGAATGGATTTACTTCCCACTGTGGCTTGACATGTTATTACAGTCAGTTGAAAAAACATGCATGGACTGTAATTTCTGGTTAAGTCATCTGTGAGCAGGAGGAAAATGAGATCTTTTGAACAGTAGTGGTTAGTGTCACATTGATAGTTATTCTCTTTGTTGCCTTATTACATCTACTTCTAGGAAGTGTTTCCACATTTTCTATTTAAAAAAGGACCTTAATTATTAAAATGTGATGGATGCATAATTTCTGTTGCTACTGTAGTGGAACAGCTTTTACTTGTATTTGTGCTCTAACAAATTAGCAACTGTTTAATTACATTTATCTATACACCCAGTATGTTACATACTTTGTAATGAGACAATAAGCTAAACTAATGTAACATGAAATGTTCTTTAATGAAACCTTGCACCCACTTAGGTTACAGTTTTGTTTTGTGTTGTGCTGAAACTAGAATTAGACTTCAATGTGCTGTAAGTTTTTGAATAATACCAAGATAAAATACATTTCCGGGCCTGATCTGGGCCAACTATCGCACATACAGCTCAGTTTTGGGAATGGCAAATGTCATATGGGCCAGATTTGGCCCATATGCAACAAACCAGTTTTAGGGTGAGTTTTATATTATGACAACAGGACCAGGTGTGTTGTTTTAACTTTCTGTTTTTACTTGTTACTTTTTATTATTTTTTCTTTTTCTGTTTCCATTAAAGTCATTGCAGGGTGAAAGAGCTTGAGGCTATTTTGGTGCTCTTTTGCATGTGTGATTTAAAAACTGACCATTTTAATGCTGTAGCCACAAATAGTGGATAGTGTGAACATATTTCAGTAAGGAAAAGCAGTTGTGTCTTCCATTTTTCCATGGCCTGAATCTGGACCATATAAGGCATGATTATCAGATGATATTGGACCAATTCTGGTGCACACACGAAAAATATTCAGCCAATACCAGAGAATAGCAGAAGTATATGGGCCAGACCCAGCAAGGGACTTGGGTATATGTTGGGTCAAAAGTTTCATTTTGCTATCTGGTGTATTCCAGTAACTACATGCTATTAAATATTAATTCTGATTTTTTTTATATAGATCCATTATAATGTTTTTCATCCCTCTCTTAATTTGGAATGGTTTTATTCAGTTCACAAAAGGTTAAATTGGCAATATCAATGTTGAAAACCTGGATGTCTTGTAATATATAAGAATAAAAATAAATCACACTTCAAAAGAATTCTTCTGTTCGAAAGACATTTTTGCCAGTGGACTCACAAGCACAGCATTTGAACTTACAATTATCTGTCTGCATTCACAAACATTAGGACATTTATGACGTCCATTCTGCTCCCAGCATGCTTACATCTGAGCGAGTTAATCACTGTCATCCATTTCTCTCTCTCTTTGCCCCTCCCTGTTTTCTTCCTGTATTCTTCTATCGATCTGCTCACTTCCTCCAGGTCTTGAGGAAATGGTGATGTTTAATGGCAGCCTCCGCCTGAGGTTGTTGGAGTCCTAACAATCATAGAGCCATCATCAAGGGAAAATCTCTCATCATGGCAACCTCCTACCTCCAGCCTGCACTCCTTGACCCCTCCTTTAGAGGCTGTAATTGCTGAGGGAGGGTTAGTGAGAGTAAGACAAGCTTGCCTGTGAAGACAATCTTCCAAATCATGTAGTGTAACTTTCTCCAAGGAGGGGGGAGGGTCTACAATTGAGTCTGATTTATTTTTTAATTATTGCTGTTTATCTCCGGAACAGATTTGTACTTGGTTAAAAAGTTTATGTGTGTGTGGATGGAGAGTGCGAGGTGAGGAGAAAGCGACAGAGGAAGAAAGAGAGAGAAAGAAAGAAAGAAAGAAAGAAAGAAAGAAAGAAAGAAAGAAAGAAAGAAAGAAAGAAAGAAAGAGATGGTCCTCCACACCACCCCTTACTCCAGTGCCTGTTTGCACTTCCTGGATGGCTTATCATGGAGCTTGGTGTTCCCCTGCTACTGGCTCCTGGACCGGCTCCTGGCTTCATGTGTGGCCACCTCACTGGAGAAGCGCCAGCGCTCCCAGGACCCCTGCTCCTTCCTCACCCTGTGTGTCCTGATCTCTGCACCCTTTTACCTGCTCCTCCTCCTCGCCTCCCTGCCTTTTGCCCTTCTGGGCTTCATCATCTGGGCTCCCCTGCAGGCCATCCGCCAGCCCTACTTGTACACCTACCGCAGGTTAGTGTTGATAGTGAAAGTGACTTACTACTTCTAAAACTATTTCTTGTTGTCAAGTTACATATCAAATAAGACAATTGGAAACATTTATGACAAGACTGTGTGTTGTTAGTGCTAGTGTTTTTCAAAATTCAGACTGCATGCCACATAAACCCTACAATGTCTCATTCTCCTCCCTGGGTTCTTCTGCTCCACTAGGTATATATACTATATGTGTTGTGTGTTGTGCCAGTTCACACTTAAAAAGAACTAGTTCCAAGTTCAGTTCATACAGATGAAAATTAACTAGTTCACGTTAATAGTTCATTTTTAAAAATTTTGAACAGTTCAAAAAATGAACTAGTTCACGTTCATTTGTAAGTAAATAAAGGCTGATATTCTTTTTCAATAGAACCTCCTTCTACCCATCCATCACCAGCTCCAAATCATTGCCACTCCCAAACTAAATGAGTTATTGTTCACCACTGAAGAATCACAGACATGAGTTACATTTAAAATCCCTATATAAATATAATCCTTCTATGTCTTCGCTTGTTTGTTCATGAAACTGCTTCAAATGCTCAAACAAATTGGCTTCAGCAGTAGTAGATGCGTCTGTACCGTCTGCACTGTCTGTACCGCTAGCACCAGCCAAGCTGGGCCATGCGGTGTGCCGTAAAACTGTCATAAAAACGTGTCATAAAACTCCAGTGAGAGTGAGAGAGAATTTGTAAACTGATTCGTTCAGTTCAGGCACAACGCTGTATACATAAATACATGTATACATATATATAGTGTTGAGTGACCATGTTGTACCTACAATGCATGACTGGACACTGAGGCATCCATAGTTTCATTTTGGTTAAGGTTATGAGAGGATTGTGGTTTTAGTTAAATGTTAATAAAGTAAACATGTCATGTGTGGTGCTTCAAATCACTGCTGACTTTTTGTACATTGAGTGTTATGCAGAAACGTTCATTAAAAAATATTCCTCACTATGTTGATAAAAAGAATTATTCAGGGGGTACTATTATAGTATTAAATGTGTTTGCTGTTGCAGTTAAAGTAGTACTATTTTTGCAAAGAAATGTCTGAGTGGATATTAAAAAGGTTTGAAAAAAACAAAATGTGACAAAGTGCAATAAAAATGGACATAGCAAATAAGTCATGACATACACAAAGCATGTGACTTAAACATCACGCATAACTGAAGAAAAAATGGTGGTACATGAAAACATCAGATATTGTATACTGTAAACTTCCTAGAATTAATGCATGAAATAAATATAAATTCCATATTTGAAGATTTGAGTGGGACTCACACAAGTCGGAAAGCCATTCAGACAGCAAAACAGTCTGTCAGTCAGTCAGCTGGAGGCACAGCAATCATACCAGTCGGATGTAGTGACTCTGGAAATTAAGTTGGAAATTGGATTAATGTTTGGTGACTTTCATGGCCATTCAAGCCTTGGTTCAGTGACTCTTGATTTTATCATCAATAAAAACGATGTCTGTCTTAGAAAATATATGGTTCTATGATGGAAATTAAAAAGTTTGTGACTGTCTACATCAAATATATGAATAGACATTGATTATGAATCCAAAAAATTGCTTTTCAGTACAAAAAATCAAAATTCAGTTAAAATAGATCAAACTGATGGTAATAAAATAAAGCTATAGCCTTGTTAAATTAACAATGAAACTACTGTAATATGTTGAGTGACATTGAGGATATCATATAAAAAAAAAATTCATATAGGAATTAACAGTTTGTAAAAAATACTCCTGTAACCAGCATTTTGTTTAGATGGGAATGGACATAATTTTAAGTAGGCTTTAACAGATGATTGGCAATTTACTCTATCACTCAGTCATCAATATGAATGCGTGTTAAACGTGATTGGATAAAAACACCATTCATCAGTGGTCTTTCATTCTGATTTTCAAACTGGCTTTTCTGGAAAGAGCCTGTTTCATTGCCAGGTTTCTCCAGACCTACACATCAAAATGACTTTCTGAATCAATTTGAGATGAGAAATAGGCCATGCAGTTGCAGGGTCATGCTTCATTTGATATCTAGAGAATCAGTTGTTCACATAGTTCGGAGATTTGAGGAAGCAACAAATGGAGTCATTATCTACTGTAAATTGTTTTCACATTGGTCTGGCTCCTAGCTACCGGGGTCAATCAGTTTTCAGGGGGTGTTTGGTTGTTTAAACAACCAATGGCTACCCACCATAACTGCAAACTTTGAAATACTGTATTTAGCTGTTTACTGTGGAGGAGCAGCACTCTCTGCCAGTAACTTAGCAGATTCCCCAGTAAAACACAATGTAAAATTTGATAGATGATCCTTTTGCTATCTGTTATTGAGACTGTCCTGTGCAAAATGGTGCAGCAGCTTATTATGACCCATAGTTACGTTTTGTTGTTGGCCGACATCCAGTGGACATCTAGTGGCCGTAGTAATTATGACACGAGCAAAGGGAAAAGTGCAGTGACGCAGTACATACAAAGTCCGTGTTAGGAGGAGGTTGGGGTGGATGGATGAGTCAACAAAACACAGGAATATGACACAGGAGATCAGTTTTCAATTCCCATGTGAAACCAGTAGTTTACTGTATTATGTGCATGCAATGCAATTATATTCAAGGAATATATTACTATCCTGCATACTTGTATAATGATAGTGCATTCACACTATTGTAATTCAAATCTTTTTTTTATTCTTATGTTTCTTCCGTCCTGTTTTTGGGGCTTAACTTGTCCTGGTGTATTTCCATTCATGGTTCTGATAGGAGTTGCTGTTTTTTCCGAAATATCAGTCGTTTGAGAAATCACGCTCAGCTTGATGTCAAGTTTGTGTCTTCCAGGTAGACACAGCTGTTCAACATGGCTCTTTACGGGACTCTTCGATCTCTTTGATGTTTCTAAACACAGCCACACACACACACACACACACACAAACATACACACACACACACACACACACGCTATTAACACAGTATCAGAACGCAGGCAGAAATGGACAAAGCTGATTCTTATTGGCTAATTGGATTCATTAACTCTTAACTCTCCCCTTCTACTCTCAAGTAAATGAGCATGTATAGGGCAAATCAGCACTGTGTATGTGTGTGTGTGCTTTTGTGTGCATGTGCTTGTGTACAGTGGTGTAGTCTACTTTATTGTAGTGGGTATTGCTACCCCCCCCCCCCCCCCCCCCCCCCCCC
>NW_019525551.1:1111649-1130413 GCF_002814215.2 Seriola lalandi dorsalis | reverse complement strand
CCCATCACAGTGTCTAACTATCTGCTGTACATTTAAACTTACACTAATTCTGCTCAAGCACACAGAGCTCTCTGCTCCTTTTAGCGAATTTCACTAACTCAAAAGTTGTTTACATGCTGTTCAGATCTGCTAGTGACTTTTGCTTAGCAGTTAATACTAGCTTCTCTCTCTCTCCCCCTCTATCTTGCTCGCTCGGTGTGATGTTGTTGTAACTTCAGTGTAGAGGATTGTTATGTTAATTACATCTTAAGCGATGTCTACTGTCTTACTTTGGGCACAGTTCCACTCGCTAACCGCAGCTAAGTGTGCATCCTAACCGCCAGCCCTGAAAATTTTCCTCAATAAAATCTTACAAAATCTTTTAAACACCACAATTTCCAAAATTCATTGACAATTTTTATATCAAAACTGTGATTTTTGTCCTGTATCACCCAGTTTTGGTCTCATTCTGATATCTTTTACGCTTTTTGAGGAAATCCCCCCAAAGTGCAGAGAGGGTTGTCCAAAGCTCCCATAGATGCCCATGATAAACTGAGCTCTGAAGCTCTTGCCTTCAACAGAGTTGAGAGGAGTTTAAAAACTGCGATAAAACCTAAACCGTAAACTGTAGGTACACATATAAGATATCTATGTCTTTACCATGAATCTCAAAACATGGCAGATTGTTGTAAACTGAGCAACTGGCTGAAACAAACCAGAACAATCAATTCAAATCTTTTTTATTTATATTTTAAAACTTTTCTAGTATTGTTTCTATTATCCATGACTGTTCGTTGTTATTATTGTAACAATGACAACAAAGATCGTCTCATGTTGAGGAAGTACTTATTTTAACCCAATTCATGATCTTTTCCTAACCCTGACCAAGTAGTTATTGTGCTTAAACCTAACCAAGCCATTACCATTATTATAGTGACCTCGGAAACATTTTCTCACGGCTCTCTTGTGTGTTTATTATGGTAACCATGACAACCGAGGTCCGGTAGGCATGCCGCTGTAGGGGCGCTATTTCAGGAGACACTCCTATGGGTTGTATCAGAGGGTTCCAGGACTTTTTGCTCCTGCCGCTGGTAAGGGCGCTATATAAGGAAACACTCCTCTGGATCGTATTTGAGGGTAGGAATAAATGAACGAAACGCTCTCATGGATTGGAGGACTTGTTGCTGTTATTCGTTTCCACTAACTATAGACTACTTCTGTCCCAACATCAATCTGCTAATGATTTGATGAATTATATTGGCTACTGTCAGTTTTAACAAAATAAGATCAAGAAGCAGTGATCTGTATGGACTGCATTAGCAAAAGCAGGAGAATAGAGTTGAATTTGTGTAGAAATACAATATTAAAAATGAAAAATAGAATTCAGGTTATATGCACTTGATATGAAAGACAGAGACAACTAAAGTGGAAGCTGGATAGATAGATAGATAGATACTTTATTTATCCCCTAGGGGAAATTCATGTGCCCATTAGCTCACTGTTGATAATAATAATAATTAAAACAGTTAATAGTGAATAAGAAATAATAATTACATTAGTCAACTTCCTATGGCTAAGGTGTTATATAGCATGATGGCAGTGGAAACAAAGGATCTCCTGAACCTCTCTTTTCTGCAGTGCCTTGAGAAGTATGTTTGCTCCACCTGTAGCTGCTTCTCTGTCCTGCCAGAATGTTGTGGAGAGGGTCGTTGGTATTGTCCAAGATGGCCTCCATCTTACATTGCATGCGTCTCTCCACAACAGTCCTGAGTGAGTCCAGACTCCTGCCAAGCACAGACCCAGCCTTTTGACCAGCTAATTTAGTCTCTTTGTGTTCATGTCAGACATGCTGCTGCCCCAGCAGTCTGCAGCATAAAGGAGTACACTGGCCACCACTGACTGATAAAACGTGCAGCATTTCACTGCAGACGTCAAAAGTACCTGAGCCTCCTGAGGAAAAAGAACCAGCTCTGCCCCTTCAGGTAGATGGCATCTGGGTTCAAGGACCAGTCCAGTTTACTGTCCAGTTGAATACCTAGGTATTTATAAGTGTGCACTACCTCAATGTCCTTCCCTCGAAAGCTGACTGGCTGAATGGTGGGCCTAAACCTCTGAAAGTCAATGACCATCTCCTTGGTCTTGGAGGTGTTCAGAAGGAGGCAGTTCTTGTTGCTCCATTCACTGAAGACCATTGTCAGATCCCCGTACTCCTACTACCGCCCATTCCTGATACCTGCCACAATAGCTGTCATCTGAGTATTTCTGGATGTGGCAGGACTCAGAGTTGTATTTAAAGTCCGCTGTATACAGGATGAACAGGAACGGAGCCAGAACAGTCACATGTGGAGCCCCAGTGCTGCTCATCACTGTCCCTGAGACACAGTTACCCAGCCTGACGTACTGTGGTCGTCTTGTCAGGTAATCCACACTACAGGACGTGAAGCAGGGATCCACCCCCATCCCTTCCAGCTTGTCTTTAAAAATGGGTGGTTCGGGGCGTCGAGTGGAACAGATGTTTGAGCAGAGACTAAGGTCCTCGCTGCAGTTGGCCCCGGTTTGAATCCTGCATTGGACGGCCCTTTGCTGCATGTCATTCCCCCTCTCTCTGCCTCCCCATTTCCTGTCTCTCTCTACTGTGCTATCAATAAAGGCATAAAAAGCCCAAAAAAATAAAAAATGGGTGGTTGGATGGTGTTAAATGCACTTGAGAAATCAAAGAACATAATCCTCATGTAACTCCTGGCTCATCCAAGTAAGAATGGGCCCGGTGGAGCATGTAAAGGACGGCATCATCCACTCCAATATGTTCTTTGTAAGTGAACTGTAGAGGGTCTAGTGCATGTTCAACCTGTGGCCTCAGAAGGTGGAGAAGCAGCTGCTCCAGGGTCTTCATGATGTGTGATGTGAGGTTGCACCATCTATTGTTCACAAGCAGAACCAGTCCTCCTGTAGTCATTTACATGTCTCTCAGCCGGTCTTCCTACCTTAGGGACCGGAACAAGACATGATGTTTTCCACAGGACCGGGACCCTCCCTGTTTTAAGGCTTAAGTTAAAGTTCCTCTAGAGAGGCTCAGCCAGCTGGGCTGCACAGTCCTTTAACAGCCTCGGACACACACTATCCGGACGTGTTGCTCCTCCATCACCTCCTCCATTGTAAAGGACAGGAGACTTGACCCCAGTGTGAAGGGAGTTGCAGCTGCAGTCTCAGGTTGTGAAGGAGATGCCGTAGGAGAAGCTGCAGCTGAAGCAGTGGGAGAGAGAACAGGTGAGGCTGTGTCAAACCTGTTGTAGAACAGGTTGAACTCATTGGCCTTGTCCACATCACCTGATGTTGCTTGGCTGTTCTTCTTTATAGCCAATGACGGTCCTCATCCCCTTCCACATCTATCTGGTGTTGTTGTGCTGCAGCTTCCTACTTTCTACTTTTCTACCTTCGCCTGCTTTAATCTCCTCTTCAGCTCATGTTGCACACACCTGAGCTTCTCCCTGTCTCCATCCCTGAAGGCCTCCTTTTTCTGGTTGAGGAGGGTCTTGATGTTACTGGTGATCCAGGGTTTGTTGTTTGGAAAGCAGTGTACAGTTCTTGCTGGTATTACAGTGTCCATACAGAAGTTAATGTAGTCTGTGGTACATTCGACCATTTTATCAAGGTCAGGGTCCTTCTGTTATAATTTTCCTGTGATTCCAACGGACATCCCAATCTGTGCACTCAAAACAGTCTTTTAGAGACTCACTGGTCCCTGGGGTCCAGTTCCTGAATGAGCGGGTGGTTGCAGCCTGCCTCAGTACACAGAGGTTGTAGGAAGGCTAAAGAAGAACCAGATTATGATCTGATCTGCCAAGTGGTAGAGCTGAAGCAGTGTAAGCCTCCTTGACTTTTGCATACAACAGATCAAGTGTCTTATTTTCCCTTGTGGGACAGTCAACACACTGAGTGAAGCCAGTTATGTGAGAGGTGAGAGTGAATCCCTTGATATTGCAATGAATGCATCAGGGTGCTCATGAATGAAGTCACACACAACTGCAGGCTCTGCTCGTGGTTGAATGTAAACAAAAACGGTGACGATGTGTGAGAACTCCCTCAGTACATAGTACAGTCCAAGACCAACTGCCAACAGTTCAATATCCCAACAGCAGATCTTCTCCTTCACTGTGATGTGACCGGGGTTGCACCATCTATTGTTCACAAGCAGAACCAGTCCTCCATCTTTATTCTTTCCACTTGCTCTGGCATCCGCTCGTCCTGCAGTGAAGCCGGGTAAATCCACACAACAGTCGGGAGTGTTGTCTTTTAGCCAGTTCTCTGTGAAACACATGAGACTACACTCATGATATGCTTGCTGGTTCTTCACGAGTGCCTCCAGTTCATCACACTTGTTAGCCAGGGAGTTGGGATTTCCCATGAGGATTGATGGTAGAAAAAGGCTTATATCTCCATCTCCTAGCCTTTAGCTTAGCCCCGGCTCTGCATCCACAGTACGGCTTCTTCATCTCAGCCAGTATGGGATGTTTAACTCCATATCTGGTAAACTTTAATACCAGGAGTTCTTCCTTTGTGTACACTATTTTCTCCATCGTCAGACAAAACAACAACGTAGAATAAAAAACATCAATCGACAAAAAATATACTAATATATACAAATATATTGCAAAAAACTAGGAGCTACACTGACTTGCTGCCACTTGTTGCCAGCGCATCGATTACCGGCTTGAGTATCAGTTATCAGTTTGTTCGAGTGAACAAACCTGTTAACAGGCAAATTCACACAGTGTGACACCTGCTGCTCATTTTCATGTTTGCTGTCAGTTATAGGGATCTCATCTTTTAATTGTTGAGAACAGACTTTACTGTCCACAGTACATCCTGAGGAAAACTTACTGAACTGCTTTCATTTTCAAAATAGAAAAGATGCCTGCAGCACATGAACAGGCAACACAAGGCTACTGCATTCCTCTATAACTTATGCACCAACAAATGAAAGACTTCATTCAATATGAATATAATTACTGTGATTGTAGGTCATAAAACAAAAGGATTTATGGCACCTCTTAGTAATAATAAATTATGTAATACAGCTTATCATTTAATATTAAGTTTTCTTTGTCAATTGTACTGAAAAAATAAAATGTGCCATGTTACAGTAAATACAGCTGAAATCACAGCTCAGTCTTTGTCTTTCATTAATGTGTTTGGTGATTTTGTCAGATGAAATTATACCTTATAAAATCAGGAATTGACCAGAGGTGGTCCAGACATATGGTTTTGACTTAGTCTTGTTTGACAGTTGCACCATACACCGGCATCTACTGCAATGTCTTAATTGGTAATGGACTAATTGACAGCTCTACTGTAGACACATTTCTTTAAAGGCAAAACTGAAAGTGATATAACAGCTGTGGATTTTTACACCACAGCTTTTCCCCACAGAGCAGCTGATTAGGCTTCAGCGCACCTTGCTGTGTGAACAAGTGTATTAATGAGAACCCGCGAAACTCATTTAACACTGCAATGCTTCAAGAGATGCAGCTTAACAGAACCATTAGCCTCAATCTGGAACTATTTCTTGAGGAACTATTTTGTGAGGTTGCCAGGCGACTATCTGAGACTCCAGGAAGTCACTTTCTCCCTGTTAAAACAGAAACTTTGTATTTTGTATAGACAAAACAAATTAGATATAATGCGTTAATTAGTGAGCTGTATAAGTGCTTTGGCAGGCTAGCTGTCATGTCTTTATGCTTTGACTTTCATATTAAGCGTGCAGATATGAGTTTGGTACATTTGGGTACTCGAGAGCTTCTGTTTGATTTAATATTGTATTTCTTTCTTACCTTGTGCAGACCAGACAAACACCAGATCGAGCAGGGCCAGGCAGGGTTGGGGGGCATAGGTATTGGGGAATGGAGGCCACAGGGCAGAAGCTTCTGTTTCTGCAGTGCCAACGTATGCCTGCTGCCCGACTCCCTGGCCAGGTTCAACAACCTGTCAGACACCCACAGGAGAGCCCACGAGTTGGGGAAGAGGATCCGCAACGGTGCCAGTCGGCCTCAAATAAAAATCTACATTGACTCACCTACTAACACTTCCATCAGGTAAGGAGAGCTCTCTCCTGGGCTTCTGCTGCTCATGTCTTAGCAGGAAAAAACATTTATTGCTGTCATAAATACCAATCAAACAAATACATTTTGAATTTGTCTGTCTTTCTGTTCCATTCTTTAGTGCGGCATCCTTCAGCAGCCTTGCCACAGGTTTCCGTCGTACCTCCTCTCTGGACCATCGTCCAGACACCACACACACCACCAATGGCCCAGCGGACACTGAAAACGAACCCCCCACCGAGTGCCCAATTCACCCCTCAGGTGCCACCAACTGCCCTTTACACCCCGCTGCAGGAGACCAGGGCTCCTCTGGATGCCCCCTTCACCCAGACGAAACAGACACCACAGCAGACTGCCAACTCCACCCAGCAGGGGCTAACAACAGCTCTGGCTGTCCTGTTCACACCTCAGGGGAGGCTCCAGATTGTCCCATGCATTCCACAGGGCCTCAGCGTGTCCCTGGCCATCATGACTGTCCCATGCATGGTGAAGGGAACCAGCCAAAATCCTCAACAGACTGCCCACATCACACCTCAGGGGTTCAAATCAGCATTAGTGCTCCAGACCCAGACCCCCAGGAGGAGGAGGCTGAAACAGGGAACCATCGGCCAGGGGATCAGGCAGGAGGAGACACGAGCAGCATGACCGCCTCCAGGGAGTCCCTTGCTCGTTACCATGGAGGTGACAGCGGAGTAGGGATATCCTCCAACAACACACTCTCTCATGTCCCTCGCACGTCAATCTTCAAGCGCCCTGGACGAAAACGCCGCCACGGAGATGAGACATTCGACCATGAGATCTCTGCCTTTTTCCCTGCCAACTTGGATTTCCTGGCTCTACAGGAAGTGTTCGACCACAGCTCGACAACTAGACTGCGGCGGCAATTGCATCGCTACTTTCCGTATGTGCTGAGTGATGTTGGGCGGTATGGCTGGAAAGGCTGCTGCTCCAGGTTCAAATTCCTGAATAGTGGGCTGATGCTGGCCAGTCGATACCCAATTCTGGATGCACGCTATGAGTGCTACCCCAATGGGAGAGGGGAGGACGCACTGGCAGCCAAGGGGACGCTGTTTGCCAAGGTGAGAGGTTTTACTTTACTTTTACTTTTACTGCACTGGCTCTATCCTGTAAAACCTGTGAAGGCCTCCTCACAGAGACCACACAGTGACCACAAAACTTCTTTTCCCAGCTAAGTAATAGTCCAACACTTTAGTTGTGTACAAAATCAGCAAAGCAGATATAACTTTTTAGGAGGGAGCTTTAGAGGTGCTAGTAAGTGGATTATTTTACCTTTAGACCGACACAGTCTAGCTGTTTCCCTCTGCTTCCAGTATTTATGTTGAGCTAAGCTTAAATTAAATCTCCTGTATCCAGCCTCATATTGAATGGACAGACATGAAAGATTATTAAACTAACTAGTGTATTTCCTAAAACTTCAAGCAATTAAAGAGTAACCGCCACACAATCAGGAAAGTAAGGAACAAATGTCCTGAAAATGTCTCATATTTTCAGTCATATTCTACCTACATGAAATAATGTGATTGCTGCTCCAGCAACTTCAATATCAAATTTTGAGACAGACAACCTTCTTGTCATTTTGACACGGTTTCACAATTTAGTTTAATAGTTGAACTTTTCCTGTATGAAGGTAGATTTGTCTCAATATTATTTGTAGGTTTGTTTGAATAGATCAGTAAACACCTTTCACAAATACAAAAAATACATTTGTAAATTCACAAAAGTATCTTGCAAATATGAAACAGATTTGCAAATACACAAACGAATTTCATAATAATTACAATAAATTCAATGGTAAAGAAATGTCACCAGTTATCTTACAGGTTGGATGGGTATGAAATGTGATCTGTTTACAATGTGTCTTCATCATCATCACAGTGTATGAAATCCAGCACCCTGCTTTCATTCCCTTAGTCTGCAACATGAATGTTTACTGTCTATGGCAACAAGTGGAGACAAGTTTAGTTGTTAACATTAGCTTGGCCTACATATTTGCAATGAACAATAACAGTCATACTATCAAAGACCTTAACCAGGTCCTGTCACTTAATATCATAGAAGACTGCGTGCTCTTACTTTGAAAAGCGGAAATTGCGTTGTCTCCAGGCTACTAGAGTTTTCAGAAAGTGGCAGAGTGATACGGGTCAATTTTCATTCAGACTGGCGGAAAATTTGTCTCGAAACCGTGTGAGTGTAAAATGCAAATCCACAAGTGTAGAATTGAGATCCACAAATGCTTTTTCACTTCACAAAAATTCATTGAGAAATGTCTGAAAGTTATTTCACAAATAGTTTTCATTTATTTGTAAATTAATTCAATTTTGTAGTGTGGTAAAACATCATGAAGGCAAAGATTTCAACATCCAGATTCTGATTCTCTTTGTACTGTTAAAAAGTTTGATACATTAGTGTCTGTCTTCTCTGTCTACTATTGCCACAATGTTTCTGTGATGGAGAATCCACAGATTGCAGACAGTACTTACTTACACCCACATCCATTCACATATTTCACATCTGTCATTGGGTTAGGACTATAATGTGACCCAAGGTAACTTCAGAACACTGCCTTGTTTTCATCCAACCAACAGTCCAAAACCAAAAGATATTCAGTTTACAAGCAGCAGTTCTATATTTAAGAATCAGGAAACAACACACGTTTGCCATTTAGTGTTGATAAATGACCAAAATGATTCATCAACATTACAACTGCATTGAAAACATTGTTAAATTTTGTAACTGTTGACAGTGACGCAATGTTTTTTAGATATACCTGAAATAAAAAAGATTCTGATCAACCACTTTACATCCTAAAATAAACAAAGTCTGTTTATGTATAGAAAATCTGTTACTATAATATATTCATCTATATGTGCTGTACATGGGTTTATTTACAGTAATTCTGAGTTACTAAAATTGATTGATGCCTCCAGGGTAGGACTATAATGTAATGTCTGTATGGTAGTGGGACATTTCATGGTATTATTTATTTATTTATCATTATTGAAGTCATCATGTATGTCCGAAAGTTGGTCTAGTTATTCCACCTGAGAGACATCCTGTCAGTCAGAAGCTGCTGTAAAAGCACTATGTTATTGAGTCCACTAAGACAGATCCCATGTAGATGTGACATCATGTGATGTGCAATTTAATGCATTGTGGTGTAGGTTCCACTGCATCAGTCCAGGAAGGAGGATGGGTTTATGACATGGCTACCAGCGCACTAATGTGGTCTATATGCAGAGTGATGGGATTTGTGCGGGCGCTACCAGCGTACATACTGTGGTGACGAAAAAAGCAGTTGTCACAGTGTAAACCTTATACAGGCGACGTACAATGAATCAGTTGATGAAATGAGCAGCAGTTGAGTTTGACCTATTGTTTTTGTGTATGTGTGTGAGTGCCTGCATGTGTGTATGCCCCTGTGATGAGTGTTCACAGTCTGTGAGTTCATTAATCAGTCATGTACTGTGACCGTCAGGATGTGAGTTTGGCGCTGATCCAGTTCCTGCCAGAACGGATCTGCTTTATGTGACCTGATGGGTACCCGTATGTGTGTACTGTATGTGTGTGAGCATCTATTTGTTTATGTCTGTGCATGCCCTTACATAAAGCAGATCTGGTAAATACACACTCCATCACAGCTTGCCTGCTGACAGTCTCCTCCTGTCAGCCCTGCTGCCTGCTGGCTGTCGCTGTAGCTTACAAGATGGCCTCACATCCCTTTTTCACTACTTCCTTGTATATGAGGTCACTCCAGGTCCCTCTGACATGCTGGCTGTCAGCCAACTGGCATGCATATTTGTCAATGAAAGCAGCTTATGCTCCCAACTGACACACGGAAACCAGACAGTGTTAAACAATATCATTCTCCTCACTGCCAGGAAACAGTTAAACCCACAAGTCCAGAGTGATTGACACACGTGCCCCCTTTGATGTAAAGTCCTCTTTTGTTGGTCATCATACTAATCAAGGACACATGAAGAATTGGCATGCTTGGCTTTCTAGATGTAAAAATGTCCCTCTGTTTACCCATCACAACTTTTGTTTTTCTAGTTTTTTTACTGTTGTCGCTCTGGCTCCAACAAAACACTAGACTGTGGCTTGTATAACAATCAAGCATTTTGTTTGGATTGATTAGTGAATAAGGCAGAGCTTGCTTGAGCTGCTAGAACAGCATGCGTGTGAATTTTTTGTGATGTTCAGTTTTGAAAGTTGCACAACCTAACCCTTTACCGTGAGCAAAACAGATCAAAGACACACACATTTGAGACCAGAACAAGAATCACTCTTCGTGGTTGTCCCCTTCCTCCGTTTTCAGGTTACATCCCTATTTATCCGGAGTCATTGAAAATATGAACCATTTGTGTGAAATTTTCTAATCAGTTCAACCTTGAGTCCCGTTGAATGATTGTGCCATATTTGAAGAAGTTCTAGAAAGGTGTTACTGAGATATCGTGTCCATGAGAATGGGACGGATGGACATACGGATGTATGGACAGATGGACGGACAACCTGAAAACAATATGCCTCCAGCTCTAGCTGTCACTGGCACAGAGGAATAAAAACCAGTATAAGAACAAGACTTAAATTCTGTGTAAAGAAATGCAAAAATTTGCATTTGGACTCTTGTCCTAAGATTTATAGAGCTGTGCTTGGTTAGTGGTAGTTGGTGACTCCAAATTGCCAATGTTCTATTACAGGACATGTGTCAGCTGGGATTGCCTCCAACCCTCCTATGACATTCAAGGTAAGCCATATGGCTAATGGATGGATTATTTTAGGGTAATAAAGGGTAAAATTGAAAACGGAAGGATTTAAATACATCAGATGAACTGTATCTAAAGAGATGCACCACAGCTGGTGGTGAAGCAAGGAGGAGTGTTGAGAAGTAATGAGTGAGAATGACCAAAGATTCATGAAGGGGAAGCGAGGGTTCACAAAAAAGATGCTGCCTTGGAAAGCTGCCAAGACGTCTGGTGGACAATGAGGGTTGAGGAAAGGACAGCAGGCACATCGAAGTCTGGAGCTGTCTGGGAGACAGGCAGGTTATAGCAAGCTGATAGGACATACTGTAGTAAGAAATAAACTAAACTCTAAAGGCTCTAAAAGCTCCTTCAATACTGAGTGCAAGTCAAACTCAGAAAAACTTGTCCATGGAGACATTTCCCCAATCTGTTATTCTTATAATAAATAATAATAAACTCAAACTGGAATTACTAACATTATGAGTCTATTGCCAACCTTCAGTCACTCCGACTATACACCCATACTAATCTTACACATTGCCTGAATGTCATACTGTTCAAATAACATTGGCTACAGCAACATCTAAGCAGAACTTCAACCAACCAATTAGCCCTGTATGTCTGCAGAGCTTAAGGCTCTTCAACAACCAAAGCAAATACCATATCATTATCTTGGTAAATGGCTTATTGGTTTATTGGTTTATGGTTTATTAAGATGTTGGATATAAATGTCATCACATTGGAAAAGGAGAGGGAAATCGTCACACTGGTCATCATGAACTTTCTTGTGTGTCAAGATGTTTGAACAAACCAATGTAATTTTTATTCCTCCACACACAGCCAGAGCCAGAGGCATATTGTTTTTGGGTTGTTCATCCGTCCATCTGTCCCATTGTGATGGTCACGATATCTTGGTAATGCCTTGACAGAACTTCTTCAAATTTGGCACAAACATTCAATTGGATTTAAGGATGAACTGATTAGATTTTGGGGGTCAAAGGTCAAGGGGCGTGGTGATGTATAAACTGGGTTTGTCAGGTTCCATCACGTCTGCTTTTTGATGGTCATTTACAAGGTGGCCACACATACAGTGCTGCTTGAAAGTATGTGAACCTTCCAGACATGGTCACTGTTTTTGTAAAAAGCATTAAAAGAACCTTATTTAACAGACATCCAAATCCTAATTTGTAAAGCACACTTTCCAAATACTGGACACACACACAAAAAGAGATATTTTTCCATTATGTAATTCAACAAATGTGGTTTATTTCACAAACACTGAAAATGTAACATGTGCAAAAGTATGTGAACCCTTCTATTAGTAGATTGTGGCTCCTCCTTTTGCAGCCATTACTTCAACCAAACGTCTTCTGTAACCTCTAACCAGTCTCTCGCATCTGCTTATGGGGATTTTTGCCCACTCCTCCTTGCAGAACTCAGCCAGTTCAGAGAGGTTGGAGGGACATCTGACATGTAATATCTTCTTCAGGTCTCGCCACAACATTTCAATAGGACTTAGATCTGGACTTTGACTGGGCCAATCCAGAGTACGAATCCTCTTTCTCTGAAGCCATTCCTTTGTAGTTTTGCTGGAAAGCTTCGGGTCATTGTCTTGTTGCATAATCCATTTTCGTCCCAGCTTCAACTGTTTGACAGATGGCAGGAGATTCTGGTCAAGAATTTGTTGATATGCCTGAGAATTCATGGTTCCTTGGATAATATGGAGTCGCCCAGGTCCAGAAGCAGAGAAGCAGCCCCAGACCTTCACATTTCCAATACCATGCTTCACTGTTGGGAGGAGGTTCTTTTCTTCATTTGCAGTGTTGGCTTTTCTCCAAACATGGCGGTTTTGATTGTGACCAAATAACTCTACTTTAGACTCATCTGTCCAGAGAATTGACTCCCAGAAGGCCTCTGGTTTGTCCAAGTGCTCTCTGGCAAAGTTGAAACGGGCAGCTTTGTTCTTTTTTGACAGCATAGGCTTCCTTCTAGCAACCCTGTCTCTTATACACATCTGATGGGCTGTCACTACCCTCTTCTTCATGTCCTCGGATATCTCCTTTCCTCTCGGCATTGTTGATGTGTATGGGACCAAGTTGGTTTGGTTGGTTTCCTCTCTCTTTTAATTAGTGCAGGCCAATTCCTTTCCCAAGGATGTCTCATTTCATTGGTCTACTGAAATGATTAATTAAGCACTCACATGTATTTCACCTGAGTCTGTTACTTGCTTGACTTAACCAATGCAGCTGGGGATTCACTTAACTTTGCACATACACTAATTCCATGTTTCATGTAGTTTTTGGGCAACTTAAACAAGTTCCACTAAACAAGTACAAGCAATTGATGAAACATATATCTGACATTTCATACATAAAAACTGGTGATGATAAAATAAGAAAATCATGGTAAACAACAGAAACATCTGAACTGCTCAAGGCGTTCACATACTTTCAAGCAGCACTGTATGTTGTCAGGACAACATAGGTTCAGACATGAAATAACAGAATGCCTGTCAGGTATAAGTTGGGCTAAGTTAATACTCTTTTTGACTCGGCTCAGGACCAGATAAAAACATGCAACCCTGCCGGCTCCAGTGAATGTGCTAGTCGCACATCTGACTTTCCTGCTGGAGACCATAGTAGTTCTATCATAGACCTACAACTGATGTTCTACTTTTTATTTAACAATACTTTAAGCTTAACCTTTCCATAATCTTAACCACCACTCAATCAAGAAATAGTTTTTCTTTATTCCTTCATTGTACTTTGGGTTACGTTTGCGTTAATATATCTAGCAAATGATTTATGGTTACTGTCATAGTTAATTAACTTTTATTCCAAATTAGCTCATAATGCCAAGGTCTACATCCAGCCATCTTACAGACTGATCTATTCCAACCAATAGCTTGTTAAGTGCTGTTCTTTTGTATGAATTCAGTCACTATCAAAGCTAACTGAAGGTACACACAAGTTTTCATAATTTCTTCATGGATATTTTTACCTGGGGAGCAGGAGCAGGTCAGCAGCATACATTTAAATGATCTCTTGTGGAGAAGTGATGCACTAGAGAGAGAGAGGGAGAAAGAGAGAGAGAGGGTGAGGGAGGCAGAGATAGAATGTTAATTAAAAAATGTTTCCCTAAAGAAGGAGCCAGCGCTGGCTCCGTAATTAAAGCTATTCTCAATACTCAACATTTATCCCCTCTTATATTAAACTACTAAGTGCATGGTTGAAGAGTTGTGTGTGTGTGTCTGTGCGCAAGTGATGCATGACTACAAAACACAACACACGTATTCCCTTCTATCACGATGGCTTATCGCTGTCAGACAATCTACTTACACCAAAATGCTTTTGTCTTTTTCATAGTAAAATGTTAGTACAGTTTTTTTTGTTTTTTTTTTTACTTTTTTTTTTACTTTTTCAGTTGACTTGAGACTGTACTTGAACTCTCAGAATTTGAACTGGGCCAAGTGACTCACAGCTTTGTGCTATACAGTGTATAATGGGTGTGACATCTGAGAAATGTATTGGACAGGAATGTTCAAGTTAAGTAAAAAATTGTCTAATGCAGTCACCTACAGGTACGATCGTAAGCACCACATAGGATTTACAGCAGCAAAACACCCTTGACTACTAGGGCTGGGACGATTATCCGACGTAATCGGCGTTGTGGATTATAAAAATTATTAGATGTGGAATTTTAGTGTCGACGCATCGTGTAAAACCACACAGGGTAAATGTTCATAGAACAAAACCGGAACTTTCTAATGGGACCGTTTATATCCATCGTCTTTGGTTTACCCGGATACAAGCGCAGCGCACGGGCTGGGACAACGCAGTGACGTAATTGAAGTCATTGAGTACGTGAATGATTTGCGTCTGTGTAATCTATTTGAACAACATGGCGGCGTCTACCAGCAGCACGACGGAGCGTGTGGAGCAACACGCGGCAAAAAAGGCTCGTGCACGGTCCTCCAGAGTTTGGGAATACTTTAATCTTGACACCGACAGTGCGGTAGTCTGCTGACTCTGCAAAGTGCATCTGGCATATCACTCATGCACGACAGTCATGCACGAGCACATAAAGAGGAAACACCTTGGTGCAGCGAGTCAAGATGTTGGACGGGGCAAATTGTTATATTAAATGACTAACTGGAAAATAATTGCAATAAAATTACTGTTAGGTTAATAAAAAAAATAATCGTTAGATTAGTCGAAGAATTGAAAAAATAATCGCTAGATTAATCGTTTAAAAAATAATTGTTTGGGACAGCCCTATTGACTACACAACATTCCCTAAAGATAAGACTGCTACTGCTTACAGTGAAAAGACTTTAATATAACCTGAAAAGCTCAGCTCATCTGTCACTCTTCTGCTTTCTGACGCCTGTCTGTCATCATGATCATTTGGCTGCTTGATTTCCAACTGAAGTGATCAAACACATGCTAGTGATGCAAGGTGAAATATAGGCTCGCCCCTCATCTGATGGTAAAGTGAAAGTAATAACTTATAACACCGTTGTAGGTTTCATAATCAGGCTTTTATGACTCAGCTTGGTTTGGTTGGCTTACAGTTCGACCCTGCCGGCCGGCCGGGCCTTTCTTTGTGGAGAGTACATGTTTTTCTTGTGTGTGTGTGGGTTTTCTCCAGCTTCCTCCCACAGTCCAAAGCCATGCAGATTAATTGGCGACTAAATTGCCCATAGTTGTGAATACAAGCTGTTGGTATTGATCATGAATAAGTTAATTACAATTGGTATATTAGTACTAAATGGAATAGTTCAAAGCTTCAGAAAATAGTGTATTTGCTTTTTTTTTCTTAGATAATAAGATCACTCTCATGTCTGCATGCTAAATATGAAGTTTTAGCCAGGAGGTGAATGGCTCAGCTTTGCATTAACAATGGAAGCAGGGGGGAATTGATAGCCTGGCTCTCTCCAATGGTGAAGAAAAGTCTACCAGCATCACTAAAGCTCACCAGTTAACCCATCTCTGGTTTGTTTAATCCATGCAAGAAACAAAGTTTGAATGTGTCAAGCTATCGTTTTACAGGGTTATATGTGCTGGTGTATTTCCTGGCTAGGTGCAATTACTTCCTGATCCCCCGTTAAACCACAACCTGTTGTTTTCACACTTCAGTTGTTATACAGATTTTTTAAAAAAGCAACATATAATACATTCATTAGTCAACTTTCAAGGCTTACTTCCCAGCTGTTTCCACCTGTTTCCAGTCTTTATACTGAGCTAAGATAACCCAGCCCTCTCCTGGCTGAAACTTCAGTTTGCCTCGACAAGTTTTATGCGACAGAGCCAGCAGTTTCCCAGCAGTCCTGCTAAACTAAGTTAACCATGAGTGGTAACTGTTTTCTCATTTAACTCCTGACAAGAATGAAATGAGTATATCTGCCAAAATGCCAAACTACTCCTTTCAATATGGATTACTAAAGGTGTGATACTTATATGCATTGAAATATGGAAAACAGAGGATACGCTAAGGTTTCTGGTGCCTGGGTCAGCTCAACCCAGTCTTCTAGAAATCCCATTCAACATAATCAACCAAACATAATCCAGTCGCAATTACATTTCCGTCAAAATGTACACTCACAAACAGTTTTTAGGAACACCTGCTTATTCATGCAATAATCCAGTCAGCCAATCATGTAGCAGCAGTAAATCACATAAAATCTTGCAGATCCAGGCGAGGAGCTTCAGTTAATGTTCACATCAAACAGCAGAAAGAGGAAAAATGACTTTGACTGTGACATGATTATTGGTGTCAGACATTGGTTTGAGTGTTTCTCAAACTACTGATCTCCTGAGATTTTCACACACGACAGTCTCTAGAGTTTTTACTCAGAATGGAGCCAAAAACAACATGCAGTGAGCAAAAGCTCAGTAAATGGACTACAACAACAAAAGACCATGTCAGGTTCCACTTCCTCTCACCAAGACCAGAAACCTGAGGCTGCACTGGACACAGATTCACTAACACTGGACAGCTGAAAACCTTGTCTGATGGGTCTGGATTTGTGCTGAGGCAGCAGATGGTCGGGTCAGAGTCTGAATCCATGGACCAACCTGCCTTGTGTCAACAGTCCAGGCTGATGGTGGTGGTGTGATGGTGTGGGGAATATTTTCTTCTTAATACTATCAGTCATGGTCTGAATGTCTCAGTCTATCTGAGTATTGTTGCTGAGCGTGTTCATCCTTCATGGCCTCAGTTCACCATCTTCTAACGGCTCCTTCCAGCAGGATCATGCTCCATGTCACAAACTGCTTTCATCACCATGACAGTGAGTTGAGATGTGGTAGAACAGGAGATTGGCAGCATGAATGAAATGTTGTGATGCATCATGTCAACTTGGAGCAGAGCCTCAGAGGAAAGTTTCAACATCTGGTGGATCTATGAAAAACTGAGGAACTCCTCAGTGTTAGTGTACTGTTCCTAATAAAGTAATCACTGAGTTTAAATGTAATTTATAAATTGATCAGGTGTTATCAGCTAACCAATATAATCTCACATTGACTCATATCTTATGCAACATTATTAGAGAGTTAACAAAATTGGATGAGTTTTTTCTGCCCATTCTCACAAAACGCTCATTCCATTAAGAATAATTGAATTAGTGCCTCAAATCTAAGGAGGGAAATGTATGGCCTTTGCTGCGAGGTGTATTTACTGTACCTCAGTCTACAATGTGAGCTTTGTGTTTGGCATTGGAATCAGACTAATTAGAGTGATGCTTTATTGTGGCTTTTAGGATTTTTCATTAGGAGCTCTGCACAGATACTAAGCCAAAAAAGCCATCCCATTATTGGCAATTTGTCATTTGTCTAAATGAAAGTCCTCTCCTCAGTGGGCTGCTTTAACACTGTGGCTAATTCACCAGAGAGCTAAATACTTATTTATTTCTTTATTATAGTAGACATGAATTGATTAATTTGACTGCATAGTGATCAAATAGGTTAAACCAGTGGGATTTTTCCATGGGGTGGCAAAAGAGTGGCATGTGAGGGTAGTATGTGTGGGTCCCCATATGAAAATAAAATCCTACTTCTATAAATAAACAAAAGACCCACATATTTTTCCAATATTTATTCTTATGTTATATTGATAGACAGTACCCAGACTTTCTTAATGATGGACAACAGACCAGCATTCATACAAAAAACTGTACTGCTCTAACTGGTTCTGCACTACTGTAGCGTTAACTCCATATTTTAGAATTTACTCTTGTTGAAATGGGGCACCACTTGTCCTGGGAGGACAACAATGAATTACTTCATTGTCAAATTTATCATCTCAGCCATGACTTCTCGATTCAATGGATCTCCAGTCTCTACATCAAAAGAATACAACAGGACAACAACTGGGTGTAAATAAACAAGTTTATTAACTAAACTACTATGTACACAGTAAATGCAAGGTGTAATAATCATAAAGATGAAAATAATAATGAAATGAGCAGTGTGATGAGTTGGCAATGGTGGGAGAGAATATGTTATGGATATACACTATGACTATACAGCTAATGAAGCTACATCTACGAATTAGGTTTGATGATTAAATATTGCTATATTTCGACATCAACCCAGTCATGAGCAGCGTGTTAAGACCGGCCTACTGTGAGTTGCGCTGTAGCTGAAGACCCTTGGCTGGAACCTGTGGAACCGGCTGTGGTTGCCGTGGTAACCCTGGAGACGTGGGATGTAGGTGGATTCTACTGGAGGCCGCGTCCCGTTATCACGATGACGGATTCTGCCGGTGTCTCAGCGGTTCAGCTCTGGTGGAGTTTGCCAGGAGACTTTCTGTCTCGGGAACTCTTGATTTCTGCTCGGCTTCTCTGCAGGAGGTCGTGCAGATGTTATCTGCTGGTGTCTCTTGCGGGTTGATGCGAAATAAACTCTAATGCTCTTCACTTTGG